>NW_012267227.1:6174600-6231803 GCF_000151885.1 Dipodomys ordii
CCACTTCCAGTTTTCTGGTGGTTTACTGGAGATAAGAGTCTCATGGATTTTCCGGCCCAGGCTGGCTTTGAACCACAATCCTCAGATTTCAGCCTCCTGAGTAACTAGGATTACAGGCATGAGCCACCAGTGCCCAGCATGTACCACTTTTTTGTAACTATGGTTTTCCAGTAAAATAAGTGTAATAATATCTAGATTATTTTTCTTTTCTGAGTGTAGTGGTTCATGCCTCTAATCCTAGTGACTTGGGAGAGTGAGAATGGGAGGGGCTTGACAAGAAGTTCATGAGACCCCCCCCTTCTCAAGGAGTGTAGTTGTACACCCCTGCCATCCCGGCTACATGGGGAGCACAGACAGGAGGATCGTGTCCAGGCCAATCTGGGGATAAACTGTGAGACCCTATTTGAAAAATAACTAAACCAAAAAGAAATAGGGCATGGCTCAAGTAGTAGTGGCACTCCTATCTAGTAAGCTTGAGGCCCTGAGTTCAAATCAAAGTGTCATCCCCCCAAAATCTAATTTTATTTTTTTCAAAGGTCAAACATACTTACAGGTTATCTATAAAACAGTCCTTCTATTAAACATAAATGACTTGTTTTTCAACAAGTGAATGGATTTCATTGCTGTCTAGCTTTATAACGCTGAGAGCTTTCTTGTCAGGCAATTAAAATCTCATTTATCAGTCCTTCCCAGGCCAGAGCAAACTGTATGTTCCCTTCCTTAGGGTGGAGCTGAGGGACACTTTTTTCCCACCAGTGTGGAGAATTATTTCAGAGCAGCTTGAAGTGGGTGTGGGTTGCTTTCAGTGTTTCCCTGGGACTATCTAGTTTATTTTTCTAAACATGAACAGTTTCCCTGATCCAGAGCCAGGTACCCATACCCAGCCCTCCCTGGGAATGGAAGGCCCCAGTATGTAGATGTACTCAGACACAGATTGAATTACCTGATTTCTTTCTGGTGTGCAAGTTGAAACCAGTTGGGTGAGGCTGAGGTACTGAGAAGAAAGTGTCCTAGGTTTTCATGTTGTGGGGAGAAAGCTGCCAGGAAAGGGAGGGTGGCTCTGCTTTCGGGCCTTTATGTATTTTCCTCCATGATGAGGAACGAACACAGGCAGAATTATCTCATTCTATTTTAATCTCATTCAGAACAGGAACCCACTAACGGCAGGGAAATGCCTGCCGGGCACTAGTGGCTCACACCTGTTATTCTAGCTAGTCAGGAGGCTGAGATCTGAGGATCAAGTTCTGAAGCCGGTGTGGTAGTCTTATCTCCAATTAACCAGCAAAAAGTCATAAGTGGAACTATGGCTCAAGTGGTTAAAAGTGAGAGCCTTGAGTCAAAAGGCCACTTGATAGCATGAGGATCCGAGTTCAAGTCCCAGTACTGACACAAATAAACACACAAACAAATACGTAAATAAATGCAAGGAATTGTTTTCAGTAGGGAAATTTAGGCAACTAGCAGCTGTCTGGTAAACAGGTCCATGTGTATTTTGCGTCCCAGTCACTCTGGCCTTCGGCTCAAATCTTTACTTTGTACAATTCAGATATTTAAGCTTTAGGTTCCCCACCAGACCCCACCTGGGGCATGGCTCCCTTTCAAACCTGTACTCTTGTTTTCCTGCCTCCTGGTGGTATTTCCACCCCTTCCTATCGCTCCAGGCCTCTCAAAGTTTCTCTGGCTGGAACTTCTGGTCTGATTCACCCCCATCTGTGTAGTCAGTGCCGCATGGTTAGGCCTTGATCTTATCTCACTCCATCACTCTGAACTGTGCGTTTCAATCTCCAAAATGATAAGCCATTGGGGTGAGGCCTGGAGGTCAAAGGTCTGGGGAGTCAGGGCCTTTTCCCTGCCGCTCACTTCTTGTGACCCTGAGCTAATATCTGTGCAGCCAGATGCACACATCGCTTGTGTGTCTTTCGGATCTCTGAGTTTTGTATATTATGGGGTTGTGGGCTGATGACTTGACTATGAACCAGGGTTTGGAAGTTACAGTAGCACTGCCAAAGATTGTTGTTGTTATCTGTTTGAAGAGTAGCAACACTCCTGACATTCTCATTCATCCAAGGTACTAAAAAGTAATGTTTAAACAGATGAGTGACTGGCCAATCAGTACTACTACCCAAGATGTCTTCATCTTGCCAGGGGATTTGATAAAATGAAGTAGTATTTTATTTTAGAGCGGTATTACAGACTGAACTCAGGGCTTTGTGCCCTCTAAGCCGGCTCTCCACTGTGTAACCAATGCCTCCAGCCCTCTAGAATTTATTTCTAAACATAAAATGTGTGCTGTTTAACCTGAAAGAAGAGATATTTATACACACCAGGCACGTGGGTGGGGTGTTAATGGGCTTCCTGGACACTGCTCTGTGGTCACTGTGACTTTGTGGTTATTGTGATACTTTTGTTTCTTAGGCAGAATGACTGTAAATAATTAGAAACGTTACTCATTACAAAAAGCAACTCCTTGTTTTCAGAAAATTGTTCAGCACTTAGGGAGAGCAAAGATACTAGCACTCTGTGAGGGAGAAGAGACAAAACACATTCCTCCTGATGGGAACCATACTGAAATATTTGCCAGTTGAATACTTGCCACACAACGGGCACTCAATACACCCTGCTGAATGAATAGACAAAGTGCTATCAAACATTGCTTTTGGTGGCTCATGCCTATAACCTTAGCTACTTGGGAGGCTGAGTATAGGATTGAGATAGCAAAGCCACACTGGGCAAAAAAAAAAAAAATTCCCTAGACTCCATTCCCATGGATCACGTATCTGTAATCCCAATAACAATGGGGTCACAGGTTGACCTTGTGGTTAAATTGGCAAATGTCCACATCAAATGCTGTCTCCAAGCCAGTTCTATGAAAATATGTAGACCAAGCCAGCCCTTGAAGGAACAGGAGATGAATGTGTATGTGTCCCAGTTTTCAATCAAAAATGAAGAGACAAGAGACCAAGGAGGGATGGTGGCGACTTGGAAGTCCCTGGAGACGTTTTAGGCAGCACCTCAGTTACCTTTCTTTCGGGGGTGGTACTACAGAATGCCCTGCCCTGTCTTGTTAAGATACGTTCACTGCCTGCGGAGCAGTCCTTATGGTGGGGGTTGGGTGGATCAATCCCAAGAACTGTGTGACCTCAAAAAGCGGGACAGACCATTCATCAGACTGTGAGTGAAGCTGACTGACTAAGTAAGCACATTAGCTAGAAGATGACTTCAGTTCAGCCATCTTGATGGTCAAATACAAAGAATTCAATCCTCTATGGAGTGGGTTAATGTCTGAAAATCACCTATGGCCTTCCTCATAAGCACTTTAATATCTTACAAGCATCATTGGAGTAAAGAAATAATTATAGACCTAATAAGAAAGGGGTGTATTTAGGATCCAACGAACATGGAAATGCTCTGAACTGCAGCATGCAATCAGAGTTTGAGCCTTTTTCCAGTTTTATGGGGAACAGAAGGCTCAGCTCTATTAGCTAGGGCTGGGAGGGGGAAGGATCTGTCTTCCCCAATTCTGATTAACAAGAGCAAGAGAAAGCCTGGATAGTGTAGCAATCCATCTTAAGCCTAAGGCACACCCTAAGCTTTAATTCTTTTTCTTAAGATGGGAATATATATCTATTTGAAAAAAAAATGGTCTCTAATATCCTTGGATGAAATGGCCCAAGAAATAGACATTAGTTAGTATAATGAATTACTGTGCTTTAGGGGAAAGGAAAGCTTCTCTATAAACACTTCTTGTCTTTTTTTTTTTTCCAGCTTCTTTTAAAATGTCTACTGTTCATGAAATTCTCTGCAAGCTCAGCTTGGAGGGTGATGTAAGTATATAATTTCTCACTCTGTGTGATTGTTGTAAATTGGATCTCGGCAGAGGCATCCTGCCCTCTTTCCCTGTATACAGAAGGAAACTAGAGACACGATTCCATTGTTACTTGGTTTTCCCTAGTTTTTCATGAGGTTAGCAATTCCTAGAAGCTCAATTTGAAAGGAATACCCTGCCTCTAAAAATGTTGTCGGCACTGTGTTAAAAATGGACAGAGTTAGCAAGACTAGAAGGGCTGGGGTTTTATTCTGCCATACTTACAGTGTCCGTGGTAATCACTGTTATGGTGATATGTGAATATTTAGTGTCAGTCCCCAAATTGTATTCATATTTAGCATAAGTTTAAGTCATATCAGAAAATAATTCTGCATCTCTTTAGAATTCTGACAGTATCTAGGAAGTTATTCTGCACAAGGACCTATACTTTTTATTATTATTTTTTAATGTAGCTCTTGGGAAAGCTTCGCTCCAAAAAGACCAGGATGTTTCTTTAAAGAAAAAATTCAATAAAAGTTAGATGTGGTGGCACACACGTGAAATCGCAGCTGTTTGGGAGATACAGAGTAGGAGGATCTAGGTTCAAAACCAACCTGGACAAAAAGATATCAAAACCCCATTTTAAAAAAGTAAAGCTGGATGTGGCAGAGAATGTCTGTGATCTGTGAGTATAGGTAGAAGGATTGCCAAAAATGCAAGACCCAGGACTGGGGATTTGGCTCAGTGGTAGAGCGCTTGCCTTGCATGCCTAAGGCCCTGGGTTCGATTCCTCAGCACCACATAAACATTAAAAAAAAAAAGGCAGAAGCCGTGTAGTGGCTCAAGTGGTACAACACTAGCCTTGAGCTGAAGAGCTGAGGGACAGCGCCTAGGCCCAGAGTTCAAGCCCCACAACCAACCAAAAAACACATACACGCATACACACACAAAACAACATGCAAGACCCTGTCTGAAAAATAACTAAAGCAAAAACTGATAAGTCAGTTGCCTACCTAGCAAATGCAGGGCTCTGAGTTCAAACCCTAAATTACTGGAGAAAAGAATGAAATCATATAATAATTCATATAACATTATATAATTTATCATATTTCATTTTTTGCTTTGGCTATCAGGGAGCTCAAAATTGAATTTGTCTTTCAAAGAAGTACTCTAGAGAAGGATGACAACAATGTACATCACATGGACCAAAATCCTCATTATTATTTATGGCACTTGCCACCTCTATTATTATTATTTTTTTTTTTGTTGGTCATAGGGCTTGAACTCAGGGCCTTGGCTCTGTCCCTTAGCTCTTCTGTTCAAGGACAGTTCTCTGCCACTTTGAGCCACAGCACCACTTCCAGTTTTCTGGTGGCTAATTGGAGATAAGATTTTCACGTAGACTTTCCTGGTCAGGCTGGCTTTGAACCAGAATTCTCGGATCCCAGCTTCCTGAGTATCTAGGATTACAGCTGTGAGCCACCAGTACCCAGCGTCACCCGAGTTTGTGCCAGCCCAGGTAGATGGGAGTATGCCTGTGGTTTGTTGGTTATTCAAATCTTTCCATTTCTTGGCACTTGGGCCTTCTGTTGTTGACAAGAATATAAACTCCAAGTTAAGGCCTTGACAAGCCCAGTTGTTGCACAATGTGTTTCTCTAATGGAATCAAGTTTCGCCCCTAAAGTACCTTGAGTTACCCTACTCCAATCTGCTACATTTCCCTGAGTGGAGAGATGGGGATGAAATAGAAAATGCTATGTATTCTCTGATATCGTAGGAGAAGGGAAGATCGCTTCTGTCACAGTGAGTTAATTTTCATGCAAGTATGTATTATAGGTAATAGGCTCATTTATCCATTTAATTTTGTTTCTGGAGATCTTATAAATTGCATCAAATTTTCCCCCCATCACTGCTGATGTAGAGTAAGACCACACATTACCTGGAAATGAAGTCACGTGTGGAGTGGCTCCTCAGCCTGCCTGCCTTTGCAAATGAGTCACTGATGGCAGTTCTGCTCTTCTCTGGGAATAACTTCCAACACATACTGTCACAGCAGATTCCACAACTCAAAACCACACTTTGCCTTTAAATTTCCCTGAGTGTCTGCTGTCTTCACCGAGTTACGACAAAGAAGCTGGGTACTGACAGCGCATGCCTGTTATCCTAGCTACTCAAGAGGCTTGACATCTGAGGATTACAGTTCAAAGCTAGCCTGGGCAGGACATTTTATAAAACTCTTATCTCCAATTAGTCACTAAAAACTGGAAGTGGAGGTATGGCTCAAGTGGTAGAGCACCAGCCTGGAGCAGAAAAAGCCAAGTGAGTTCAAGCCCTAGTACTGGCATCCACGCATGCACATACATAAGCACATACATATAATACCCCTTATGGAGAAGTTAAAGCAGGAAAATTAGAAGAAACATACTTTAGTAACTCATTGAGCTCTAGCTCATTCTGGGGGGGCACTTGAGGGGGTGTATCTACTTCCTCACTGTGCAACACCCGTTAGGAAAGTGGGATGTGTGGGTGCTGGGTTGGTTCATAGAGGACATCTCAATCTGTTGACTCTTGGCAGAAGTCATGCCAGAGCCCAGACTAAATGGGTATGTGTGCTGGGAAAGGGCTGGGGCCCTGCAGGTGGAGAGCTTTGGAGGGGTGGGGTGGTGGCAGATGGCTCTCTAGCCACCAGCCAACCAAAACCAAAATGGTAATCTCTTGTCTGCACTTGGCTTTGGGAGTGGGTAAGGAGGGGGGAAGTTTCATACTTGGAAAAGAGAAGTGATGGAGAAGGAAGCCATTGTTGTACCTCAGTCTGGGGTGGGGGAAGGGGATAGCGATACTAGACCATTGGCTCCGGTGCTTAAGTGAATTAAGTCAAGCTCCAAGAGTGTATGTTTTCCCTCACATGTGGACGTTCGATCTAAATTATAACATGTAAGAACATATTCAGGGTCATGTGCACACATACACAAACATACTGAAGAATGGTATACACGCGGGGAGATTGCAATGGCGTAACTCCTTCTAACAACTGACTTACAAGTTTAACAAAATGAATGGCAGAGAGGTGAAACATGCTGTTAAGAGGGGAGTCTCAAAGAGGGGAGGGAGAGCAGGCGAATGGGGAGAGGACGGTGGGAGAAGAGTTAGAATATTCATGTATACATGTGAAAAATGGAACCAGGTAATTTGGGATGGGTGGGGGTCGGGGGAGACGAGGTGGAAGGAAGGATGGAAGGGTTGACCTTCAGCAAGATGCACTGTACTCACAAACTGACATCGTGAATGGAAGCCCCTTTGTACAACTACTTAAGGCTATTTTTTAAAATTATATAAACTTCAAAAGAAGTAAAGCACCAGAATAGGAAGAGGTTCACAAAGACAACATGCCAGGCAGGATGGTGGGCAAAGGGGACAGTGAGGAATGAGGCAGAAGAAAAGAGTAGAACAGCAAGAACCTAGCAGAGGAAAGAGGATGTGGGCCAGCCTGCCAGAAAAGCTCCGTGCCAGAGCTGGTGTGGCAGCGGCCGCCAAGACTCTCCTCACACAGTTGATTGAGACAAGAGCCGAGCACTATAAATTCACTCTTTATAAAGAACTGAGGTCTCAGTGACAAGCCTGGCGGGTATTCATGTGCTCATATCCAAACTTTGGCGAAGCACACTTGTCCCGCAGGCATTCCCACATTTCAGTTGATTTCAGCTTGTTACTAGACCTTTCTTTCTCTCTCTCTCTCTCTCTCTTTTTCTTTCTTTCCTTTCTCTTTTCTTCCTTTCCTTCCTCCCACATCCATTCTTTCTCTCTCTTTCTTTCTTTTTCTTTCCTTTGTCTTTTCTTCCTTCCTTCCTTCCTTTCCTTCCTCCCTCCCTCCATTCTTTCTCTCTTTCTCTCCTTCCTTCCTCTTTCTTTCTTTCTCTATATCTTTCTCTCTTCCTTTCTTCCTTTCTCTCTCTCTCTCTCTCTTTCTCCCATTCTTCAACAATATCCTGAATGAAAGGAAGATTTCCAGTCCTCACTTTAGTGGCCTTACTTGCTTTTGAGCCTTTACTCAAAGTAAGACAAAGAGTACAAACACAGACCGCATATTCTAGGGAAAATGAACCTGTATTTTTATTTTTTTTGTTTTTAATTTTATTTCTTTTGTTTTGTTTCTGTGGTACCAGGAATTGAACTCAGGGCCTTATGCATGCTAGACAAGCACTCTATCACTATGATACATTCCCATATTTTTTGAGGGGGGAACCTTACTTAGATTTGGACCTAGGGAATTCTGCTGGCTAGGCAAGCACTTTACCACTTGAACCATTCCTTCAGCCCTTTTGAATCGTATCTCCTTTTCAGACAGAATCTTTCATTTTTATTTTGGACAACCTTAGGCTTGATCCTCCTATTTCTGCCTCCCACAGAACTGGGATGAGAGCTAAGAACCACCTTGTTCATTGAGATGAGTGTCATTAACTTTTACCTGGGCTGACTTTGAGCGGCTGGGATTCCAAGGTGTGAGCCACCCAACCTCGCTTAAAAAGTAGACTTTCTTATTAAAAAGGCTTGCATATGATGACATGTAATAAGAATGACTCAAACAGTTTAAAGGAATAGTACTTAAAACTCTGAGGAATTATTCACTTAGGAAGGGGATGTAAAATGTCTTATCTGAATGTGTTTGTGTTTTAATCTCAGCACTCCACGCCCCCAAGTGCCTATGGGTCAGTCAAAGCCTATACCAACTTCGATGCTGAGAGAGATGCCTTGAACATCGAAACAGCCATCAAGACCAAAGGTAGGCAATGGGAGGCATTTTTCTTTTTCCTCTCTGTACTAGTACTGCCACTTGAACTCAGGGCCTGGGTTCCGTCTCCTAGCTTTTCCACTCAAGGCTGGCACTCTACCACATAGGGCTTTTTTAGCGAGTTTTTAAGAGCCTCGTAGATTTTTCTTGCTCAGACTGGCTTCAAACTGTGATCTCACTGAGACATTCTGAGTCATTCCTTCATTCCCTGAAAACCTCTGTGCAGTGATCATTTAAGGGCAGCGGTAGCCGGGGGCCGGTGGCTCACGCCTGCAATCCTAGCTGCTCAGGAAGCTAAGATCTGAGGATCGTGATTCAAAGCCAGCCAGGGCAGGAAAAGTCTGTGAGACTCTGATGTTCAATAAACCACCAGAAAACTGGAAGTGGCACTGTGGCTCAAGCGACAGAGCACTTGCCTTGAGCTGAAGAGCGCAGGGACAGCGCCTAGACCCAGAGTTCAAGCCCTATGACCGCCAAAAAAAAAAAAAAGCAGCTGTAAAGGGGATGGATTTAGACCTAGCTCACCCTCCATTGCTCCCTCCTTCCTCACTCTCTCTTTAGAAAGAAGCAAGTCTACAGTACATGACTGTGTTTAAACTTAGGCATATAATAAAGGGAAGCAGACTGAGAGCCAAAGCTGAACCCACGCTGTGTGCTGTAACTTTAGCATGTGTGTGTGTGTGACTTAAACACAGGACCTATGCACTGTCCCTAAGCTTTTTTGCTCAAGGTTAGCACTTTACCACTTGAGTTACAGCACCACTTCCAGCTTTTTTGGGGGGGTGGGGTGGGGTAGGGAGGTTGTAGTTATTGGAAACAAAGAGTCTCCTGGACTTTCCTGCCTAGGCTAGATTTGAACTGTGATCCTGAGATCTCAGCTTCCTGAGCAGCTGGGATTGCAGGCGTGAGCCACCAGCCCCTGGCTCAGCTCTTGGCTCTGATGTTCCTGCCCCTCTTTCATAACCAATGGCGTCAGTCCTGGACCCTAAGGGCCTTTCTCGCTCTGAACCCTTTGCTGTGTTCGTGGAATGAGATGGACATGTTAGAACAGGCTGGAAAGATTCCCCTAGCTTTGCTCTTTGTTTGGTGTGATGTAGACGACCTAGACTTCCTTTTCATCCGAGAAAGGGGTGCTTATCCCTGAGCCTGTGGCTCAAGTAAGTGCTGCATGACCAAGAGGCTGAGTGGGAGGGGACAGGACACATGACAGCCTCCCTTTCGAAACAAAGCAAATAAAGATTTTAATTGGCTCGAGTGGAGCAAGAACTTGCCGGGGGTCATCAAGTTGTGGGTGTTCAGACATTTTGGCTTATGTTCAGGAAATAGCTTTTGGGGGTTGCCTCATCCCTTGAGTCCTTGGAAGTATTAGGATTATCATTGAAAATCTTTTTTCTGGTTCTGGGGTTTGAAGTCAATGCCACCTGCTTTTTGCTCAGCTTGCTTGCTTGCTCAGGTGATGTTCTGCCCTTTAAGCCATGCCTCCAGCCTAGTTTTTTTGTTGGCTACATAGAGATGAAGTCTCTCAGACTTTTCTGCCCAGGTTGGCTTTGACTTTCCATCCTCCCGGTCCTACTCTCCTGAATACCTAGGATAATAAGCATGAGCCACTAGTGTTCAGGGGAAAAACCTGTGAACCTAGAACCCAGGTGACACACATGCCACTTTCTGCATGCATATTCCTGACCAGTGAATGGATGTCATGGCAACCATTTCTAAAAGCCTTGGAGAAACTTGTTTCAAGAGACAGGAAGGAGAGCAGAGACATCCATCCATCCATGGCCAATATTACTAACAAGTCATGGGCTAGCACTATCTGCCTGCAAGCAGCCTTATATATTACCCCATGAGGACCTTGTGTACCATCCTGGAAAACAGCACAACTGAAGGAGAGTAGTACAGTATCCTAATTAGAGCTTTAAAAAGATTTGTGTGTGTGTGTGTGTGTGTGTGTGTGTGTGTGTGCACACGCACGTGTGTGCTGGGCACTCACTGTCCATTGGCTTTTTCACTTAAGGCTGGCACTTTTCTGCTTGAGCCAACATTCACTTCTGGCTTTTTGCAGATCAGTTAGGGATAAGAGTCTCATGGACTATTTTTTTTTTTTTTTGCTCAGGTTGGCTTCAAAACATAGTCTTCAGACTTCTGAGTAGCTAGGATTACAGGCGTGAGCCCCAGGTGCCCATCAAGTCTTCCTTTTTTTTTTTTTTTAAGCCTATTCTTGTCAAAAAGTCACTGATCAGAACATTCAATCACAATCTGCAGGGTGGGCCTGGGAATGTGACTTAGCAGTAGAGTGCTTGCCTAGCATACATGAAGCCCTGGGTTTGATTCCTCAGTACCACATACACAGAAAGAGCCCAGAAGTGGAGCAGTGGCTCAAGTGGTAGAGTGCTAGCCTTGAGCAAAAGAAGCTCAGGGACAGTGCCCAGGCCCTAAGGTCAAGCCCTAGGACTGGCAAAAAAAAAAAAAATCTGCAGGGTTAATTATCTCAGCATGATCAGTTCTAGTCAGGGGGACATAGTAGAACCCAGGTTCAAATCCTCCCCACCTGCTCCTCACTTGCCAGCTGACTGGGAACAGACCCTGGGCTTTGCCAAATCTCCCGTTCCACTCTAGGCAGCTGGCTAACGAAGTCCCCACCTACAGGTGTTGTTATTAAAGCACTTAGCATGGTCCTGGCATGAAAACAGGGTTCCAAATACGTTACCTCAAAATAGACACATACATGCGCCTGCACACACAAACACACACACACACACACACACACTCACACTTACACACACACACAGGCTTACGTGGTCTGTTCTCCTAACTCATCCTTTGTCAACTGGGTGTGCCTGGATTCTTGTGGCTTTCCAACATGCATTGTAGACACATCCTCTGAAGTCTAGCAGTTAACTCATTTGACAAAGATGGGGCTTTTTACAAGCCTGGGACAAAGGGTGCTTTTATTACTGTGTGAGAAAGCTTTTAGCACACTGGAATGCAAAGATTGCGCAAATGAACTCTGGCCACAACTGAAACCAGACTAACAGAAATACTCCAGGCCCTTTCTGAATTAGCAAAAGGCTCCAGTTTCCAAGTAGGACCATCTGTTGGATTAAGACTGCATTCCAGTTTGCTCAGAAGCAGCTGCCCTTCCCAACTGTATTTATGGAATGAATGCTCACTATGATAGGCAGATTGTACACTTCAGGAACCTCCAGCTCAGGTGAGCTGCAAATTAATCTTTGCTATGAAGCTCTCTCATTCCCAATTCATAACAGATTCTGGATTAACAGACTTCATCTCTCTTGGCCTTGCTTCATACTGGGATTTGAACACAGCTCTACTACTCAGCCTAGGCATGCTTTCTTAGATGCTGTACATAACAGCACCCAACTGTTAGGACTGGATTGTTTCCTTTGTCTTATAGTATGTTCAGGAATGCCAACAATTGTCCAACTGTTACACTGTTGTCATCTGATAGGCCTCACATTTGTGTTTAGGATCTGTGTCCCTTCCCCTCCTCCCTCCCAAGACTTAATGTTCAGTGATTCTCACTTACAACTACTTTTTATTTTTGTTGGTTAGCAGTTCTAGAGAGAAACTGTTTTTTTTTTTTTCCTGCTTATGTGGTGCTGAGGAATCGAACCCAGGGCCTCATGCATGCAAGGCAAGCGCTCTACCATTGAGCCACCTTCCCAGCCCCCAGAAACTGTTTTCTTGAGTTAAGTCTGTTGGTCCTTTAGGATTTCTATGTTGTTGAGTTTGTTGTTGTGGTGGTGGTAGTGGTTTTGTTTTTTGATGACACTATGAGCCATGCCTCCAGCCCTTTTTGGGACTGATTATTTTGAAGTAAGGTAGGTGCTTGAAGTGTGAACAACTATTTAAGTTTCCCATAGTAGCTGGGATGACAGGCGCTTGACAGAGTCTTATGAACTTTTCTGACAGGGCAGAAATTCATCTAATCAGCCTTCCAGGAAGTTTAGAATGAGAGGTGTGGACCACCATGCTCAGGGGTTGAGAAGGGGTCTCATGTATATTCCTGGGATAGCCTCGGACTATAATTCTGATCTCAGCCTCTCAAGGAATCAGGCTGTTATAGGCATGAGCCCCACTGCTTACTGCCCAGCAGAAATTACATAACCCTTAAATCTTTGGAAACTTGAGAGGAAAGAATATAGTATCCATAACTGCTCAGTGTATTGTTAAATGTGAATATCATTAGTTTGGCTACAATAGTGAAAAAACCCAGATAGATCTTTTGGTTAAGAAATGATTATGCAAATGATCAAGTGAAAAACTAGGCTGTCTGAAAAATGTCATATAGATGTGGAAAATTAAGTTTATGAAGCGTTTTTTGACAACTTTATTGAGATGGAACTCATAAGTCATACAATTCATCCATTTAGAAGCACTATTGAATATTTTTGGTGTATTTACCGAGCTGTGTAACCATTATCAGAGTCAATTCTATGCACTCATTTTAACATCCTTAAACTTGTCAGTTCTGCAGAAAAATGGATATAAAATAGTGTATACTCTACTGTCTGCTGACAGCCACAATTTTTTAATCAAAAAGGCAAAAATAAAAGGTATTAGTAAGTGATTTATGCAGTTATGGAAAATCCAGCCTTTTCTTCTGCTTTCAGTATACCCTGCATTTCTTTGTTTCCCAAACATCGAATGATGATATGTTTTACGTGCATAGTGGAAGGCAGTGAAGTTAATTAAAAACAAAAAAATGAGGTATTATTTATGTACAATAACAACCCTTTTGTTCCTTTCTCCTTTCTCTTGATTTTTCTTTTAAAGATAACGAAGACTAATTAGGGAGTGAGCTAATGGTAAGCTTGAGTGTAGTTAAGAAGCTCCTGCCACACCTTGCTGAGCTCCTACCTCAAACTGTTTTTCAGGAGCTGTTGTTTCCTTGACATCAAAAGACACAAAATATAAACAATGAAGGCTGATAGGAATTCAAGCCAAAGACCCAAAGATGACTCTGCCCTCTCCTAGATGAGGGTAGTGTATGTGTGGGTGTGGGTGTCACCTGCAGAACAAACTGCAGATTCTCTTTCTAGCTTCATCTCTGGCTCTATCCACTCCCTCCGCACACACACACCCCCCTCCCGCGGCGCCCATAGATGGTGCCTCTATCTTTGCTCCTACATAAGTTTAGGATGCCCTTCATTCTCCAGGGCTCTCCGTACCCCTGTCACTCAGTCTCAGTAGCTCTTCTCAGGCTTGCTGTGAGAAGGTGGCAGAGCCAGTCCTTGGTTTGCTGTGTTTATAGCTCCTGTCCCCATTACCTCTGTTCCCCATTCTGTAGTTCCAGAGGCAAGGGCTTTATTTCATGAACTGTGTATAGTGCCCTGGCCCATGGAACTAGGAGGTAAATCTCTAATTCAAGTAACAGGCAAAAGTACACAGAAGCTGGGCACTGGTGGCTCATGCCTATAAGCCTAGCTACTCAGGAGGCTGAGATCTGAGGATCAGGGTTCAAAGCTAGCCTGGGCAGGAAAGTCTACAAGACACTTATCTCCAGTTAACCACCAGAATACCAGAAGTGGAGCTATGGCTGAAAGTGACAGAATGCTAGCCTTGAGCAAAAAAAACTCCTAGCTTTTTCCTACCTGGGGCACCCAGGCCCAAGCCCCACAACTGAAAAAAAAAGGATACAGATTAACTAGAGCACACAGATGAGTGGGACCTGAGACCCCAAAGGATCATTCCAAAATCTAGATGTTATCCAGAAAGAAGAGTCTGCAGCAAGCTTTGACTTGATCTCCCAGTGAATTTAATCACTGCTAAGACTCAGCTTTATATCTGCTTAGAGATCTCAGTCTGTCTTTTGTTACCTAAACCAAATGCATGACAGTGTGTGTGTGTGCGCACGCACACGCGCCCGCTGTGGCTGGCTTGAGGATGACTATGCGATTACTTATGTTAAGTAGTGATATTGCTTAATTAACCAGAGTTTTCTGAAGATCTGTAGGAGTCTCTTGGTCTAGATTGGCCTTGGGTTAAATATATAGTGGGAAGTGCACAACACAGCTGTGACTGGTGTACCATATGGGTCCGAATAACTAGAAAGGAAAGTCAGCTAAATTAGAAAAGGATGAATCTAGACTATATAAAATAGATTGTAATTAGCAACAGCACAACCCTAGAGTTAGTGTGAGTGCCAATAAGTTGGAACAGCTTTGGTCTCTCTCTATGGAAGAGGCGGGTGATGCGTGGCTCTATTATTACCGCCAGTTTTGATTCTTAGCAGTTATTTGTGCTCTCCGGAAGGGGTGCAAAAGTGGGTGAGTCCCCCCCTTCTCAGAAGCACAAGTATAGAAGCTTCAGTGCAGCAAGTTTGTGCATTTCTTCCTTTCTTTTATACTTTTAAAATAGAACCACTGAAGATTTCCAACACGGCCAAAAGATTAATATCCTAGGCCACTGGAAAGCAAGCCAGGAGGTTTATTTCTGGTTTCATCTGCACACCTGGAGATACATTCATTCAGCTGAGAGAGCACAGCAAATGGGGGGGTAATTTATATTCTCTCTCTTCCCTGCCCCCCCAACACAGGTTATAGAGGCCTGAATTTGGGGCCCAGACTTTCACTCTCATTCCACTTTTCTGCTCAAAGCTGACACTCTTAAGCTACCACTTAAGCCACAACCCTACTTCTAGCTTTTTTGGTGGAGATTAATTGGAGATAAGAGTCTCATCAATTTGTTTCTCCAGGCTGGCTTTAAACCTTGATCCTTGGATCTCAGCCTCCTGAGTAGCTAGGCTTACAGGTAGCAGCTACAGGTACCCTGGTTTGTATTGGTTTCCTCTTCAGTACAACAGGAACAAGGGGAACATAGTACAACACACTTCATGGGGATGGGGTTTAAGTCACATGACAGAATGAACCTCCTGGCCCATAGTAGGTGCTCATTAAAAAGGCTGCTATCATAATAAATAAAATATGTATATACCCATACGTCTCTCCCTGTGGCATGTCTCTTAATTTTCAGAAGATGATTTCTTCTAAGCTCTGATATCAGTATACCGCAGTTATCTGAGCCCAGGCTTGTCTCCCCCCCTCCCCATAATTTAGATAAATCAAGGAGCTGGCAAGTTTCCCTTTCTTTCTGACCAGTTAACCCCTTGGCCCTGAGGCCTCCTAAGCCGTCTTCAAACACAAACCAAACCCATTTTCTTTGTGTAGTCAGGGTGTCTGCGCAGTGTGAGTCAGCATCCTGTTGCGAATGGCTGTTGGTTCCTTGCCATCAACAATAAAGACACATTTTCCATGGAATGCCAGGCTGTGAAGCTGACTTGGGGTTCCTCTCACAGAAAGGAGGGCTTCATGGATTTGCATTGGGCCATCACTTTAGACTCAAGTCTCCATGCTTGAAAAATATGAAAGATGATTGGAGTGCCCCAGGACCCCGAAGTCTGCTGCCTGTCACCTGCTGTCAGTGTCACTTTCCCGGGGGGCAGTCACTTAGCAAAGGTGGCGGGCCCCTAGGACAGTCACCCATCTTGCCATCAGAATTGCTGAATTTGCTGTGAGCACTTAGATTAGCAGACTGACCTCATTCAAAGAGTTAACGCTTACAAACCTGCGTGTGCTATTACCCATCAGAAGCCAAATGCATGTGTGTGTGCCTTGGCTCCTTGCCAATCTTGGAAAACCCTGATTTGTATTAGACTTCTCCTCCAGCCAGTATTAGGGTCTGAACTCAAGAGTCTAGGTGCTTCCCCTTAGCTTTTTTACTCAAGGCTGGTGCTCTGCCCCTTGAGTCACAGCTCCACTTCTGGCTTTTTGCTGGTTATCTGGAGATAAGAGTCTCACAGACTTTTCTGCCTGGGCTGGCTTGGAACCACCAGGATCCTCAGATCTCAGCCTCCTGAATAGCTAGGATTACAGGTGTGAGCCACTGGTACCTGCTGTTTGTAGTCATTTTGGAAGTAAGATTTCAAAGGTGTCCCTGGTTGGGGCTGGGAAGGTGGCTCAGTGGTAGAGCACTTGCCTTGCATGCCTGAGGCCCTGGGTTCAATTCCTCAGCACCACATAAGCAAAAAGAAAAAAGCCAGGAGAGGTGCTGTGGCTCAAGTGGTAGAGCGCTAGTCTTGAGCTGAAGAGCTGAGGAATAGTGCCCAGGCCCAGAGTTCAGGCCCCACGACAGGACCCCCCCCCCCCCAAATAAAAGGTGTGTCTGGTTTACGGCATTCCTCTTCACCTTCTTTGGATGCCTATACACATTACTGCTTCCCCGGGTGAGCCTACCAGAGGCATGGGAAGGAACGGAAAGCTATCTAAAATTGCTTCTTCTGCAAGCTTTTTACCTCCCTCACAATTTTCTGTCTTGCAAAATCCTTCCCAAAGCCCTAGCAAATGAACATTCAGAAAGTACAGGTCCAGAGAGACAGATTTTCATAGCCCTGGTGACTGGTGTTGAATATAAAGCTTTCCCGGTGTCCTGGTGCTGGCTGGGTCTGGTTTTTGATGACTGTGCTGGCCCAGGTAGCTAAGAGTTCTTCTGCTTCTAAGTGTGCTGAACTATTTTCTTTTTTTTCCCATGTTGGTCCTGGGGCTTGTAATCTGGGCCTGGGTACTGTCCCTGAGCTTTTGTGTTCAAGGCTAATGCTCTACCACCTGAGCTCCATTTCTGGCCTTTGGGTGGTTAAATGAAGATAAGAAGCTCACGGAATTTCCTGCCAGGGCTGGCTTCAAATCATGACCTTCAGATCTCAGCCTCCTGAGTAGCTAGGACTACAGGCGTGAGCCACTTGCACTCAGCAACTTATGCATTTTCCACAAGAGTAAAATTACTTCCCACACTAGGATAGCAGGTGGAAGGAAATGGTAGACGTGTCCTAAAAGGATTGCTCCGTCTCACTGGCAGATGGATGTATTCTGACATTTCAATAGAGGTCCTGCCTTCAGAGGCTTTGGCTGGAGAGTCCATCCCAGGGCTCCATAGCCTTTTTCCTCTTTCCAGTTCAATTTGAAACATGCAGGCAGACAACGGGAAAGTGCTGATGCAGGAAAGATTGGGGCGGTGGGGCAGCAAGTGGAAGCTTGCAGAAAAATCTCCTCTGTGTAGTTTCTTGGTGGCTACTGGCATTCTCGTACGTGTCAAGCGTCAGAGAACTCACTTGCGTCCCATCCTGCATCTCAGCAGGCTGTTGGCTGGGTAAATAATGTAGGTGAAATATATTTAGGTTGTTCCTGACTGTAGCTCCAGCTGCTGCCTCCTAGGGAAAGGTTCTGGTTAACCCACTCAGGATCTTTGACTGGGATTTTTCAGTAATTGCATTGACTTTCAGCTCTGCTGGCTGGACACTTAGCTGCTGCAGGATTACAGCAGGTGAAGACTGTTTTGTTGATTGAGAGAGCATAGGACTGTGGCAAAAATTGTAGAATGACTTCTTATGAACGGTTATTTCTTACTAGAGTTTAGACAAAGGAAAGCATTTCTTTCCCTAAGATTATAACCCCCTGTACCTACCAGAAACCATTGGTAGTAATGGCATAAAAGTCGTATCACAGACAGATTTCGAAGGCTCTTTCCCGTCCCTACCTGTGGCTCTCCATCTGTGTCATATTCTCAGGTTAGGAATTGCCAGGAGACTGTTGAAATGCTGCTCTCAGGGTCCTAAGTCCCAGAGAATCATCTAGGCAGAGCTCACCTAGGGCTCGGGAAACTTTTTTTTTTTCTGGTGCCAGTTCTAGGACTTGAACTCAGTACCTACCTGCATGCTATCCCTGAGCTTTTATGTATTCAAGGCTAGTATTTTACCACTTGAGCCACAGCTCTACTTCCAGCTTATTTTGGAGGGGGGTAAGGAAGGAAGGAAGAGTGGCTAATTGGAGATGAGATTCTCAGGGACTTTCCTGCCCAGGCTGGCTTCAAACCTCCATCCTCAGATCTCAGCCTCCTGAGTAGTTAGGACAACAGGCATGAGCCAGTGTAACCAGCAATGAGACTGTGGGTTTTGTTTTTTTTTTTAATTAAGTGCTCCCTGCCATTTCAAACCAAGGACCACATTCTGACATGTACACATGTTGTATATTTGTTTCTGAGAATGATTTTTTCCTGGATTCTTGGTATGAGTAGAGGTTAGCAGTCCCTAAGTTTACTTGGGAAATAGAATTAAAGTGAGAGGAGAGAATTGTACTATGGTTGTAAGAATTCAACGTCAGGAGATACAGGTAAGAAAGTTAAATACGAGGCAAGTTTCCATTCATTAAATCAGTAGTTTTCTTTTTCCTAATAGATTTTTGTTCCTTTTGTTTGTTTGTTTGCTAGTACTTGGTTCACTTGCTGGATTGGCCCTCTATCACTGGAGCCACACTTCCAGCCCTGATTCTTTTGGTTAAGTAGTGATGAAGTCTTGAGGACTTTTCTGCCCGGCCTGGCTACAAATTGTGACCTCCTAGGTCTCAGCCTCCTTAATAGCTAGGATTAGAGGCATGAGCCACAAGTACTCTGCTCCCTCTTTATTTGTTGATAGTATATAGAAGACTGAAATAAACATCTTTGGTATGGATTCCTATTACGGCAGCTGGGGGCTCTGTGCTTATACTAAGGACTCTAAAAATCAAAGTTGAAGTTGTAGAAGCTTTAGTTACAATAACCAATGTGTTGGTATAAATCCACTTTGAAACAAGTTTTAAAGATGTTACTTATTTTTATGCCCAGAAACTTTAACTTTGTGCCTTTTGAGCTTTCTAACACATTTGAGAGATCAAGATCCCTGCCCTTTCAGTAGGTTCCATGTTTGGCCTCAATCACAATAGTTTTCTGGGTTTTTGTTGTTTGGTGGTGGTGGCGGTTGTTTTCTTTTTTCACACTCCTGATGTTCTTCAAACCAAGCTGTCTGCAGTTTGTGAGTGACCTTGTGAACATAAAGACTCTACTCTCTTACCTCAGAATTACCTATCCAGTTATGACAAAGATTTTTTTCCTTTTATTAACCAGAGTTCTTAATCAGTGGGAGGTGAAGAGAGCCTTTCATATTCAGAACCCTTAAAATCATTCTTTCTTAAGTTAAAATGGCAGGTTAGGAGGATTTCTGATATAAAATTGGAAACTTCCTCATACCAGAAAGTATTGCTTATCTTTGTAAATACACATGTTCCAATTAAAATAGGTACTAACATATTTTGGTGGCACTTCAAACCTCCCAATTTAGATTTAATTTAGATTAAAACACTTACTCTTTTTTAATAAAGTTATAAAATTGATTATTAAAATTGCCTATTGAAGATTAAAAGCAGTGGAACGTTTATTTTCCTTCCAAAACGATTTAGTCTTCAATAAGCATGATGGTGTTAATCAATTATGCTATTAAAATACAACTGCCATATTAAAACTGACTCATTTGTCATGACCGTTTGTATAATTATAGAAATTATACCTAGCTGCTTATATAGCTGTAATCCTGCAATAAATATAAATAATTGTCCCTATTAATTCAGCTTGCAGTTACTGTCTATTAAATCCCCAGTTAAGGGGCAATTTGGAGACTTCCATTTAAAATCCCCTAAGTCTTTGTTGTTCCATTTGACTGCCAAAACTCTGCAAACACACCTCCTGCTGTTGATTCCAGAAGCCAATTTATGAACAAAATAGTCTTTTAAACACAAATACTGGAAAAAGTCCACCTAGGTTTAAAGTTTAAGGCCCTTGGAAGAGGGGAAATAAGAAAAGAGGATGTGAGAACATGTTGAATAGAAGGTTTTGATAAAAAGAAATAGAGGCCAAGACTCCATCTGGACCAATGGCTAAGTATCATGCAGCTAATGGAGAAAGTCAAATAGGAGGATTACAGTCCAAGATCGCCAAAGCATAAAGCAAGACCTTCTCTTAGGAATAACCAACTTTTCTTCCTCTCTTTCTCTGTCTCGCTCTCACACACAAATATACATACACACTCACACACACACAAAGGGGCTGGCAGAATGGCCAGCAAATGTGAAGTCTTGAGTTCAAACCCAAGTACAGCCGACACAACACAACAAGAACTAATCTTGATGCTCTGGCAATTCACTTTGGAAAAGAATATCTATAAATTTCAGTTTGCAAAACTCTTGTTTAAAAGCTTCTGTAAAACAAACAAAGAAACAAACAAGTATCTAGAATATACAGTTAACTACTTGCAACTTGTCTCCCCACAGGTGTGGATGAGGTCACCATCGTGAACATTTTGACAAACCGCAGCAATGAGCAGAGGCAGGACATTGCCTTTGCCTACCACAGAAGGACCAAAAAGGTATGGGTAATTTCAGGCACAAGATGCTTGCCTTGTGACACTTAACTTTCCTAACACTCTGTTTTTTTTTCCTTTGGGTGCCTTTTGCCCTCAGCAGCAAGAGCCTTCTGGAAGCCTTGGGTATACAAGATTTCCCTCTAACTCCCGTTAACAGTTGCTATTCATACGTGGAAGTTCATATACAAAGACAGCAACCATTATTCCAATACCCTGTTATCCCTACCTAGCGTATAAGGAGAGAGAGGGGTTCTAGAAATAGAAAAATAGGAAAGAATAGAGAAGAAGAGTAACAATAATAATTGGCACCATTCATTGAATTCTTACTTTATGCTAGGCACTGTGCTTAATTTTCTACGTGCAGCAATTAATTTCATTTTTATGACTTTTGGCAGCTCTTGATAAATTTATATCGGCATCAGTGGCTCACACTTGTAACTCTAGCTACTCAGGAGACTGAGATCTGGAGGATCATGGTTCAAAGCCAGGCCACGCAGAAAAGTTTAGGAGACTGTCTGCAATTAACCAGCAAAAAGCAGGATCGCTCGGATGGTGCAGTACTAGCTGTGAACGAACAAGTGAGAGGGTGAGGCTCTGAGTTCAAGCCTTGGAATGAGGGGAGGAAAGCAGTTTCTAATTTAATCTTAGCACTGTAACCTCCTCTGAAAATCAAACCTACCATGTCCCTCTTATTCTCAAAAAAGAAAAGAAAAAAAAAACAAAGAACCTGAATTTCTGACGGTTGTGCAGTGAGTGGGCTTAGTTGGTGGTATCGTGCTTTCGGTCTCTCAGGTATCTTTAACCCACCATGCTTCTACTATTTAAAGCCTTGGCATTTTTTTTCCTTTGCCTGTCCACTAGTGGCTAAAGAACAGCCCATCTATGTTCATTTTTATTTTGTCACAGTGTTAGGAAATTTTATTTTGAAGGATGGGCTGCTTTATTTTTAACTTCTTGCTATTAAAAGGTTTTGATGTCTTCTTGGATGGCGCGGTGAGAGCGTAGGGGCGGCTTCCTGCTGCTCCTGTTTGACTTAAGCTTTCACTTAGAACTACCAGCAGAGATGAGCTGGCAAGACTTTCTGTTCTTGAGGTTCACATAGCCACTGGGGGTCTTGGGAGCTGCAGCTCAAGCCTTATTATGGGTCCCTCCTCCCCCATCCCAATCAGCTGGCAAGGACCGAAGTAGGAAAGCAGCTGACTACTTTCATCCCGTGTGTATTAAAATTCTTCTTCCACTAGATTTCCATTAATCTGCCACGGTGAGGCACAGAGGGGAATGTTTTATTTCTCCAGCTTCCCCCGAGCTAGCACAGCCAAGTAAGAGCAGACAGTCCAACTAGTTTGGTAAGGAAATAATTGCTCATTCAGTTGTCACCGAGTGTGGTCTTAGAACTGTGTGTACACACAAACACAAAGGCCTAGATCGTGATTTCAAATGAGATATATGGAGAACAAAACTCACATAGATCCCGTGGGAAGGATGATAGGCCCAGAATCATGGTAGGAGCCAGCAAGAGCAGTTTTTGCTGTGTGTTAGAGACAACTTGTTCTTCTGCTGATACTTTAAAAACATTTTTTGGGGGGTCGTAGGCCTTGAACTCTGGGCTTGGGCACTATCCCTGTGCTCAACAGTTCAAGGCTAGCACTCTACCACTTGAGCCACAGCGCCACTTGCAGTTTCCTGGTGGTTTACTGGAGATGAGTCTCATGGACTTTCCTTCCTGGGATGGCTTTGAACTGTGATCCTCAGATTTCAGCCTCCTGAGTAGCTAGGATTATAGGTGTGAGCCACCAGCGCCTGCTGCTAGTTTGTGACCTTGATCAGAGAGAACTGTCATTTATAGAAAGGTTTGGTAAACTTCTGGAGGTAGTTTTTGAAGAAAATCCTGAACATAGAGCCTTATCATTTGAGATGAGTTACCTGCCTAGTACTGTAGGGATGTGGACCCAGGCTGTGCCCCCATGGTGAACTTGACCTAGGAACATACAACAACACAAGGGAAGCAGCGCAGGCTGTGAGCTCTGATTTTATGTTCCTTCCATGTTCTGGCAGTTACCAGGTAGGACACTGCCCTTTGTAGGGAATGGTTGTGTTGGGTCTGCCAGCCATATCTGGGATTTTTGTTAAACACTAAAGTCCTGTGCTAGATATTCCGAGAAACAGGAAGTGGAATGCAGACAGAGTTGAGAGTAAAAGTAGAAGTCAGTAGGTGTTTAGATGCCATTTGAGGTTTGAGCAGAGAACTGGGAATGTCAAGGGGTAGGCTAAGTCTGGGATCATCTAACCTCAGAGTTCCAAATTGGAAAACCATGTTGGAAAATCTTGCTTTGAAAAAATGTTCTCCCCAGGGCCATGTGTTCTTAGAACTAAGGGAAGCAGGAAAAGTGGGTGGGGAGAGGGTTTGTCATGGTGATTTCTCAGAGCCCTGTCAGTTCTAACCTTCATGATATCTGGGCAGGATCTGACTTTATCCCTGAAGTAGGCTGCAAACCACTTCTCTTAAGAGTTTGCAGTTTCCTTGAGGGCTTAACATTTAGAAAACAGGAGGGAAAGAAAGTAGGGAGCGAACAGGAAAACAGCAAAAAGAAAAAATCATTACAGGAGGAAGAGTTCAGCCATGTGAATTCAAGGCCCATGAATGATAGGAAGCTGGATCCCAAGTTGGAAGCCACATTGAATTAGGGTTATTTATCTACATGAATACTGCTTCAAAAAAGCTTATGTTCATGGTGACCTGAAACCCTCTTAAGAAGTAATTTATAAGTTGAACACTGGTGGTTCACACCTGTAACCCTAGCTACTCAGGAAGCTGAGATCTGAGCATCTTGGTTCAAAGCCACACTAGGCAAGAAAGTCTGGGAGACTCCTATCTCCAATTAACCACCAGGAAACCAGAAGTGGCGCTGTGGCTCCAAGTGGTAGAGTGCTAGCCTTGAGCAGAAGAGCTCAGGAACAGCATCCCAGGCCCTGAGTTCAAACCCATGACTGACTGACAAAAAGAAAGAGAGAGAGAGAGAGAGAGAGAGAGAGAGAGAGAGAGAGAGAAGTAATTTACAGCAAAAGTCAAGAGGAGACCTTTAGCTCCCCATCTTCTCCATTAACCCCATGACAGTTTAGTAAGTCTGAGTAAATATCTCTTCCATATTAGATGAAGTGGTTTGTATAGGGAAGCCTTATAAAACCCACTTCCAGTCATGTTGAGGCCTCTGGTTCCCTGATTCCTTGGAAAGTCCAAGGCCATAGTTCTGACGCAGCTGCACAAATATCTCTTGAGTGATCTCTGCAGGCATTGAAGCTCTCCATGCTAACACGACTCTAGAAAGCACCCTATCTTCCACAGGGTCTGACACTGCCCAGTGGGTATCATCATCGGGTCTTCACAGTCAGGATTTCCTGAAGGATTCCATCATGCTTCAATTTCTTTTTAATGACAGGGGGTGAAGGAAAACTAGGTGTGATGTTGGTGAAGTTTCTTTCTGACATCTGGGGCTTTTGAAAGGAGTGCTGTGGAAAGCGCATGTGACCCAGGACCCCAGAGTGGCGAGAGGTTTACAACCTGTTTCACCTTGAATTTTGCTCACTGGTTTTAAAGCGAATATTAGTTACCAACCTCATTTTCCATGTGTCTGATTGCCTGTCTTCCTAAAGGAACTTCCGTCCGCGCTGAAGTCTGCTTTATCTGGTCACCTGGAGACAGTGATTCTGGGCTTGTTGAAGACACCTGCTCAGTATGATGCTTCTGAGCTAAAAGCTTCCATGAAGGTAAGCATGTGTGATATGTAATTAACATGCCGTTAATATTTCTGAATTGCAGCTTATTTTAGTGTAATTTAGGTGATTAACAGTTTTTGTTGAATTCTCATTTGGGATTTTTTTTTCCTTTTCAAATAAACTGAAGCTGTAAGTTTCAGGATTTGCACCAAAAATATTTCAATTGCTTTTTTTTTTTTTAAAGATTGAAAAGAAATTTCGTGATACTGAGAAGTCACTCACCAGCTGTGATTACTTGGCACCTGGGCGATTGCAATGCCATTTGGGAAAACTACTTCCCTGATTGCATTTCCTCTGTAAGATAGATATGTTGTGATATGAAGAAGGAAACACTCATAGCTTTTGTTAAGAGAAGCCTGCAAATTCTGCTCATGTTCATGAGTGTTTCTTCCTTTGACCAGCTTCATGTTCTCTCTCATTGTTCCATGTCTGGGTCCAAATCATAACCACACAGGCATTAAAAAGGGATATCAGATTGTGAATGGTTGTCTGTATTTTGTTCAAAATGTTGACTGTGCATACATATCGTCTATGCTTTTCTTGTGCAAAGTCAACTTGAATAAACAAGTTCAGGTTAACTTAATAAGAAGTCTAGGTTGGAACCCCCTCTTGAAAATACCAAATGTTATTTAAGTGTAGTAGATATATAAATGCTTGTGAAAGCAAAGCATGGTCCCTCTTCCTTAAAGTGGATTTGCTACATTTTAAATAATCTGATGCTGCCCTCTGCTGGCAGAACTGAGTAAAATCTCTGCAGTAGCTAGGGAAGCTGAATTTTCCCTTAAAAAAAAAAATTCTAGGTCTGTTTGGTTTTCTGTCATGCTACAATTGCTTTTTTAAAAAAAATTGTGAGCAGATTTAATTGTATGCCTTTCTCCAGAGCTGATGTCACAATTTTACTGGCTATCCTTCTCCAGAGAGCACTACATCACATACACAAGGGGATTGGCTTTGAATTTCCTAAGCAGGCCATGCATGTCAACAACTGTTCATGATACTGCTTAATGGAGGTAGCATTCCTGGATGCCATATTTTTGGCCCTCTGGAGCCTTGCATGAGCCAGTCTCTTCTCGGGTTTTTTCAGACCATCAACTCAGCTGATCGTACTTTCATCAAGAGTCCATTTAGTCACGATCCCTGTGATTTTTCCAGTATCTATTACTAGGCATTACTGACGAGACAAACCAGTTTGAGCTCAGTCATGGCTGTAATCTATGTAACTGGACCCAGTGAAAGGTGCTTTAACTATCACAACTTTCACCTGTGCCAGCTCTTCCATTAGCCCTTCTGAAATCCATGAAGCTTGACATAACAGTAACAGAATTGTGTTTAAAAAAAACATGTGTTTTGACTTCTGGCAATCTAGTGGCAGTATCTGTCATATGGCACAGGAGAAGTTGTCCTTGGGATATTGGGTGATCCATGGAAAACATGGACTATTGCCAAGGTCACCTTCAAATGCAGAGATCAAACCACTGTTAGGATTCTCAGCGATCAACATTGCTATATGGATGATAGGAGGCAGCAGGCTTTCTATTATTAATGTCCTCCTTGTATTTCTAAGATGTCAGGATGTAGCGTTTCTTCCAATGCATGAGTTACTTTTAGACTGCATTTCTATCACCCTTGAGATTGAAAACTTGCTCCTCCCTAATGTATTCAAAGATGCTCCGCAGTCGTTTCGTAACATCTATGTGCTGCGTGGATCTTTTGCTAACATGAGAAGAACTCAGGGCTTTGCTGGGACCTCTACACATCATGATAAAACTCTGGAAGAAGAGCCATTGGCTCAGATTAGATTAAGGATAAAATGCAAAATTAACCATTAAGCAGAGGCTTAGCTTGGATTCTACAAGCTACTTTTTCAGGGACATATAAACTCTAATAAGTTTAATTAATGTCTGACACACTTTTCATGTGGATAAGTAAGTTTCTTATTGTATTAACACCTTATAATTGATTTACATTTTAAACAGTTGTAATTCTGCTTAGTTCAAAGTGATATTTCCATATTGGGCTTTCCCATGTATTAGAGAGTCCTGATTATTAAATCTTGACTTTGATCATGAAGCTAGCTTTGAAATACATGTTTCATTGAGTCCTTTCAAGCTATCCAGCATGCTCCAAAGTGTACATATTAAATTTGAATACATCACGCATCAAATTCTTATTCCTTAATAAGGTGTTGGTGTCTAGGTTTATTGAGTACCTCACTGTTTCCTTTTGCTTTCCTAAAGTGCCCGAAGACTGCATAATAATGAAGCAAAAATAGAGGTACAAGAATGAAATTTTAAACATTAACCCAATTTTACATTTCAAAGAAAAGAAGCTAAAATTTTTATCTTAACTGTATTTGGCTATGGTCAGAAGACTTTCTAGTCTACTGATGCTAGCTGTGGCACCATAAATTTTCTATATTCCTTTATCAGATTCATAGAAAAATTGCTTAATGAAGAAATAAAATCAGGGGAAAAGTTTCTTTATAAACCCATCACTTAAAGGTGACCGCAAGAATGGGAAGAGGAAACAAAGGAGGAGGCAACAAGGCTTGATAGGAAATGTACTCATTACCTTGCCCATGGAATTGTAACCCCTCTGTACGGTATTTTCACAATTAAAAAAAAAAGAAAGAAAATTAAAAAAAAAAGGTGACCACATTCGATTGCTGTTTTCTCATACACTTAAAAAGATTAAACATAGTTCAACTCAACCACACCACTTACACATTATTTTGTGCTCTATTAAAGCTTTAGAAGCTGCACACTAGTGGTTCCTGGCCTGCAATACTAGCTAATCAGGAAGGGTGAGTTCTGAGGATTGTTATTTAAAGACAACCCAGAGCCCACCAAAAAAAGCCCATGAGATTCTTATCTCCAATTAACTGGCAAAGAGCCAGAAGTGGAGCTTTGGCTCAAGTGGTAAAGCACCAGCCCTGAGTGAAAGGCCCTGAGTTCAAGCACCAGTACTGGAGCGCACACAAGTACATGCATGCACGTGCACGCGCGTACACACACACACACACAGCAATAGAAAAAACACTTATTTGATACTGAGAAACAGGGGATAGATTGCTCGGTAGGAATGGGAAGGGAGAAGGTCAATAGCCACCCATCCACAGTTGCAGTTTACCTAGCAGACATCAGAACAGAAGGGCCACGTTGAGAAAGGTGGCTTATGTCTGTGCTTCTTCTCTCAGGGGCTGGGAACGGATGAGGACTCTCTCATTGAAATCATCTGCTCCAGAACCAACCAGGAGCTTCAGGAAATTAACAGAGTCTACAAGGAAAGTGAGTAGCCCTATTGTCCATTCATCCTCCTCACCCAGAACCTATGACCCCACATGGCTCCTGCCCGGGTCAGTGCTATGGACAGGATGCCTGGTTGGGGATATGCCTTTCTGGTGAGCTGGTGTGGTCCAGGTCCCTTACAATCATCTCTTTACTGCCTATGTGTTTGGATGAATCATTACATTCTACTAGAACTTCTGCAAAAGGGTAGACAGGAAGGAAAGAGAGATGAAATTTTTATTTCAACAAAAATCCCCAAAGGAGAAGGAGAAAGTACAGTACGTAGATTTTGTATACTGGGTGCTGTCCTGAGGTTCCCAACCTGGGGCTTGCAGATAATTGAAGAATACTTGCAAGAGACCCAGGGGCCTATCTGCAGTCAGAAGGAATGGCTAGTGTAATGCAGATACTGTTTTGAACAATGAACCAGAAATCCATTCAAAAATATTGTTGGGCTCTTATTAGATTTTGCCATGGCCATATCTTCCTTATCTGTGGATAACAAAGTGCATTTGTGTGTGTGTGTGTATGTGTGTGTGTGTGTGCAAAATATTTTTTTAACTTGAAAAACTGCATTTTTTTTATTTGTACACTTAACAAGTTGGGTGCTGGTGGCTCATGTCCATAATCTTAGCTACTCACGAGGCTGAGATCTGATGACCACAGTTCAAAGCCAGCCCAGACAGAAAAGTCCATGAGACTCTTTATCTACAGTTAATCACCCCAAAGACCTAGAAGTGGAGCTGTGCCTCAAGTGATACAGTCAACAGACAGCGAGGGGCCTTCAGTTTAAGGTCTACTCTCCACACCATAAAAACAACAACAACCAAAAACAAAACAAAATCTCTTTAAACATAGAGAGTTATATCTCTGGAAACTTGCTAGTACTGACAAGAAAAGAGGAAAGTGATACCTTCTTTTTGGGGGGGGGCAGTTGAAAAGGAAGTTAGAGAAATAAAAACACAATAAAATGTTTAAAAAGTTAAAGCAGAGAAGGATAGGGATGGGGGGGAGGGGGGAGGCTGGGAAGGGATGGGAAGGGTAAACAAAGGAGGAGGCTGCAATGCTTGGTAAGAAATGTACGTATTATCCTGCCCATGCAATTGTAACCCCTCTGTACAGTATGTTCACAAATAAAATAAAATAAAATTAAAAAAAAAAGTTAAAGCACATTTCCAAATACAAACTTTACACATACTAAACAAATTCGCTGCTAAATAAATATCCAGTTAATAAATTCACACATAATGCCTCCAGCCAGCTCTGAGCTTTTGAAACAGATGTCTTACTATGTAGCCTAAACTCCTGATCCTCCTATTTCAGTCAGCAGGGATTATAATAGGCTGCACGCACTCCTAGCTTGACCTCCAATTGTTTGGCGATTGTTTTAAATGAGCATTCCTAGTGAAAAAGGTGACCTTGAGGACCTATGATTTGATTTGGATCTGTCTACTGTTATTGATAATAAATCCAGTCCTGATTTTATGAGTTAGGCAGCCTTCAGCCTTCGGTTTGGGGCTAAGGAGAGTGTCTAACATACTTCCTGTCCTTTGAGCCTTGGTGGATGAGGGCTATTTGGGGTGGTGGTTCGCAAGAAACATCACAGTGGATGTACTGTTTTCCAAGTGTACAAGACGGACCTGGAGAAAGACATTATTTCCGACACTTCTGGAGACTTCCGCAAGCTGATGGTTGCCCTCGCCAAGGTTGGTCTCCCATTTATTTCTTTGTCCTTGCTTCTTCTCAAGGCAAGTCACATGCTTCATTTTATACCTGGGAACGAATTAACAAAATTCTCTGCACCCGACCAGAAATTTGGTTGCATTTCCGACAGTGCATTTGCAACTGTCAGCTGCAGAGTTGTCATTTTTTGTATAATAGGATTTCTTATCCTGCAAAACCGCATGGACAACTGGACTGTGGGGACGGGAGAGGGGACAGGCAGGCCTCAAGTTCTGGCCTGGATTTTGGTGCCCACCATCACCGCGTGACTTAGGAAAGGTCACTTTGCCGCTATCTGCGGCTGCACAGGATGCTCTTGTTTCTTTCACTTCTCTTCTTAAAATGACAGCATTTAGACAGGGGCAGGGAGTCCTTTGGAGTGGAAGTCTTTGTGGAGCTGATTGCTAATGTCAGCATAAGAACTTAGATGACAAGCATTTCCCGGAGAATCTGGAGTTCTGGCCTGTGTGCCACTGAATGCCTGCTTGTCAGGGGAGGGAAGAGAATTTTTCTCTAGAACCTACCTGATGGCAAATGACTGATGAGTGTGATACGTCCTGGCTCCATATCTCCCTCCCTCAGCTACTCCCAGCTCTCCTCTCTAGCGATCCTTTTCTAATCCATGTCCGCTATTTTACTCTCTGACCAACAGCCATCTTGGCTGCACCACCTCCAGGCTCCCAGCTGCCTTTACCCCTGGGCCTCCTTGCCTCCAGCTCTTCAGGGATGCCCTCCTTCTCCACTGTGCTCTGACTGCACATCGCCTCACTCACCTAAAGTGGTCTGTGTTGTGCAGAGTCTCCCTGCCCCTCCCCCGCTTCTACACTAACCCCCTCATTCAGGGGCTTAGCTGGTTCCCCAGCCCTGGGTTCTCTGTAAGAGTTCTTCCTTCTTATGCATATGACATCCTTGTCTCCTTGATGATCCTGTTGTTTGGCCATATATCACATTCTCCACTTGGACCTTAAGCACTGAACTGGAAAGGATAGGAGGAAATTCTGTAAGGTGCTTAGGTAGGCTGGGACACCAAAGATGGGGCTGATGCTGGTGAGGTACAGCCCTTCCCCACTGCAGTACTTATGACTACTTCAGCACTTCCTGCTCTTGCCTCAAAATGAAGAAAATGATAAGTGAATGTTTGATTCAGGAAATTAAAGAGTAGCTTCTTGGGCTGGGAATGTGGCTTTGTGGTAGAGTGCTTGCGTAGCATGCATAAAGCCCAGGGTTCAATTCCTCAGTGCCACATACACAGAAAGACCAGAAGTGGTGCCTGTGGGTCCAAGTGGTAGCGTACTAGCCTTGAGCAAAAGCAGCTCTGGAACAGTGCTCAGGCCCTGAGTTCAAGCCCCAGACTGGCAAAAAAAAAAAAAAGTAGCTTCCTTGTATTGGGGAGGAAAGATTTTCGGTTTTAAAATACACAAAAGAATAGATTGATGTTCTTAAATCTTTATTTTTCTTGCGATAGGGCAGAAGAGCTGAGGATGGTTCTGTCATTGATTATGAACTGATTGACCAGGATGCCCGGGTAAGTGGCAAGGTTTTGAGCTTGAATTTCTGCTTTCTGGTAAATCTCTGAACAGTTTGTATAATCATCTATTTCTGTGTGACACATTGCCCCCAAACTTAGTGGCACAAACCAACAAATATTTATTGTCTAGCCTAGGGTCAGTGGAAAAAGATAAAATTAGGCTTCGTCTTTGGAAGAGAAGATGATCAAAGAACTTGTAGCCAGGTTTTAAACACACAACAGTTTTTGAATAAAAGCTTCCTTTTTCCCTTTCTGGGAATGATATTTATTAGAATTTATTCCCTTATAGTGTTGGTGCTAATGAACAGATTAGTTCCTGGCTCATGTACACTCATTCAGACTTTGCTTTTATGAAAGTACCAGTTCCCAACTACTAAAGATAATAAAGCTGGGTGCCAGTGGCTCATGCATGTAATCCTAGCTACTCAAGAAGCTGAGATCTGAGGATCATGGTTCAAAGCCAGCCTGGGCAGGAAAGTCCGTGAGACTCTTATCTCCAATAAACCACTAGAAAATTGGAAGTGGCGCTGTGGCTCAAGACATAGAGCTCTGGCCCTGAGCTGAAGAGCTCAGGGACAGTGCCCAAGCCCAGGGTTCAAGTCCCACAACCAACAACAACAACAAAAAGATAACAAAATAAAATGAAAAGAATAGCATTCCTGTTGGGAGGTGCATTCCAATAGAAAGAGCAGTGAGGAAACCGGAGAGGGTGGTACAGGTATAGTCAGGAAGGAAGGCTTTCTTGCTCACTGCTGATGTTGAATAGAAGTTTCCCATAATCAGTGAGAACTATTTGTAAAGCTGATTGAAACAGCTGAGAACCATACATCTTATCCAGACGCTCAATAGTTACCTCAAAGCACATCATGAAACTATAGAAAAGAAAGAATTCAAATTTATAAATTTTAAAATTCAGCCCAGTGCTAGTGGCTCATACCTATAATCCTGTTTACTCAGAAAGTTGAGATCTGAGGATCAAGGTTCAAAGCCAGCCTAGACAGACAAATCCAACAAACTCTTATTTCTGATTAACCAGCAAAAAAAATCCGGAAGTGGAAATGTGGCCCAAGTGGAAGGGTATTAACCTTGTGAGAACCAAGTAACAACATGAGGCCCTAAATTCTGGCACACACACAAGAAAATAAGATAAAATGTAATTCAAATCATTCTGTATGATCCTTTTAGTAAGAGGTAGTAATAAGCATTGGGTTGAACAACTCTCAACTAATGAAGATCGCTGGCTAAATATTTGCTCTTTCTGTGCATCTTTCTGCCATTCTTTGCATTACTTGCAATCCCTAAGTTTTCCAGAAAATGAAAACGAGATTGGACTGGTTGCTTTTCCTGAGTTTCTAAGAAGCTTGAGTAAGAGTGCCTGACCTAAGACTGTCTTTAATAACTTATCTGCTATTAAATATGCCAGAAGAGAGAAGGCTAAATTTACTCCAGAACATTTGATTATCCTTCTTTGTAGGAATAAAAGCTTTTGGTTCTTCTTCCTAGAAAAAGCTCTTAGTCTTTGCTTCCATGTTCACGGAAGGGCAGTTGTGTGGCTCCAACCTCATGATCAACAACAGTCTTAGATAGTAACTGTCTATGCCTAGGGAAGATGGTTTGTGATGAAAACCTTCATCTAAATGGTACATTTTTGGCCATGTCTGTGATGTTAATCATCTTTTCCTATTTGGATTTTTGACTATATAGCTTTAGGGAATAGCTTGACATTTCTTCTGCCCTTGCTCCAGACTGTGTGCCTAATTTTTCCTACACTTTCAGGATCTTTATGATGCTGGAGTGAAGAGGAAAGGAACTGATGTTCCCAAGTGGATCAGCATCATGACTGAGAGGAGTGTGTGCCACCTGCAGAAAGGTGGGTGCTTGGCTGAGGAGGGCTTACTGCCTAGGGGCATTTGATGCTCCTCTAGGTTCCTTCACCATATCTGCTTACCCTCCTTTCTCATTCTGGAGCCTTCTCTTAACTATTTTCCATGAGCCTGGTGCTGGTGGCTCCTAACTAGGTGAGATCTGAGGATTGCAGTTCAGAGTCAGCCTGGGCAGAATGAGACTCTTATCCAATAAACTACTCAGAAAAAGCTGGAAGTGGTACTGGAAATGGTGCTGTGGCTCAAAGTGGTAGAGCACTGGCCTTGAACTAAAGAAGCTCAGGGACAGCACCCAGGCCCAGAGTTCAAGCCCTAGGACCGACCCACACACACACACACACACACACACACACACACACACACACACACACACACACACACACACACACACACACACACACTTCATGTCTGATTTGTTAGTTTACTTTCTTTTCCAGTTTCATTTGATCTTGCCGTGTATGTTAAGGTTTTTGAGTGTTTCTTGTGGCTTCCAGATGAAATATGTCCCATTTAGAGATCTTTGGCCTGGGTAGTACCATTTGGGATGAGCAGATAACCTGATACCCAGGATATTTGGTATAATGGTGGTTCTGGTCCATCGTGGCAACATCTAGCTCCCTAGGGAGCTATTTAAGATCACCTTCATACTTTAAAAAATAAATAATGGTACATAATTATGTGGGTAATCACTGCAGCTTTGACTAGTGGCACTGATTTAAAACATATTTGTTGCATTATCTTAGTATTTGAAAGGTACAAGAGCTACAGCCCATATGACATGTTGGAAAGCATCAAGAAAGAAGTCAAAGGAGACCTGGAAAATGCTTTCCTGAACCTTGGTAAGCAAGTGTGTCCCCCTCATTTCAGCCCTTGACAGTGGTGTCAAGGGATGGGACAAGAAGTGGAAGGGTAGCCTCTTACTCCACTGGGGTTTAGGATAGGGGATGCCTTCTACTCTTGATTTAGATAGTTTTGTAACCTTAATTGTGTAGTTTTAAGGGCATGCAACCGAAGAAAGGCTTAAGTTGGTGGAACAGTTTCTAGGAAGGAATAAGACAATAAGGGGGTTGTGTTGGGGATACTTGCAGATACATATAGATGTCTACAGTCCCCGGAATCCCCTGGTTGAAAGCCACAGTGGAGATTAGTTCAGAAGACTCCTGATTTCCTTAGTCCTTTGCATTCTGTTGAATCAGGTCCTTGTGGTTCGTTCCCCTGGGGCCAGAGTATCATCTACCCCTGGTTCAGGAGTGATAGGAACCTGCATCTCTGACGAGTCTCTCTTTCTTCACAGTTCAGTGCATTCAGAACAAGCCCCTGTATTTTGCTGACCGCCTGTATGACTCTATGAAGGTATGAACACCCAGCCAAGAGACCTGGATTTCCACACTAGGCTCCAAACTGAGTTTTTGCCCTAAACTCAAGTGTGTTTGACTAGTAGAGAAATGAAGGAGTGGATCCCAGGGAGTGGATGCAGGAACTCACTAGTCAGCTGTGGCTGCGTTAATACACAAATTCATCTTCTCAACTGCATGTTCGGGAATAGGTAGAAAATTTAGTGCCACCAGAGGAAGAAGTGCTAGGTGACAGTAGTGTCTGGTACCTGCTGGGGATTTTCAGTGATTTCTTCCTGTTTCTCCCAGAGTGGAGATAAGCGAAGAAGGACAGATCAGGGAGCATTCTCTATGTAGTGGCCCTCATGTTCCTTGTCTTCCCTTCAAACCTGCTCTACAGCCAGCCTGGTGTGAACCATCCCTTCCCATAAACCCATTCCTATCTACCACACCTCCAACGTGTCTGCCTACACTTCGGCTTTGGCACCTCTACCTGAGTTCTTCCTTTGTCCACAGCGACTTTGCCACCTCACATTGGGTTGGCTCTCAAAGTAGACTTGAGTCCTTGCTTTCTGTACCATTCACATTGGCACAAAGCCATGAAATGAAACGTGTCTTCTCTAAGCATTTGGGAGGCAGCCACCTTTTGTAGGTAAACTTATATACTTCTTGAGGCAAGTCTTATAGTAACAGGTGCTCAGTATACATTTATTGAATGTACAGAGCAGGCACATGTGCTGATTAACTTCTGCTGTGTGTGAAACTTCAAGATAATCATTTTCCCCAATGAATAATTTTATTGCTATATATTCAATCTTTATTTAAAAAAAGTATTTGGAGACAGGGTCTCACTGCTGAGATTATAGGCATACACTGCCATCCCCAATTTGTTGTTTTTTGTTTGGGCACTGTTCCTGAGCTTCTTTTACTCAAGTCTAGCACTCTACCACAGCGCCACGTCTGGCTTTTTCTGTTTATGTGGTACTCAGGAATCGAACCCAAGGCTTCATACATGCTAGGCAAGCACTCTACCACTAAGCCACATTCCCACCCCCCAACTTGGTTTTTAATCTCTTAAGAAGGCAGCACCAAGAACCAGTTATGCTCCAGAAAATGTAGTATATGCTTTTTAAAAAAATTGATGATATGGTTGAGTAATTTAACTTAATGTTAACTTTCAGGGCAAGGGGACTCGAGATAAGGTTCTGATTAGAATCATGGTCTCCCGCAGTGAAGTGGACATGTTGAAAATTAGGTCTGAATTCAAGAGGAAGTACGGCAAATCTCTGTACTACTACATCCAGGTAAGGCCTGGGGTGCTAGGTTGGCTCTGCCTGGCTGGGCAGAGGGCCTAGATTCCTTGGCAGGTGGCTACTCAGAACAAGAAAATGAAGAAAACCACTACCTTTTGTACTCCTCTGGGAAGAGATGATAGTTACCATATAACATAGCAGAGTTCTAAGCACTATTTTTTTTGGGGGGGGGTCTGGTCGTGGGGCCTGAACTCTGGGCCTGGGCACTGTCCCTCAGCTCTTCAGCTCAAGGCTAGCGCTCTACCACTTGAGCCACAGCACCACTTCCGGCTTTTTTCTTTTTGCTTATGTGGTGCTGAGGAATCTAACCCAGGGCCTCATGCATGCAAGGCAAGTGCTCTACCACTGAGCCAACTTCCCAGTCCCCTCTAAGCACTATGGAAATCACTACTAACTGTCCTGGATTTTGGGATGGGGCCAGTATTTTATATTTCTTACAATTTCTTATATTTCTGTGATGGTGTTTGGTATTCAGGATGATGGTCCTGCAAGATGAAGTGATATCCTAGACTCTGAAGACCAATTAAATTTTATAGTCTACTTGTTTCTTGAAAAAAATCTTCAGAAAGGCCTGATACTAGGTAGTTCCCCAGAAATCCCGTCTCTTCAGTCAACAGTCTCTGGCCACTTTGGAGTGATGGAACATTGGCATATAAAAGCTGATTATATTGGCAGTAATAACACTGTATATAATTCAGACAGGCTTTTTCCTTCTTTCTCTCTCCTTCCTTGCTTCCTTTCCTTCTTTCCTTTTTCCTTTCCTTCCTTCACTTTTCCTCCCTTCCTCCCTCCCTCCCCCTCCCTCCCTCTCTTCCTTCCTTCCTTCCTTCCTTCCTTCCTTCTTTTGCTTTTCTCTCTCCTTCCTTTTCACCTCCTGTTTCTTCATCCCTTTCCCCTTCTCCTCCCCCTCTTCCTTTTTTTTCTTCATTATGCAAGTACTTTACCACTGGGTTCTATCTTCAGCTCTTTTTTACTTTGAGACAGGGTCTCATTCATTTGCCCAGGCTGGCCTTGAAGCTCTCCATCCTCCTAACCTTAGCTTCCTGAGTAATTGGGAGTACATGTATCACCATGCCTGGCTGAAATTCCTCTTTCTCAAAGTTCCCCTGGGAAGAGATTCTGGTCACCACATAACATAGCATGGTTGTATAAATTTAGGATAAATTTAGAGGCAGTTCTGGTGTAGTGAGGTTGAGAAACCAGTTTGACTCTGAGTCACCAATTCCTCCCCTCACTAGTTTAAGAATCCATGAAAGAGTAAAATGAGTAGAGATATACTCTGTCCTCTGTGGAAGGGTGAGGAGTGCAATACTGCTCTGCAGAAAGGGAAAAGGTATCTTGAAAGTCTCCCAAGCACCTTCTCCTACCACATTTCCAGAGGGCCTGCAGGGCTGCACCGTGAGTGTGGGCTTCTACTGTGTGTGTGTGTATGTGTGTGTGTGTGTGTGTGTGTGTGTGTGTGTGCGTGCTTAGTAGTAAGCTGAGACTCCTCCGCATGGAGTTTGGTCTGTTTCCTAATTCTATATTTCTCTTTTCTCCATGGCTATTTACAGCAAGACACTAAGGGTGACTACCAGAAGGCCCTGTTGTACCTGTGTGGTGGAGATGACTGAGTTATCACGTGGCTGGAGCATCCTGACCCCAAGCTTCCTGTGCACTCACCTAATATTTTAGAGAATCAGCTTGCAACTAACAGACCCCAGAGCCCCTCCCTGTGAAGTCCTTGTTAGCATTGCCTCTCGCTACTATTTTAGCTGCCTTAAAAGCAATGCCTGGCTTTCCCTTCAATCTCTCCTTTAAGCCAAAGAAATGAACATTCCAAAGAGTTGGAAGTGAAGTCTATGATGTGAAACACTTGCCTCCCACATATTGTGTCATAAATAAACTGAGTTTTTACTTTAGAAACAAGTACTCTGGTAATCTTGCTTGTTTAGCATTCTGTGGTTTAAAAATTATACATGCTAGCCAGGCTCCAGTGGTTCATTCCTTTAATCCTAGCTACTCAGGAGGCTGAGATCTGAGGATCATGGTTTGAAACCAGTCTGGGCAGGAAAGGCTGTGAGACTCTTATCTCCAATAAACTACTCAGAAAAATCTGGAAGTGATGTTGTGGCTCAAGTGGTAGAGTGCTAGCCTTGAGCAAAAAGAAGCTCAGGGACAGCACTCAGGCACAGAGTTCAAGCCCCAGGGCTGGCAAAAAAACAAAAACAAAACCAAAAAGCCCAAACCCAAAACAAAACTAAACAAAAACCATGGTGTGGATTGTGTTTAAGCTAGAACTGAGGTGTCCTACATAGTAGCCACTATCAGATGTTATTAAATGTAAATGGATTTAAATTACGCAAAGCTTGAACTCGAGATTCAGTTCTTGTCCTGGATGTATTGCTTGGTGGTAGAGCACTTGCCTGGCATGCACAAGGCCCTGGGTTCTATCTCCAGCACCACACACACACACACACACACACACACACACACACACACACACAGTGCAGGGGCAAAACATTTCCACAGTAATAGAATGTTCTTTTGAGCAGCATTACATGGCCAAGGGAGGTGAGTACCCCAGGAGGGAAATCTCAGAGCAACTCCTCTTGTGCTCATCTTTCTGCTGACAAATTAGGTGAAAACAAGCATCTGTGGTGGCCAAAAACTGGGGGCAGGGATGCTGTCGTATGGCCAATTCTGTGTATCACATATTGCATATACAGCCAAGCACCAGGGGCTCACACCTATAATCCTATCTACTCAGGAGGCTCAGATCTGAGAGTTGCAGTTTGAAGCTAACCCAGGCCAGAAAGTCTGTGATACTCATCTCCAATTAAACTACCAAAAAGCCAGAAGTGGAGCTATGGCTCAAGTGGTAGAGAGCAAGCTTTAAGCAAAAAGAAACTCAAGAACAGTGCCCGTGCCCTGAGTTCAAGCACTAGAACTGGCACACATTGTATATACGATAGACCCAAGGGTATCTACAGGATTATGGTTGAAGAGACTGCCACTGAAGGAAATCTGCAAATGCTCAATATGTATAGAGTTCAGTGCTGTAACTGGGGATATTTGGTTCATTTTTCTCAAATTTTCTCTGAAACCTAAAATTTCAATTAAACCTAATCACTTATACCTTGCATATTGCTTTTGCAAAGACAGATTCTCATGAAATTAAAGGCAGGGAAACACTCAGATCACACAATTTGAACATAACTGAGGATAATGTGGGATTAATTGAGAGTTTCTCCATATCAAGTGAGCCAGGAAATGAAAATTTGTTTTGCAATTTTTTTCCTTGTTCTGGTCCTGGGGCTTGAACTCAAGTCCTGGGCACTGTCCCTGAGCTTTTTATTTCCCCTCAAGGCTAGCACTCTACCACCTGTGCCACAGCTCCTTTTCCAGCTTTATGCTGGTCAATTGGAGATAAGAGTCTCGTGAACTTTCCTGCCTGGGCTGGCATCAAATCATGATCCTCAGATTTCAGCCTCCTGAGTAGCTAAGATTACAGGTGTGAGCCACTGGCACCAGGCTTTCTTCTGATTTTTTAAAAAATGATATTTTAACCATGATTGGCAAAATCACATGTAGGTAAATCAGCAAGTAAGGTAGCTTGCTGAATGTCTGGAAGTCTTCAGACTTACAGAAATACGTAACAACCTCCCCAAGTTCAAGAACTCAACTGGCAATGAGTCAGGCTACAGCCTCCTTGCAAAGGAAGGCTAAGCAGGCAGAGTGGATGAGAGCACAGAGAGGAAGGTGACAGGTCCTGACAAATCTGACCAAAGGAAGCATTTGAGCTATGTCCTAAAACCCAAGATGAAGATTTACAGCAGGTGTGGGGTGGGGGGAGGCGGGGACAGTTGGTTCCTTGTGCAGACTCTTATGGGTCAGATAGTGAAGAATGGGTCATTCATACAACTGACACACCTGCCAAAAGGTACAACTGTACCCTTACAGAAAAGAGTTTAATTTGGTTGCTTGATAAAGCAAATGATTTAAGAGATAAAGAAGAAAGAATTTTATTCAGTGTCCAAAGAAGGGAGAAGTGGTACATTTTACTTTCATATCAACTCCTTGACTCCTGGAAGTTAAGGAGTTATAGCTATAGAGCAGGAATAATGAAGGAAAAAGAAGCTGATAAAGAGGACTATTTATGTCTTTCTCAGGAACGGAGATGCTACCTCTTTTTTGCTCCTTTTATGGTCTGGTATTTCCTGTCATGGCAGCTGGTAGGTATCATGTCCAAAGGGACAGAGACAAAAGACACAGATAGATGTCAAGCCTTTCTATCTTATTCCAGTAACCTTATTGGACATCTGCAGGTCTAAGTGTGAAGAGTCACTATTTTCAGTGAAAGTTGCCATCCAGTCCCTGAAAAGTAACCTAGGCAACTGTTACTATCACCCAGCCAGCAGAGGTGTTCCCAATACCAAAGTCAGTGAAGGCCAAATGATGCACTGTCCAGCTATGTGGCTTTCAAAATTAGTGATTGCTAATTAAGTGAAAGCAAATAAGGTTAGAGGGTTTAAGGGTTTTCATTCATAACACAATGATTATATATGGTAAGAATTATTTGAGCTTCCTGCTCCTCTGCCCAGTCAAGCAGTGTCCCTCTCTAGAACCATGTGGTTTCTGGCGCATCTCTGTTTAAACAGACTATGCATAATAAATATGCATGTGCATTTACATCACTACTTCAGCTCATACCTGTGAAGGTCCTAGTTACCTTAAGTACTGCTAGGAGACAGAGGAAGTAAGGGACCTGACTGAAGACCTCTGGTACATTTTCTCCACATAGGAGAAATCTCGATAAATCTTGTTAATCTTACTAAATCTTGACAGTTGACAGAGTAACCTCAGTATCTGCACATAGTGGATGGAAGTATCTAGCTGGACAGAAGTGGGGAGCCTGGAGAAGGTGGAGGCCACTTGCACTGATTTAGTCATTCTAATTCAATTAAAACAACAGTAGCAACAGTGTTGACCCTACCAACCATATCTGTGAGCTGACTGGTTTGCTGCTGTGACCCCTTGGCCAACTTCAGAGAGAAGTTGGGAAGGAGCATAGCTCTTGGGTCACTTGTGACCCATGAAATGCCTCTGAGATAGTTGTTCAAAAGCAAGTTATGCAAACAGGATGTTTTTTATTTTTTATCAAATATGACCTCCTGTGCATATTAGAACTGATGACCTAAATCCCCAAATATACTCTTCCATGTGCTTGCAGCAGAGTTCAAAGAGCCACATAAGAAGCTGGACCTTTCTGTTTAACCCCAAATTATCATGCTGAACTGAGAATTGACAGAGCTGGGTAACCGATGCCAAGAGCAATGTTTCAAATCAGGAAGCATTTAGGCATTTTTCCTCTCTCCTATAAGACTGTTTTCAGGCTGCAAAGGGAACAGTAGGGGGAAGAGAAGGCAAAACTGCAGGGGAGCATGGGGTGACTCCAGCTGGGTAGGCCTGGCTTCTCATCTAGTCTGACTGTCCCAAATCCACAGCAAGTATGAAGGAAAATTCAAAAGGCAGGCTGTCACAGGAGATCACCATGCTCTGTGGTGCCATGGTTGTCTAGTGTTTTCCAAAATCAACAGCAAGGGCACTTGGAGTTTGGTGTCATTTTTCTTCTGGATTCCAGCCTGTCCTCTGTCAAGCTGTGCAAACCATTTCTTGAAGCAAAGACTACCATCTGGAGATTGGGATATTTTCCTATACCATTTTACTTTGCAAAGAGAAGAAAAAGGACATTGGGCAGGCTTTCAGTTTGTTTGTCGATTTTGTTCTTTGAGGGATAAAAGGTCATGAATGGGCAGTGTAGTAATGGAAACTTACTGAAATTATCACACCACAATGTTATTCCAGCCAGGCGCTGTCGGTTCACCCAAGCTATTCTGGAAGCTGAGATGTGAGGATCAAGGCTTGAAGCCACCCTGGTCAGACAAATCCAAAAGAACTCTTTTGTCCCATTACACAACAGAAAGCTGGAAGTGGAGCTATGGCTCAAGTGGTAGAATGTCCTGAGTTTGAGCCTTAGTACCTATAAAGAAGAAGGGAGAAGAAAAAAGGAAGAGAGAAAGAGAAGAGGAGGAGGAGGAAGAAAAAGAAAAAGAAGAAAGAAGGAGGAATAAGAAGGAGGTGGAGGAGGAGAAAGAGAAGGAGAAGAAGAATTTCCTCTCCGGTAGTAGGACTGGGCAAAGCTCTTACATTGCCTAACACAACATACTCTTTGCTAATTGTCGTCTATGCGTATGTTATCTCCTCTGATATATACTGTACAACTTGAGCAGTCAAACATGATGGTCGTATATTGTGATGATTAAGTACACATGAAATGATCTACCAGGTTTTCTGACAAATAACTAGCTTCCAAATTTAAAGGCAAGAAGGGGAATCTTACTTGGAACTGATAAATGAGCCTTGAAAGTCCCTTCTTTTCTTTTAGTCCCTACTTTTCTATGGCCTTTTGATTCTTCGGTCCATTTTACTGGTCCGTTGGGCACATGACTGTATGTGTAAATCTTCCCAGAACGTAAAGTTCCCAGGGTGTAAGTTATTAGAAAAAATAGATAAAGCAGGGGGAAAATGCCCAGGCTTACGAACTAACTACACTGAGCAAGAAAAATGATTTGAAGACAGAAATCTTTTAAATCAATTTTTAGTCTTTAAATGGCTCCAATCTTCCTATGTTTTGACAAATGGCTTTGGCTTCTTATCCACATCCATTTATTTGACCTCCTTTTTCCATCAACTACCAAATGAAAACTGCACTGCAAGAGAGAAGAGAGAGAGAGGGAGCAATTTTCAACATCCCTTAGCAATGAGGCAGAACGTGCTACAGCCATCAAGTTCTAGTTGTTCATTCTATTTATTGAAAAGAGGCTGTAGCCCGATTTCTTTTATGCAAGTACATTGGAGCAAGTAAAGTTTATAGAGATGACTTATCTCATTACATTAGGAGAGTGATTTGCTATCTCAGCATCTATAAGCAATTTTAACAGACATTTCTGGATGAAGAAAAGCTTTTGTAAATATATGCGAAAGACACGATTTCATCAAGCGTTAAATTGGAGGTGCCCTGGAAAAATATTACATTTGTGCATTCGATTAGCTTGATTGTAGCTGAATTTTGTCCACTGAAGGCAGCATTTCTGCAGAGAAACAGAAGCATTCCCTATGTCAGCAGGTTTCCAGAACCAAAGAAGCATGTTCTCCACTCTCACTCATCCTCTTCTGCATTTTGCTGTTGCCAGTGTTGCAGTTCTAGTCAGGCTGCTCAGCCTGGATCTTTTTAGTGGAGTATGAGGGGGAAGAAGAACCAGAAGCTATTTTATTGAGGCCTTGGAGAAATCCAAACCCAACTTTTCCAGTTTAAATAGCCAACTCCTAGTCTGAAAGCTAAGCAAGCTCTGGGCAAAACTAAGATGTGGTCAAGAATGGACAAACATTCTTGTCCATTTCCTCCTTCTGAGGAACTGCTTGCTTCTTGGTCTGATTGCTGATGCCCATGTATTTTTCCTAAAGGTGAGTTTACAAGATCAGCCTCATCTTCTGCCCTAGAATGAAACCTTTGACCTCCAATTCCTAGAAGGAGAGGAGTTAGTGAGGAGATGGAGTTCACCTCTACTCCATCTTCTTCACCAAAGTGAAGAAATGAACCAAATACAATAACACATCACTAGATGACGGGGACATGTCCTGAGAAAGAAATGCATTGTTAGGTGATTTTGTTGTCTTGCAAACATCTCAGAGCATGCTGACACAAACTAGACAACTGTGATGTCACAAGGTAATGTAATCATAGGGGACCATCACTATATAAGCATTAGGTGATAGGCCAAAATATATTACAGTGTGTGTGTGTGTGTGTGTGTGTGTGTAGTGTGTGATTTAATCCCTATAATCCTCCAAAATAGTTCTCCTCCCATTGCTGACCTAGAGTTGAGCCACCAGCTTAATAATAAGAAACAAACCCAAAAGAACATATTGTATTAGTGGAACATAGTATATTAATGGAGGGGGGAATTGGCTATTATTTTTAAGTAGGTAAAGGAAAATTCTAACTTTCTTAGTTCTAATCCATTGTAACCTGAGACTTATTACAATAAGTAAATTATTTAAAAATTAATTATAAGCCAAGGGTGGTGACATATGTCTGCCATCCTAACTATTCTACTTAGGAGCTGGAGGAAGGATTGCTTAAGTGCAGGAGTTTGAGACCAGCCTGGGAAACACAGCTACATCCTGTTTTAAACAAGAAACAAGATAAAACCAAATCAATTATGAAATTTAAGAAGCTGCAAGTAATTCAGAAAATAGGCAAACATGCAAAACAAGTTTTAAGTTACTATATTGGGGGGGTCATTTGAAATATGTCCCTTTGTCCTAACTGATATGAATTAATACATGACGAGGGAGACTGGTATTAAGGCAGGTAATAATAAGCCTTAATAACAAGCCTTACTCATTCACTTCATTGGTTCGTGGACTACTCTTTTATTCAGCAGAGGAACCTACTGTGTGCTGGACATTGAACAGTACATAACTGCCCTCAGTTCCTTCTTGGAACTGAACTTGCAAGGTATTATGTACTTCTAGCTGAGACACTAGAAGTTTCTGATGGTTCTGCTCCACTCCGTGCTGAGTTAGATCAATCAATTTCGATCACCACAGAGTAAAGAATGCAAGGTTGATAGCATCTAGTGGTTCATCTATTGAGTTACACATATCTGGGACCAGCTCTGTGCTATGTCAATGGTGAGAGGCCACAGGACATTCAGGATGTTTGTCTCTAGGTTGGATTTGCCCCCCATTAACAGGCCTATTTTCCTTGAACCCCACTGCGAGTCTAGGAGCTCTTATAAGCTGACTCTTCTCCTTCCTGGAGTATCCTCATTTTGTGTCCCCCATTTTGCTGTGAGAATTAAACGTATGGAATGTTGTTGGCATATGTTTTTATATGGAAGAAGCACTTAATAAATTCAACAAGTTCCTTTATAATCAGAGAGATACTAATATAAATGTAAACTCTCCTGAGCTAGGAGAGTTTCTTTCTGCCAGGTGGCATTTTCCCTTGGAAATATCCAGAGTACTGGAAACCCTGTCTGGGGTTCATACGGTCCATCCTTCTATGACTTGTTTCCTTGGGGGATCCAACCTCCAGCTCCCTTTGATCGCTGACTCTCTCCCCTCAAATAGCCTCAGATGGGCTTCTTCCTCTTGTCTGTCAGTGAATCACAATGGCCGGATGTACATAAGTGTTGAGCTCTTTGGTGGTATGTGGAAGGTCCATATTCCATTGTCATTTGTCTTGCTGGCAGTGGAACAGGTTTGTTTTTTGTTTTCCTTTTCCTTCAAGTTTCCACCAACTTTGGACCTTATCAACTTAATAAGTACATGCAAAATAATGTTTCATGGTGGCAAATTTCTCTTGTCCCAAAAAAATCATTTGATTTCATTACTGCATATAGACTAGAGCTACCCAGGAAGAGGATTAAGTGGTCAGTTCCTGGAACAAGGTGCCTCTGACTTGCTATTAAATGATAGTTGTAAAAATTGTAGGAAATATTGAGTTAACTAGATACAAAAGAGTTTTGATCCTACAAGATCAGGACACACTGGGAAGTCCTGGCTGCATGGATTCTGTCCTGTATAAACACATTGATCCGCACAATCGGTGTTCTTCTGCTGCTTCTGGGCTGCTCTCACAACTTGTTCCTGGAACATGCCACTTTTGAGACTATCATGGAATAATGATCCATTTTACGTTTATTATATAAATTAGAAGCAGTTCCACCAATTAAAAAATCCACATAAGTCTGTGGCTTTGTCTTTTCATCACTGTATTTCACAGAGCAGATTTATCCAAATTAGCAATATCTTATAGATAGTGCTACTGGTTTTATACTTAAAAACCCTATAAAATCCAAGGTCATATAGATCTCCTACAATTTTTTCAAGAAACTCCATGTCTTGCATTTTACATTTAGGACTATTGTTCATCATCCATTCCAAGTTGATATTTTTTTTTTCCAGTCGTGAGGCTTGAACTCAGGGCTTGGGCACTGTTCCTGAGCTTTTCTGCTGAAAGCTAGTGCTCTACCCCTTTGAGCCACAGCAGCACTTCTGGTGGTTAATTGGAGATAATAGTCTCATGGACATTCTTTCCCCAGATCTCAGCCTCCTGAATAGGTAGGATTACAGGTGTAAGCCACTGGCACCTGCTTGATTGTTTTTTTAAAGAAATGAAATGTAAGATTTTTTCCTTAGGCTCTTTTTTTTAGATGTACACCCAATTGTTCCAACACTATTTTCTTTCTTTTTCTTTTTCTTTTTTTCCTGTGTGTCAATAGCGAGGTCTGAATTGAGTTCCTGGAATTTGCTTGGCTAACGTGCTACCACTTGTATCACTTGAACCATGCCTCCAGTCCTGCTTTTTGCTAGTTGGCTGGAGATGGTATCTTTTGGACTTTTCTGCCTAGGCTGGCCTCAACCTGTGATATTCTGGATCTCAGCCTCCCAAGTAGCTAAGGTTACAGGTGTGAGCCCTGGGACCTGGCTCCATCACCATTTTTTTAAAAGTCAATATAAAGTTTTGCTTTTTATTGTTAGAAAAACATTCATGCCTAGTAAGTGGAACTTCTGTGCTGTGGAAACAAGTTTGAGAATTTCAGTCCCAACTGGTGAGGCTTTCCAACAACCTCTGTGTTCTGTTTTTTTCTTACCTATTCTCCTGCCAAGTCACAGGTTGTCTGCTGGCAATTAAAAGGCAGTGGTGTGTTTCAGTGACACAGGGAAAGCACTGCTGTGGCTGGAGAGGGTGGAGACAGTTTGTTGTGTTCAGAGAGCTCCTACCTCAACCATGGAGATATAAAACAAAACAAAAAAACTCAGAAGAATCTGATTAGAATACCTTTGAAACTGGGTTTGCCTTCTAAAAAAAACCTCATGTTCTTATAGCACACACACACACACACACACACACACACACACACACACACACACACCATCACCCACATGCTCACTTTTCTCTCAAGAACTGGTATTCCCTAAGAGCCAACTCCCTTCAACAGAAGTTTGGAGGAACCAGGCTGGAAGCCTTCCTTTGTCACACGCCTCATGCTCAAGAAGATGCAGCACATTTTCCTAAGTGTCAACTGTGAACCTTTAGAACATTAAATATGATGGTATTATGAAATCACCCACATATTTCACAATCCTATTTATCTTGAGGCTATGAAAATCTTTTTTTAAAGATGGTTTAAAAATAAAGCAGAGTGCCATCTTGTGGGGATCTTGACAATGTCTACAGTCTCATCTCTGGAAAGTCTACCAACCCCTCACAATGGTACACAATTTTATGTAATGTATCAGCTGAAGACTTTCAGGTGAATAAATCTATGGGGTTTTATTTTCATACATGACTACAACTTATTCCTAATAACCATAAAGCCACTGAGGGTACTAAAATCAGCAGTCATTATAGAAAATTGCACATAATTCATTCCTTTACATACTATAATTCCATTTGTATAAAATTCAGGCTGACGGGACTATGCTGACTGAAAACATAGGGATGAAACTCAGAGGAATTTCCAGGGAGGATGCTTTTATATTCAATTTTGTATTGAGGCTACTTCTGGCTGCTAGTCTTAGCCTTAAATCTGCCATTTATCTTTAGAAAGAAAGATCCAAGAGAGACCAATCACAGCAGGACAGAAGTTTTGTTAGCAATGGACCACTGAACCGACTGTAAGCTGGTGGGGCTTTTTAGCTCTTTAGTCCTTTGGTTTTTAATAAAATTGTAACCTTTCAACAGGGTCTCATGCTTTTGTCCCAAACAACCTTGGACAACACATAATACTCCTATCATCACCTCCTGAGTAGTTTGGATTAGAGTAGTATGCTACAAACACTACTGTACAGACTTAAAAAAGTTTGTAACAATTTTCCTTTCGGTCGTGGGGCTTGAACTCCGGGTCTGGGCACTGTCTCGGAGCTCTTCAGCTCAAGGCAAGCACAGTACCTCTTAAGCCACAATGCCACTTCTGGTTTTCTGGTGGTTAATTAGAGATAAGAGTCTCATGGACTTTCCTTCCCAGGCTAGCTTTGAACTGTGATCCTCAGATCTCAGCCTCCTGAGTAGCTAGGATGACAGGTGTGAGCCACTGGCACCCAGCTTTGTAACATTTTTTTAAGAAAGAAAAAACAACTTATTACATCTTTAGCATTTTTTCTACAATCCAGTTTTAATATAATGGAGGAACTTTGATTTTGGAGGGGAAAAATCCTTTGAACTTTGATTGACATGCAACTATTTTTGCCTGGGAACGAACTCAGGGTCTTGAAGTTGTTTGGCTTGCTTGCTCAGCAGGTACTCTACCACTTGAACTGGAGACTTTTCTCCTGAGGCTGGCTTTGAGCTGTGACCCTCTGAATCTCAACTTCCTGAATCACCTAGCAAGACCTAAATAGGGACTTCAATGTCCTTCTTTATCAATCATTCTTTACCACAACCTCCCCCCGACCTGACTTTTTATAGTAGCTCTTCCAGGTAGAACTCTCTTCAGCATAAACATAGCTCTGAAGGACTCTGCTTAGGGTTTTTCTTTTTTTGTTGTAGCTAACTAATTGTGGAAACAGTACAACATAATTAACTCCTTCAATGTTTTTCTCCTCACTGTGAATTCCCACATCTCTTTGGAAAGGTTTCAGAGAAGAAGCACCATTTTCCTCACGGATTTGGGCAATGGAGAAGTTCTGCAGTAGGGGTGTGTGTTTTCTTTGCAGATAGGTGAATGGATTATCATACAGTGTTAATAAGTCTTAGGCAGTTACAGGTGACATTGCCTAGCCTTCCTGAAGCTGCTACATGGATATCACACTGTCAACACTGACGCTAGAAACCATCCCTCCTGTGACAAGATCAAAGACATTTGGGGTAAATGTCATTTCATGGGGGAGACTGTGTAATTTTTGCATGTGAATTTTAGGAGATTGAATACCTTTTAATAACTTTCATACATTTCTGTTTGCTTGACTAAATGCATTTTAACATGTTTTGGAGAAGAATGGAGATACCAAATCAAACAAGATACCAGATACTTTAAACTTGAATTGCAACTTGTCTTGTCAAAACCCTACTACAGATGTGGCTTTGTCAAATCTGTGCCCTTTAAAAATGAAACAGAAGTTGTGTGGATGACATTGGATCACAAGAGGGCGCTCCAACAAAACACCTCTCAGCTCAAAAATCTACATCTTGCTCCTCAAACATTTACATGCCTCAGCTCTTGGCTGGTTTTATGATATCAAGCTTAATGTCACAAATATTGTTTCAAACTTACACGAATTTTCTTTTAGAAGATTAGAAGCGTAGCAGATGAATCCTGAAGACAAGTTAAACTAGTTTTGATGGGAAGAAAATACAAGTACCTTATAATTCTTCCTTCTTAAGGAAGGTAAAGAAATGAGCACTGTAAAAACCTTTCATATAATATAACAACATAACAACACAACACAAACTTAAAGCTCATAAAGAATAATTCAGTTTTCAAACTAGTCATTTATAGGTTCTCTTCCTCAGGATTCTCAAAGTCTAGAAATAAGATTTGATGATTCCTCATCAGAGACACAACCATGGGAGAAAATCTATGTTAATCTCTTCTAGAATACAGATAATTGAAAAAAGAATGTGTGCCATGAGCTTCATGACATGCCTACGAAGGAAATTAAAGCATTCGGATTGCATTTCTTTAGTAGTCAGATCATACTTGCGGGCATAATTGCCAACAACAAACACCCTTTACATTTAAACAATTTTTTACTGATAATAAAATAATTAGAATAATTTATGTGCATCTGTGCTATTATTATCATGGCTTTGCTTGAAGAAGACTCAGCTGGTTGTTCACGGATATTAAGAGGTCTCCCCTCCCACCTTCTCACATGACAGGTTTATACCCAGGCAGTCCTTCTAAATTTTTAATAGAGAGGAAGAGATTCCATTTAATTAGGTAGAGTGACTTGTTTATGTGCAGGTTATACATTTACGAGTTCTAATGAAGAACGGAAAATACCCATTGAGCAGCCTTTGAAGTTACGCTTGTTTAGTGGCAATTGTAAACCCAGCTGAATGGAAACAGTTGAGGGTAGAGTACAGAGAGTTAAATCCAGGTAAAATAATTGCACAAATCGCATGTCGATCAATGTTCAAAGGATTTTTTTCCCTCTCAAATCAAAGCTCTTCCATCTTGCACTTGGTTAAAATATTGAAACTAGGTTATAGAAAAAATTAAGGATGCAATTTTTTTCTTAAAAAAAAACACAAACAGAAACAAGAACAATTAACCATACCACCATTTGTGTAAAATCCTTTCTGGTTTTTGTTCTGTCCATTTGATAAATCCTGTAACTTGCACAGGCTACTATGAAAAGTCATGTTCAGTTCATGAATCCTTTCTGAAAAGGAGAAATTATTTCTTCCCCTTAAACTCTGACCTAAGGTAAAAATCCCAAATATGTGGGTGTAAAGCAAAAAAAAAAAAGCCACCTAAATTAATGAGGTTTTTTGAACTGCTGTACAGTAATGAATTACAAAGCTTAGGAGTCGAAGAGATTTCTTGTGTTTTTTTTTTTTTAAAGCAATATGAGTGGTTGTATGGAATGAAACACAGAGCTGTGTGTTATTACTATAGGATTAGTTTTGCGATCCTGAAAGCAGGTCTATTTATGGGTTCCTAAGATGGAATTAAAGTCTGAAAAGGTTATTTTTTTTTTTAAATAAAAAACCTGTTCCATAGAAGGTCTATTTCCTATCACCTTTTATAAGTTTCCCTTTGAATTGTACTTGTAATCTGCATTTGGAGGGAGGCCAGGAAGCCTGAATAATAATGTAATCCCCAGTGGAGCCTCTTTTAGCAGGGGAGGGGGGGATAAATGAGATGCTCCGTACAGATTTCTGACAATATATTCATCTTGATATTATCATAGCTGATGGATAGCAGCAAGCTACTCCGAATACTTCCTTTGCTCTGCTTACTCTATGTTCTCATTCCCAGAAAACCACAAACTCCAGCAATCCAAAGGAAATAAAAGCTGTGAATCACATTTTAAAAATATTTGTTAGAAGAAAAAGTATGGATTTTGATGCAGGGAGAATGAAAAGCAGAGAATAAAAGTCTAAAGATGACAAGGGGAAAAAATATTGGCTTTTTCTTAGCTGGCCAGCCATGATATTAAGGACGGTTTAGGAATTGCTTATCATTTTCTTTTTCTTCTGTGTGCTTACCTAATTTATTTTCTTCAGGAAACTGGTCTCTTCTTGGCTAATCAGCATGATGTAGCTGAAGTCTTGGATGATGCCGTTTTAAGAACGAACAAGATCTAGTACTGTGAGGAGAGGTATCTAGACAGTAGTTCTCCAAAGCAGGAGGCTTGGTTGGGGATCTGCCTCCACACTGGAATGCAAGGGATTGCTAAGAGCTGGGGAGGGGGCTCAGCAGCTGACAGAATGGACAGGGTCTCCTGAAATTCATAGCAAACACTCGAAGTGGAAGATGCTTCCTTTTTTAAAATGGTTTATTAGATTCTGTCAGGTTGGTGGGTGTCCTTGGAACAGCATGCCTAGTTCCAACCCAATTTGAAAAATAAAAGACCTCTAACTTTGTGGGGACAATTGGAGGAAGATTATGTTGTCACCAGTAAAAGAAAATAAATAAAAACACTTAGTTCACTTAAGCCATATAATAGTCACATGAGCCAGATGATGCCAGTAGCTCATGTCTGTAATCCCCCCTAGGAAGATCTCAGCAAGCTGAAGACTGAAGTTCAAAGCCAGATGAGGCAGACAAATCCAAGAGACTCTTGTGTCCAATTAGCCAGCAACAAAGCAAAAAGTAGAGGTGTGGCTCAAGGAGTAGAGCAGCAGATGAGCAGAAAAAGCCAAACAAGAGTGGGAGGCTATGAGTTCAAGTCCCAGTAATCCAACCCCCACCACAAAAGAAATGAATGCAACTTGTTTAAAAGAAGCTAATGTAAATGAAAATAGTAGGCAGAGCTTTCTAAATAAATACCCATCTCTGTTGTTTAGTGTAGGATGGACTGGGGGAGAGTTGAATAATCTGTCACTATGAACCAGACTTTCAACAATAGATAATTAAAACTGAATAACCATTCAAGTTTTTATATAATAACTTCATTGAAGTAGAGAGCATTATGAGATCTTATTAGGGTAAATAATATATGTTTAATGTCTTTACAGACTAGAGTTGCTTCTGCCCACTGTGGAGCACTGGAGAAGAGCAAGAGTGAAGTCATGACTTGTACAAGTAAAATAGGACCAAGAACATGAAATCTTCCCCTTCCCAGAGCTAACTTCTAGAAGCTCTTTGGCCAGGGATTTACAGATGTATCATTTGTTAGTCTTCTTCCTTAGTCCACTTCTTGTTCCTTTTAAAATTAGCCCTACTTTTCTTTCGAAGCAATTCCTTTGGGGGAAGAGAAAATGATGTTTGTGACCACCAGCGACTCCTGACAGGTCTACTGGAGCCGACGCTTCTTCCTAGGAAGGTATGTGACTTTCACCCAAACTACAATGTCAGCTCCTTGGTTAACCCTACAATCAGTTCCCTTGCTGTGCATATGAGTGTTATACTGTAGGGCGAAAGGGAGAAACGACTCAAAACTGTCCTAGTGACAAGAAAATTTAGGGTACACATGATCTACTGGATACAGGAACATTTCCTTTACTGGCGACAATGGAAAGGGACTAGAGACTCGCTACTCAGCATCCTCAGTTACACCTGGAAAGAGAGGGCCAGAGCAGCTTAGTGTGGTCATTTCCCTACTGCAGTGACTTCTGGGAAGGAAGCTGCTGAGAGATTGACAGGGGCCTGTGATAAGATAACTAAGATGTTTCTAGCCAGTGGCCTGATTATTTGATTGACAGCTGTCCCCTCGGGTAGACTATATGCTCCAGGATAGCCAGGAGAGCCACATACATTTTACTTGTCATTGTATTCCCAGTACTTAACAGATAATAGTATTGAGCAACATAGATGAAATAATAGCAGCCACCACCCCAATAATAATAAATGAGAATGAGAAATAGACAGGTGCCAGAACTAGACTCAACCCTGTAATCCTCCCTGCCTCAGGATGCTGAGATCTGAGGATGATGGTTCAAAGCCAGCCCAGGGAGCAAAGTCCATGAGACTCTTATCTCCAGTAAACTACCAGAAAAGTCAGAAGTGGAGTTGTGGCTCAAGTGGTTGAGTGCTAGATTTGGACCAAAAAAACCCAAAAAACAAAAAAACCCTTCAAGGACAGCTCCCAGACTCTGAGTTCAAGCCCCAGGATTGGCACACACATACCAAAAAAAAAAAAAAAAGAATGAGAACTAGTACATTTGGAGCCTTTGAAATGTGCTAGGTATTATTCTAAGCACTTAAAATGTTTACTAACTTATTTAATGTAACCTTTCCATAAGTATTGATTAAATCACTATTATCTATTTATTTGTATTAGCATATACTAGTTCTACAAAGGAAGCTTCACTGTGACATTTTCATACATGATTTCAATGTATCCCGATCAGACTCACCCTCTCCATTTTTCTCCCTTATCCCCTCCCTATTTCTTAAAGCAATTTCCATACGTTTCATGGCTCTATTCCCGTATGTACAAAGAACAACTTCAACCATATTCATCCTCATTCACCCCCAGAGTTAGCCTTTCCCCCTTCCTGCTGCTACCTGCCCGGTCCCCCTCACAAGAGCCTGTTTGACTTGCCTGTCATTTAATTTTTTTAGTGCATATTAGTTGCACTAAGTGATTTCACCATGGTATTTCACATGTGCACATACTACCTTTTGGTCAAGTAACTCTCTCCATTGCTTTCTTTCCCTATCGCTACCAATCCTCTATTGATCAACAGCTTTTTCACTGGGATTCCTTATGCCATCTTTATACATAGTTGCAATGCATTTCAAAATTATTCACCTTTCTTTTTTCTTTATTCCTCTGACTTCCCCTTCATCCCCCAAACAGTACCACAACGTGTGTGTGTGTGTGTGTGTGTGTGTGTGTGTGCGTGCGCGTGTGCATGTGTAGGTTATTCTAAGTGCTTGCTACTCATTTGGTGTCATCTTTCAACAAGTATTGGATTAATGACTTATATAAATGAAAGGTAAATACTGAGTCTATGTATCTGGAAATGATCTAGAATTGTAGAAGTTTGGGAGATTGTTTACTACAATGCAGACTGAAAGATACTGTATTTAACAAGATTTGGTGACTTTGCATTTTGTTCCTAAAAGTATTTTTCTGTCTTTTATTATTTTTTTACACTACTATTCTTTTCAATTTCTTGGCCCCTCTAGTTCGTTTTATAAGACAAGAGCAAATTTTATTTCTTGGCCCCTCCAGTCAATTTTGCAAACAAGGGAAAAGACCAGAGCGCATCTAACTCCATAAAAAAAATGCCAATACCATTCTAAAATCAGCCTTTAATTTGAATCAAGAAGCCTTTGATTAGCAGTGCTCAGCTCTGAAAGTGGGAGGTTGTCTTTCAAGAAAGTTTTAAGCTGTTGCAGCTCCAGTGACCTGGGCTTAATTTATTGCCATTTAGTGCAAAAATTGATGAGAACATAACCTTCTGAAGGTTTTTTTTAAAAAATGTTTTATTGCCTATAAAAGATAAAATATGGAGTAAAAGGAGGTAAAGTAGTGTTTTGTTAGATCGGGAGGTGGATTTATGCTTTAACTAACTGACAGAATAACCAAAGGCTGTAAAGATCGGAGTAACTGCCTCCTATCTCTCCTCTTTTTTTTGTGTGTGTGCATTCAACAAGCTTCTCTTTGTGGCTGTCAGAGCCACAGGAAGCCCACCCAAACTCCAGGCCCCCTTTGTCCAAAGATATTAACTCAGGGGTCAGCTGTTTAGATCAAGAATATCACAAGGCTTGTGCTGCATATGTTAAGCAACTGGGGTAAGTCTAAATGAATCCGATAGCTGACAGTACATGAGGGGTGTTAGCTCACAGGGGACTCTGAGGCTACATGGTGTTGAATGAACAGGCAAAAACAACGTGCATGAGTTAAACTGAATTGCCTAAGAAGCTCACAAAGAGACCCCGGTCTTTGGAAACTGCTGAGATTGCAGTGTGGAAGAAAATCCAGAGAAGGCCCAACTTTGGCAATCTCTACTCCACACATTTCCCTCAGTGGAGGTGTGTGTGGGGGGGGGTGGGGGAGGAAAGAAAAGAAATTCAACAGATTTCAAAGTGATTAAATGTGGTCATCTAGGTCAGTGGTTCTAGGATTTTAGTGCATCAGGATCTGTTGGAAGGCTTATTAAAACCCACAGCATTTCTGATGCAGGTCTGCATGGGCTGAGTTTTTCTTCTTTTGAACTCAACGCCTCACATTCTTGCTTAGTTTTCTTGGGTCACAGATGGCATTCTACCACTTAAGCCATACTTCCAGTCCAGCATTTTGTTGGTTATTGGAGATGTGACTTTTCCAACCAGGCTGGCTTTTGAACCACCATCCTCTGGAACTCAGCCTCTTGAATAGCTAGAATTTACAGCTATGAGCCACTGCCTCTGGCTGGCTTGGCATTTCAAAAATGCAAACTGGCTAAGAGTTTGCATTTTTAACGATCCTCTCATGTAGTTTCCAGGCTGTAGGTGTAGGGACTACATTTGCCCAGGCTGGCCTCAAACTGTGATCCTTTCCATCTCTGCCTCCCACAGAGCTGGGATTACACGCACAAAACGCTGTGTTCAGCCTAGAATTTAACATTTTAATGCATTAAAATATACCTCTCAGAGAGGTGAAGCTGTAGCCCTAAAACCACAAACAGATGACTAGGAATTTGAATCCAATCTTCTAAATTGAAGTTGTGAATTCTTTCTATTCCCCATCACTGAGGGAAGCATGTTGGGAGAAATTCATTAATTCTATTGGCTTCTATGTTTGAGCTCTGAGGTTTAGGCTTGATCCCAATAATAATGTAATTGAGGGCTGGGAAGGTGGCTCAGTGGTAGAGCACTTGCCTTGCATGCTCGAGGCCCTGGGTTCGATTCCTCAGCACCACATAAACAAAAAGAAAAAAGCCGGAAGTGGTGCTGTGGCTCAAGTGGTAGAGTGCTAGCCTTGAGCTGAAGAGCTGAGGGACAGCGCCCAGGTCCAGAGTTCAGGCCCCACGACCGGAAGCCCCCCCCCCCAAAAATGTAATTGAGTCTTGGTCTATTTCAATGCCTGTGTGTCCTTTAGTTTTGAGATCAAATGGTTCCTTAAATCTACCCAGTCCATGAGAGTCTGGTACCTACAGCTTCATTATTGATGGCTTGAAAGGCTCTCTTTCTCTTTCTTTCCTTCTCTCTCTCTCTCTCTCTCTCTCTCTCTCTGTGAGTAGAAGTACTAGAACTTGAATTTGGGAGCTCCCACTTTTTTTTTCCACCTATTTTTGCTGATTAACTGGAGATAGAGTCTTTCCTACTTCTCTGCCTGGGCTGGCTTCAAGTTCTGTATAGCTAGAATTACAAGTAAGAGCAACCAATGTTTGGATGCTTTGGTTATTTTGAGGTATGGCCTCACCTTCATTCCCAGGTTGCCCCTCCTAGCTAGGATGACAGATGCACATCATTACAACCACCTACTGGTTGAGATGAGGTCTTGCATACATTCTTCCTGGGCTGACCTTGAACCTCAATCTTCCTGATATCTACTTCCCAAATAGCTGGGGTCATAGGCCTGAGCCACTATTCCCTGCTGGTTTCTCTCTTACTCTATTATGATAATGAGATGTGTTCTGTTGGTATGGTTCATTCAATTTTTTCAAGGCCGCATAAAAACTATGCTGTGAATACAGCATAGTTGATTTATTGAAACTATTTTTTGACAACTTATTTCTTATCTTATATCCATGTCTTCCAACTCCCACACAAGATCAGCTTCAAGATTCATAGAGTTGGAAGCACACTGGTACAAGTTCACTTCCACCAAACATTTGTAAATTTACCAAAGTAGTTGAGCAGGGACTGTATCCTTTTTAACCACAGTACCCCTAGCACTTTGGACAGTGGCCAAACACAACTCATCATTACATATCCCATGCATGACAGTCAGACCATGAAGCATGCTGTTACTCCCCTTGTCTATTAGTAGTCAACACTTTCTTCACCCCACTTCAGCCTCTGGATAAGCCCAATGACTTGGTATAGAATACAGTTCAATAATAATGATGATATAAATGACTTGTTTTTCCCCTTCCCCTCCACAAATTATACCGACATCAAATACAGTGAAAGCAGGGGTTATACTGTGGGGGAAGGACATACAAAGCAACAAAGAAATAATCTTATAAATGCTTTAGAAACAATCGCATGAAAGAAAAAAAACATTTTTTATTTTATTTTATTTTATTTTTATTTGTGAAGATACTGTACAGAGGGGTTACAATTACATGGGCAGGATAATGCGTACATTTCTTACCAAGCATTGCAGCCTCCTCCTTTTGTTTACCCTTCACATCCCTT
>NW_012267227.1:6233841-6272646 GCF_000151885.1 Dipodomys ordii
GGGGCTATTACAAATGGAGTTGCTTTCCTAATTTCAGCCCCACTTTTCTCATTGTTGGCATACAGAAAAACCATTGATTTTGGGGGTGTTAATTTTATACCCTGCTACTTTGTCAAAGTTTTGAATCAGCTTGAGTAATTTGGGGGTGGAGTCTATGGGATTCTTTAAATACAAGATCCGTTGCAACAATGAGAAGTACAAGTTGTCATGTTGAAAATGAACTTTATAACTTTGGTGGGGGGGTGGGAGAATTGGGTTGGGGGGCGGGGGGAGGCTGGGAAAGGATGGGAAGGGTAAACAAAGGAGGAGGCTGCAATGCTTGATAAGAAATGTACTCACTATCTTGCCCATGTAATTGTAACCCCTCTGTACAGTATTTTCACAATAAAAAAAGAATTATATCTGTAATTTTGCAGATGAGGAAACAAGTGAAATCTAAAGTTAAAGAATAAGCATATCTCAGAGCTAAACTTTGGCCTGATAGTTCCTAGCTTATCATTTTCTCATTATTCTATTTTCTCCAGCTATGTACAATAACCTAATCCTTCCCTTTTCATTTTCCAAAAATGATGAGATTGTTTTATGACAATTCAACATCCTTTGAAATTGCCCCCAAATTGCTCTTCCAGTGCTCTTACTTTAGGAAACCAATGGATTGACATCATCTTATTTTAATAAACTTTAATGTTCCTGAAAAAATAATAATGATGATATAACTGTAATGTCTCATACCATTCTAAAGAGATCTAGTTAACATTTATAACTGAAACAAGCAGAAATGTAAGAGTAAAATAGTTCCACCTATATTGTGGCAATTAATAATCTAATTCCAAATGAATTCCACCAATTGCAGCAAATACTGAAGTGTAACTATAAGTTGCTGAGGGGCTGGATCTGGGGGTCTAACAGGTCTTAGAATGCATGGGGTATATAGGTCTGTAACAGAATGAGTCTAATTCTGCTAGGATGGCTCTACATTGTCACAAACTTACACTGCTACAGGAGAAAGGTATAAATGGGATTTCTGTGTATCAGAGTGTTACACAGCCTGCTTCAAATGTAGGTAGTCAATTTGGACCAAGTATGAATTTGTGTTCCTTCAAACACCTCTCCACTGAGCAGTATCCCAGGGAATTCTTACCCAAGCCTTATTTAACGAACTAGTTCTTTATTGAGTACCATTTTCTTTCAAAAATAATGTTAGATCTGCAGAAAGGATACAAGATGACACAAATCATCTCAGTGTACCCATCCCTCAATTTTTCCTGCTATCTGTATCTTACTTAACCACAGTGGCCTTATCAACCCTGCTTGTCAGGTTTATTGAGTGGTCTCTTTCAATTGGTGACAATGTCTCAATCTTTCCTGTTGATCATAACCTTGGCTCTCTGAAGAACCTTTCTGCTTGGGTATTTTCTTTTTTTTTTTTCTTTGTTTTTCTTGGGTCCGGTCATGGGGCCTGAACTCTGGGCCTGGGTGCTGTCCCTCAGCTCTTCAGCTCAAGGCTAGCGCTCTACCATGCTTGGGTATTTTCTAGAGTGCTTCCCTGTGTCAGTGTCTGATGTTTTTCTCATGATTATATGGGTTTGGGAAGAGATCACAGAGCAGGGTGGCAGTGGTTTACATTTGTAATCCTAGCTACACAGGATGAGTGCAGCTCGAAGCCAGGCAAGGCAGAAAAGTCCAATTAAGCACAAAAACATGCCAGAAGTGGAGCTGTGGCTCAAATGGTAGAGCATTAGCCTTGAGCATAAAAGCTCAAGCCCCAGTACTGGCAAAAAAAATAACAGAGGTAAAGTACTCTTGTCACACCATGTGAGGGGTACAAGATACCAACATGATTCATCACAGGTGATATTGACTTTGGTCACTTAGGAAGGGAGATACCCACCAGATTTATCTACCCTAGTAAGTCTTCTTGTTTTATGTTCCCATTTTATGTATTAGATTTATCAATTCCAGTCTATATATAAGGAAATAGAATTAACAACTACTTCTTGGAGTGAGGAGTATCAGAGAACTTGTGAGTCTATCTCGAAACCAACACAATAATTAATAAATATTTTAGTGAGATATATTAAAGCTACACAACCTCACCTTTCTTCCCCAAATTGGTTCATATATATAATTCAGTAGAGAAAACATTCAGAGCCCTTAAAACAAACCAGTCAAAAATTTAAATATGTAATATACATAACATATATATATATAATACAATACATATATATCTAGACACATGTATACGCGTGCGTGCACACACACACACACACACACACATATATTTGAGACAAAGATTCACTTTGTAGCCCAGGCTGGCTTTGAACTTGCTGTCCTCCTGCATGCTGGAATTACAGGCATGAGCCACAAAGCTTAGCCTGATTCCTTGTGACGGTAGCCAATTGTGAGTCTTATTAGAAAAGTTTTATCTAATCTTGCATCCCAGTTGCAAAGGTAGCTGAAGAACAGAATATTTCCTTCCCTGGTTTGAGACAGCCCTGACTTAGGTGTATGTGACAAATACCAAGGCTTCTGATAGACAGATGAGCCATTTCAGCTATAAATTTCAGATGATTCTCAAGTGGTCTGTGATTTTTTTTAAAAAAAAATTACTACTTAAAATGCTCTATTAGTACCTGTGTTAACACCAGAAGAATAATGTAAAGAAACAAACAACACATTATTTAATTACGTATGGACTCGTTCACACATTAACTTTTTCACATGACTATTAATATTATCTTTTCATTTTTTTAAATTTAAATTTTTTATTTTTGGGTCCAGTCGTGGGGTCTGAACTCTGGGCTGGGTGCTGTCCCTCAGCTCTTCAGCTCAAGGCTAGTGCTCTACCACTTGAGCCACAGTGCCACTTCCGGCTTTTTTCTTTTTGCTTATGTGGTGCTGAGGAATCGAACCCAGGGCCTCATGCATGCAAGGCAAGCGCTCTACCACTGAGCCACCTTCCCAGCTCCAAATATTATCTTTTGAGTATAGTTTAAATGAACATGATCATTTTTCCTTTAGAATTTGATATCCTAAGTCTCCCTTCTCTTTTATCTAGAAATACAATTTAAATTTAATTTAAAGTTACATAGCTATAGTGTTTGGACAACTGAGAACCATGTCTTCTGTTCGCCCTTCCTGGAGCAGATGTGTGATTATTCCTTCCTCGGTATAACAGAAATGTCCCCTCACCCCAGAACCAGGGTTTGAATTCAGGCCCACACTTGCTTGTCCTGCTTGCTCAGCGGCCACCCTACCACTTGCGCCACATCTTCAGCCTGGCATTCTGCTAGTTACTTGGAGATGGAAACTCATGGACTTTTCTGCTCAGGCTGGCACTGAATCTCAATCTTCTGGATCTCAGCTGTCTGAGTAGCTAGGATAACAGATACAAGTCACCAACAGTACAACAGAACCTTTTGCAGCTCCTATGACCTATAAGGGTACCATAAATTTAAGAACTAAGAAAACAATACTGAAAGGAGAGGGGTGACTTGAATTTGGGATTATTTGCTGACAGTGAGCATCTGCAAGTGTGGATCAGGAAGCTGGTACATGATACACAACTTTGGGAATTGTGAAATAAAACAATCCAGCCAGATTACATGGAGTAAGACTGAAGAGCTGACAACCTGATTTCTATATAAGAGCTTCTAATCAGCTTTGGGTGCTATCACCTTAAATGGAAGGATCTCCACATATCTGAGGACATTTTCCTTCTAAAATGAAAGACAAACACTTAAACAAGAATCTTTTTGAAAATACAGACAATTCAAGGAGAAGACGTGTGTGTGTGTGTGTGTGTGTGTGTGTGTACTGGTCCTTGGCACTGTCCCTAAGCTTTTGTGCTCAAGGCTAGCACTCTACCACTTGAGCCACAGCTCTACTTCTGGTTTTTTGGTGGTTAATTTGAGGTAAGAGTCTCATGGACTTTACTGCTGGGGCTAGCTTGGAACCTTGATCCTCAAATCTCATCCTCCTGAGTAGCTAGAATTATAGGTATGGGCCACTGGTGCCCAGACAAAGGAGAATATTTTTTTAAAAGAGCAAGATAAGAGATGATTTCACATTCACAACACAAAAACAGACTTCTCTAATAAAAGAATAACCAAGAGAACAAAAACTAAAAAGGATAGAAGAACACCAATACAAGACCCACAAAAATTTGGAAAGTAAAGTTGAAACAATCATCTAGAAGCTAGATATAAATGAACTTTACAACTTGGGGGGGGAAGGCGGAGTAGGGGCGGGAAGGGAGAGTGGGTAACGAAGGAGTGGGTAACAATGTTTGACAAGAAATGTACTCATTACCTCACTCAGGTAACTAACACCTCTGTATAGCATACTTACTATAAATTTTTAAAAAATGAAAAAAGAAACTAGATATAGTAAGCTGGCAAAGAAATGTAAATTACAAAAGAAGTAAGAAAATTAGATCAGGCTAATATATGAATAATAAAAATTTCTAAAATAGGTAATTGAGTAAGTGAAAATGAGGGGACTATTACATAAATAATTTGTGGATGTTTCTAGACCTAAAAGACACAAGTTTGTAGAATGATAGGAACCATTAAGAATCCAGAAATATTAGGGGGAAGGGAAACTAGGAGAAAAATGAGGGAGGGGGTAACAAGTTCAACATGAAATGTACTTATTACCTTACTTGTATAACTGTAACTCCTCTGTACATCACCTTGACAATAAAAAAATCTGATGACTTAAAAAAAACCCAGGAACATTTGGGTGGCGGGGGAGAGAGGATGAGAAGGGATGGGAAGGGTAAACAAAGGAGGAGGCTACAATGCTTGATAAGAAATGTACTCATATCTTGCCCATGTAATTGTAACCCCTCTGTACAGTATTTTCACAATAAAAAAAAAGAAAAAAAAAGAAGGGGAAACAAAGGAGGAAGCAACAATGCTTGATAAGAAATGAACTCATTATCTTGTCCATGTAATTGTAACTCCTCTGTACAGTATTTTTATAATAAAAATTTAAAAATATAAAAAAATAAAATTATTTAAACATTGTAAAAAAATCCAGAAACATGAATGAAAAAGCTCCCTACCAAAGCACATTATAATAATGTTCCTGAGCACTTGGGACAAAGAGAAGCTCCTACAAGTCCCCAGAAATAAGAAAGGAGGGCTATATACATATAGTAAGGAATCAATCACTATGCAGATTGTTCTGCAACCTAGAATTTATACACAGCCAAAATATCAATTAAGTTAAAGGTTGAATAAATACATTTTTCAAATCTGTATGGCATAAACATTTTACCTCTCCAGCAGCTTTTTATAAGGCAATCAAAAGAAGTATCAAAGAATTTGATGACAATGTGAAATCTAAGATAAAGGGAAATAACATAAAGTAAATTTCAGGATAACAGTAAAGGAAAATTCCCAGATGAATACATGTAATAAGATAAGAGAGCATCCGGAAGACTATAGCAGGTCAGAAAGTTTAGGAAAAGATAATTCAAAAACATAAAACTGGCTATGTTTGGATGCTTTAAAAGGGAGGAGGAAGAGGAGAAACAGAAAGAGGAGCAGCACCAGCAAAACAAATGCTTCTAGAGCAAACGAAATATGAGAAAAAATACACCATATGGATGAGCAGTGAAGAGCATTCACATAATCTTTATATAAACATTAGATAATGTTACAGCTTGTCTCTTATAAATATCTTTTCCAAAGGCTCATGGTTTGAAGACTTGATCCCCAGCTGATGCCCTCATTGGGAGTAGAACTTCTAGAAGTTGGGACATGGTGGAAGAAAGTTTGATTGGGGGGGGGTGTTTCTCTTTTGTTTTCCTGGCCACGATGATATGAGAAGCCTTCTCTGCCACATGCTCCTGGTACCATGATGCTTTGTCTCAGCCCTCATAATGGCTGGGACAATCAGTACCAAAACCCTGGATACCACGAACCAAAATAAATAAGTAGAAGTGCTTTACTGCCATTGTAGGAAGGCTGAGGGAAAGCAATTGTTTTCCACAACAAAAAGCCCTAGTATCATAACTTGTCCTTGAAAACGCTGCACAATGAGGAAGAGTAACAGAGGGGTGAGTCTAATTAAGATCCATTGTATGCATTTATGGACACATTACAATAACACCCTTTTGTACAACTTATTGATGCTAATAAGATTACAATAATCACAGTAATGAATGGTTTGGGCATGGTATGTGATTAAGTGGAACTATTTCAACTTTGGAAAAGTTGAAGAAACTTCTAGTCTGCATTTTCCAAGGTAGGAGTAAACTTGATTGTTGTTACAAATATCTGAAACAAACAAACAAACAAAAATAAAGCCCTGCACAGCTTCTGTGCCTCCAAGGTAATATAGAAGATACAAGTATTTAGTCTAATCAGTGCTTTTTTCTGCCTTGATCTTTCTAGAACAGCTTTACCATGACTTCAGCCAATACAGGTGGATACTTGATGGTTCTTTTTCCTGGAACTCAGAGGTAAGTGGGCACATAACTAAGTCTCAACAAATTATCAATTACTGTGCCTCTGTGACAAGATTGGCTCTGGACTGGTCACATGACCCACATTAGGCCAATCAGAATTCTTCATATTCCTGTTGAAATAGGTAGAGAAAGGGCAACTGTTTTCTTTTCTATTCTTGTCCATGTGGTTAATAGGGTTATAAGCCTAGAATTTCTGTTTTTCTTTTTCCAAATTCTTTATTGTGATTAAGTGATTACATAACTTCCCAAATTTTACAGTATTGTGGGATAGTGATGCTCAGTTAAAGTCACAAACACATTCTAATTTTCCTGGAGCAAATTGTCTATCATGGTCTATAACATTTATGAGTTCTATGAGCTTTGCAATACAGTTATTTCTTCCACATTGGGTGATATGTACATTTCTTTTGTTTTGCATAACATCAGCTGTTCCCTCTTTCCCACTTGTTCCCTCCCTCCCATCGCTGCCATTAAATTGCTTCGTTCATTTTGGTCAATGTCCAGTGCAGCTGATGGGTCCCGCTGTTACATGTTTTTCCCTGATTCCCTCTAGTTCTGTGTTGTATTCCTGGTTCCCCTCTGGTGTACACATAAATACCATACATGTGATCAGCAGCATGGGGTTATTTAGTAGTGAGTTGATCAGATGAGTGGAAGGTCTTTGTTTCTTAAGTCCTGTTAATTTTGTCATATCACCTAACATTTTTGGATTTAACATCCACTTATCAGGGAGACCATGTACTGTTTGTCTCTTTGCTCTTGGATAAGCCTAGCCTTTCTGTAGCCTTATTTTCCATGTCTGAGGGAAGTTTTCTGGAGAAACTGAAGTAATATAAAGATAGATGCAAAAATGAAGTATGGGGTTGATGGCCTTGGCATCGCTGGATAAGAGGACCCTGAAGTATCTCTACCTTTGTCCTTTTCAGTTTGAATTCAGAAGTCAACAAGTTCTACCTTCTTCCCCTCACTGGAGTTTAATAACTTGCAGTCAGAATCCAGACTAATAGTAGCTAGCACATTTTACATCACTGGGGAAGATACAAGTTTTCTATATTCAGAAAAGAGCACACCAGTGTGTCCATTACTCTCTGAAAAGCGTTTTGCAAGCCAGGCATTGATGGATAATCCTAGCTACTTGAGGCTGAGAATGGGAGGATCACTGCCAGCCTGGGCAGAAAACTCTAAAAAAAAAAAAAACCTCCATCTGCACAGAGGGAAGCTGGATGTGGTGGTGCATGCCTGTGATTCCAGTACTGATGGGAAGCCTACAATAGGCTGATGGGGCATAGGCGAATACTGGGCAAGAAGAGAGGCTGTATCCTAAAAATAACCAGTGACAAGCGGGGCTGGAGGGCTAGCTCAGTGGAATGGTGCTGACCCAGTAAGCATGGAGACCATGAGCTCAAATGCCACACACTTTTTTCAACACTGGCATTGCACTAGAAAAGGAAAAGATTCTCAGATGGCTTTGGAAAGGGATCTGTGAGTCTGATAATGAGCACACAGAGTTTTGTGTCCATCCATCAAGCCATGTCTGATGTTTTGCCGTTGATGCTAAGATAAATTTGATTCATTCAAAATGCTACATTAACCATTCTATATTCCACGGAAAGTGTATTTGCAGAGCTAAAAAACATGTAAGGTTTAGTGACAATCTTCTAGATTCTGTATTAGGATGGCACTTTGGAGAAATTTGAAGTAGGCACATGATCCATGTGTTCTGGTGGCTTAAAATCAATTAGAGGAAGATGATAGGGATTTGTGAAACAGTTTAAGTACTGCAGCATAAAACTTACAGGAGTTCACCAAAAAGCAAGAAGTGGCTCCCCTCTCCCTCCCTCCCTTCTTCCCTCCCTCCCTCTTCTTCTCCCTCTTTCTTCCTCTCCCCCATCCCCTTCTCTTTCTCTCTGCAACTCCTGGACAGTATAGCCTAGAACTTGCTTGTCAGTCTCTCTGCTGGAAAGATCCATCATCTCCTCTCCCCTTTCCTCTTTTTCTTTCCTCTCCAACTGGACTTGGATCCAGCCATGGGGCAAAGGTTGGGGCATGAATAAAGAACCTCAGTGGAAACATGGAGGCCAAGGAACACTGGTGGGTAGTTAGGCGGGAAGTGAAAGCTCAGCTCTTCTGCAGGCCAGGAATGCTGAGCCTTGCAGATCCCCCAGCAGAACGTGAGAAACTGCTTCTCTATGGCCTGATTCCTCCAGGATGGCCCAGCTCCCGTCAGATGCGCTCCCTGCTCCCGCAGGCAGGCATGGCTCAGAGGAAGAGGGGATGGCAAGGTGCCAGTCTTAAATAATGAATAGCACCCTCATTTACATTCTTTTCTAGTGGTGCCTGTTTGCACACAGCATTGCAGGAACCTGGAGCCTGAGGAAATAGGACTTGGAGCTGGCTCAGGCTGTCTCCCTCCAGTGTGCCTAGCTCAGGAAAAGGCAGAGCCCTTCCCTGCAGACCATCTGGTCCTCTTGAATGTGCTTATTAGTAACAGCAGAGGTGGGTATGTTAGCCCAGGAAAGCATCTCGGAGACAGATGCTGAGTTTATGTGTAAAATATGGCTTCCAGCCAAAGCACTAATCATGATAGCCTCTGAAGTGGTTCCAATCGTCTAGATGACGCGGCTCCGGCTCTTATGTTGTTTGTACAAGCTGGTAGTTAGAGGTGTTGTGTACAAGATATTTGTAGTCATAATTTCTCCAAACAGGTTAAGGCAAACATTATGAGAATCAGCATATTAATGTGCTGTGTTTCAAATTAGAATTATAAACACACTTTCCTCATTGGAGGCCTAATCTGCTAAGAAGAAGCCAGATGTTTAATGATGAAATCATTATTCAGGAAGACCTATCAAAGTAAAACAAATTGTTGTTGTTTAAGTGGAGGGGAAAAACCTGCTTTGTGCAAGAGAACTTGGAAAAAAAAATGCTTGGAGAGGATTCTTGCTGGTGGTGGATTTTCATGCACCTTCAGCTGCTACTCAGTGGCAAGTGTTTCTTCTAGAACTATCAGCTCGGCAAAGGGGAGTCCTGTTCTACTGTTCCCAGAAAACAGGCCAGATTCCCCCATACAGAGGTGACAGCTAATGTCATGGTTCAGTGTTTGTGGGGAAAAAAACTGTTCTAAGGATGTTCACTTTTTTTTAGATTAACTCCCCCCCGTCTTCTTAGTGTTGCTTGCAATAATATAGGAAGCCATGTTTGGTGATGATTGGCATTTGCTTGGTCCATCTGCCTTCTGGGCTTCATGAAGTACTGGCTTCCACATTCCTCCTGTTCAGCCATAACCATTTTGCCAGCCCCAAATCCTTTGCATCTGCCTGTGAATGCATCTTCTTTCTCTTTTCTCCCTCCTTCCCTGCCATATTCGACATCCTCTTCCCTTTCCATCTGTGTCTTGTCCTTCCCTCTTTTGTCCTCTTCTTTCCCCCTTCCTGTTGGAATACATCTTAAAGAATATATTAAATTACTCCATTCCATGGGAAACCACCGATAAACAGCAGAAAGAAGCACAAAAATGAGCACTGCAGATAGTTTTCAAGGACTTGAAATGATCACACATCTTGTCCTAAATATAAAAAATGTTCTCAATACTATTTTTTATGTGTGTGCCAGTCCAGGTGCTTAGACTCAGGGCCTGGGTGCAGTCCCTGAGCTTTTGTGCTTAAAGCTAACACTCGACCACTTGAGCCACAGCTCCATTTCTACCTTTTGGATAAGAGTCTCATGGACTTTCCTGCTTAGGCTGGTTTTGAACAATAATTCTCAGATCTCAGCCTCCTGAATAGCCCAGGCTAGCCTAAAATCTGGATCCTCTAATTTCTATCTCCCAAGTAGCCCAAGATTACTGACCTGAGCTACTGCATTCAGGTGTTTCTTTTTTAATGGCATAAACTTTCAAAAAAAGTTGCTGAGGGCTGGGAAGGTGGCTCAGTGGTAGGCGCTTGCCTTGCATGCCTGAGGCCCTGGGTTTGATTCCTCAGCACCACCTAAGCAAAAAGAAAAAAGCCAGAAGTGGTGCTGTGGCTCAAGTGGTAGAGCACTAGCCTTGAGCTGAAGAGCTGAGGGACAGCACCCAGGCCCAGAGTTCAGGCCCCATGACCAGACCCCCCCCCAAAAAAAGTTGCTGACTGGGAAGACTTATTATCATAGTTAAATAATGTCTTATTACATTACAGTTTATTTTCTAGCTTTCAAAGACAACTTCTTTTGGGTCTACCCATATCCCTCATTTTATTGGGACCACAGAAACAGCTTTCTTTTACATTTTAACTCTAGATTTCTTCAAGATGAGTAGACTATGATGTGTTTATTAGAAATGAGAAGTTATTCTGTCCTGTATGTTTGTCCTACCCTCTGCCAACTATCACTTTGCTGACTGGTGGCCACCAAAAACAGGACTTACAAGTTCCATGAATCTTGATAAGACAAATGTCTGAAAAATATCAACTCTGAACTTAATAAGCCAACACAAGAAGTGCTGGTGATAATGTTAATGATGGTAAGATAGCATCTGTTAGTAAACCACTTGCTATGTGACAGATACTGGAGTAGGTTCTGGGATCAAAAGGAAAAATGAAACTAGTTATAGATTAGAGAGAGTCTACATGAACTCCAACCTCATATAGTAGGTATTCAATAAATATCAGAAGGAAAAAAAACTAAGTGACCTTCGAGATCTTTAGGAATATTAAAAATAATGCTACTTTTATATTCAGTCTACCCATTTCACCCCAAGTCTCTCTCTTTGATGAGTGACATGGCTTTGAAAGTCCATTTCACTTAGGGCCAATCCAACCCACTCTTCTGTGAATTTTTGGATATGTTCCTCTTTACTTCCCTCAGGCTTCTCTTCGGGGTGCCACAATATTCCATGGAGCACAATGCTAGACCCAAACTATAAAAGTATATCCTAGGAAAGACCTAGCTGGTCTGGGAGCTAGTGGCTCACACCTATAATCCTAGCTATACCCTGGAGATGGAGATGAGGAAAATGGTAGCTCAAGGCTAGCCTAGGCAAAAGTTCATAATATCCTCAGACAATAGCTGGGTGCCACGATGTGTGCTTATTACCCCACCTACTTAGGAGGCTAAGATTGGGGGAAAAATGTCAGATCCAGGCCATCCAAGACAAAAAAAAGTTCATGAAACCTCAGAAAAAGCTGATCATGGTGGCACATTCCTGTTATAAATAGGAGGGAGCATAAACAGGAGGATCATGGTCCAGGTATAAAGACAAGACCTTATCTCAAAGGGCTAGAGGTGTGGTTCACATAGCACCTGCCTAGCAAGTATGAAGTCCTGAGGTCAAACCCCAAGACTCCTTCTCCCCCTAAAAAATGAATAAGCAGTAGGGCTAAGCAGTAGAAGTCTTTGTTCTACTGGTATGAGGCAGCCCTTTTAAGAAAGCCATACTTTCCTCCTTCACTTTCTTTTCTGGCCCCTCAGAGACACACTTTTAACAATGTTAAACAAATGAGTTGTTTTTCCATTGCTTTGAATATAAGGTGACTATAAGGATGTCACATGACATTCTTTGGAGCTGCCACTCCTTTGTTGGAATGTGGCAGGTCTCTGCTCTGTGTGATTGGGCATGCATATGTGTGTGTGTGTGTGTGTGTGTGTGTGTGTGTGCTGTACAAAGAATAAGTTATATTTAGTAATTACCTTTGATTAGCGTAATTCATGCCCATACTTTGTGGCTTTAATTTTAAAGTTCTGAATAACTTTGGTGAATGTGTTAGGTACATTAACTCTTTCTACCTCTTATGATCCATTTGTTAAATTGCCTCTTCAGTTTCCCCTGATGGCCCTGGGGTCCTAAGGCACTTAATGTCCCCATTGAAAGTGAGCAACTTTATTCCTGAGCCTTCCACATTAGAAGGATCAGCCCCAATTTTTTTGAATTACTTAAGGATGTGAAAAATATCTTTATTTTCTATTTGATGACACTTCTAGGTAATGTGAGGAATTATAGAATAATACCTTAGCTTGGAAAGGATTTTACTCCAAAATAAAATCAAGTCAGATTCTCAGCTGTTGCCTGTTAAGTGCCAGTTTGACATTCGAAATGATCCAAAGTTAGTGATTTGGAGAACTGCACAACCAGCAGCTATAACTTCCATCCACTCAAAGCCCATTTGACCATGGCTGATGAAGAAGCTCATTTTGTTTGGGAGGATTGAATTTGAGCAATTGGGGGATGAAAGCGTAAGTCCTAATGATGGAGCTTCTGCTGTGCAACTCTAAGGTACAAATCTGTGTTCATTTAAAAATCAACACTCTTACTTCTGTGCCTCTTTTGCTGAGGAAATTTAGGCTGGAATAAAAATAAACTAATGTTAAGAAATGATAGTAGTAAGACTTTTAAGATTTTTTTTGGCTTTAGGAGGCAACACTGTGGGTGCTGGAGTTAGGACCCATCTCTACCCTTGCTAAGAGTGGAACCTGGGCAAGTTTCCCAACCTTCCTTAGCCTGTCCCCTCAATTATAAAATAAAGCTAGAAATCATGCCTTTCAGAGAATTTCTGTGTGATTATTAAGTGTTCCATGTACTGGGGTTCACAACAGAAAACTCTTATTTGGGCAACCTTCTAAGTTGGGATGGAAAATTTACTGTGAAATTTGTGATATTTAAGTTTCAGCACTTATTATTTCCTCATAGTTATTAGACAATCCTTTACGTCCCTACTTTTGTGTTCCTTGTTGATGTGTTATTTTCAAACAGGGCCTCCTACTTTCTGCAGTTCCAAAACCTAGATTCTCTCTTGCCAAGCTCGCTTCATAAAAGCATTCCATGATTTCTACCACTTTGGCGAAGAATTCAGATTTCATAAATTTAAAGAATTCTTTTAGTAAGGGATAAAAAAATAATCCAGTATTTTTAGAGTATCTTTAGGATATAAGCTATGGTAGTGTTCCCTCAGGTAGAAGTTATCTAGAAAAGAATTCATCATATATTAAACAAAGGATTTATTTCTGTCAAGGAAAATGAGAATGTAGACGCTTCCTTGATGAGATTTAATAATTTGTAGCTTAATCCATTGATGAATATCATCTGGTGGTAGAACAATAAACCCACTGAAATATGATATATAGTACTCATTAAATGCTTCTGATCTAAATGCAGTTATGAACACAGTTTATTGCATTTTATTAAGTTGATGAGTTTGTTTTTTGTAGTCTTGATTTTGTTTATCAAATGTAAAAGAAGCCAAATGTCTTCTCTAGGGATCAGAGGTATGGGGCATTCAAATTAGTAGGGAGAAGAAAAAGACATTTGGATTTCCAGAGGTTATGGACAGAACTTTGAGACATGCAGAATTCAGTTTCTTTTCTTCCTAAAGTAAGCTGACTTTCTTAGAAGGAAGAAGTTAATGAGATACTACCTGAGAGAAATGTTGTACTGTAAGTGCAGCTTATGCCAACAGTGCCATTCTCTCTCTAATGTCTTTTTATTTTGGTGGTACTAGAGTTTGAAATTAGGGCCTTGTGCTTTTTGTGTAAAGATCTACTACTTGAGCAACACCCATCCTGCAAGGAGGCCTGGGCAGAAAGAAAACATACACATTGTCACTCACATACTCACAGCTTTGAGGAACACTGAGTGAGAGGTACCATGATAGAATGCATAATTTCAAATGAAGATGAGCACATATATATGTATATACGTACATGTATATATATATATATATATCTTCCTCTAAGATGAAGGCATCCAAACTGAGACTGATTTTGAGGTAAAAGGAAAAGAAAGATTTCTGTCATTTCAGAGACTAGTTTTACTAAGCTGAAAATTGGTTAGAAGTTCAGTTCTTCTTCTGAATACAGTCAGAAAAGGTCAAAAAAGATCCGTGAGTGACGGGAAGGGGAGCGAACCATCTCAGGTGGCTTGAGTGGCTGAGGGCAGCTTGCCTTCGGAGGAGTCCAAGGCAAACTTGGCTGGGATGGAGAGGGAGTCTACTCTGGATGTGTCATAGCCAATGGCTGAACTGTAGTAAAAGAAAAGCATCTTCAAGATAATGGATTGCATTTTTCAGTAAGTGCTCCAATGCTTTGTTATTTCTTCTCTTGAGTGATTCACATTCATTTCATTTATTAGCTACTTAGTGTTATTGGTGATTAACTCGCAGTGTACACTTTATTGGTAGCGGTAAATACTGTGACTCTTATTTTTTTGTTATAAATATGGGTCAAGTATTGAAGTGGCAAGGTTTCCTGCTAAAGCTATGGATAGAATTCTTTGATAGTAGTGACATTTGAATGATGATGTGATAAAGTGCCTGGTTGGGAGAAAAACTTGATTATTTTACTGGTAGTGCAAGCTACCATTTACAATAGTCATACACCTGGCTTTTTGCTGGGCATGCTATAAAAACATTTGAGGATTAGCCCCATTCCCAATTCCATACTTAGGAACCAAGTGCATCTAGTGAGAGATAGGTTGGCTTTTGAAATTGGTAGGACTGATGTACATTGCTTCCCAAAGCCACTTCTAGTGACACCACTTTGGTAGCAGGAAATTGGACATGATGGGAGAATTTACATCATGGAAAGTAGACTATGACAAACCAGAATTCTCCCCAGTTATGAAGTTCTAGTGGCCAAATGTTTGCCAGCACATGTGCATATCTCATGAACAGGGCACTCTGCTGGAGGATGTAATTAAGATGTAGATAAGAAACACAGTAAGCACTAATGCTGTATGCATTTTGGTGGTGATGGTGATAATAATAACACGAGGCACCTATAGTCATTCACCATATTCTCTTGGCATTTTACAGTTATTAGTTCACTTAATCCTTTCTAAAATCTCACTTAGTATGAAACTATTCACAAAGACACCTTTTCATTTTTATAGGAGGAAAGTGAGACTTAGAAGGGTTACATAATGTACCCATCATTCATCTAGTAAAGAGTTAAGTTGGGGTTCATTCCAGGCAGTCTTATTATGTATACTCAGGGCAATAAATTAGAAGATGTCTAAAAAACTCAAAAGAGCTCTTACAGAAAAATCATGGAAGGAGAAACTCTGTTTGCATGGGGAGCTCAGGAAAATATTTCCTAAATGGGTACAGAAAGGACTGGGCTGGGTTTCTGACTAGGACAGTTATAAAGGGAAAGGTTGTATTGGAAATCAGACGAACAAAGATGAGAGTATACAGGGCATGTACTCAGTCCAGTAAGTGCTTCTGAACTGGCTGTTTAGGCCTTATGGTCTCAGAGGTAAAAATAAAGCTTCAAAGGTAGGCTAGCTATATCATAGGAAGAAGCTTTAAGCTTTCTTTGGTGTTAGGGTCAGTTAGGCTGAGAATAAAAACAGCAATGATTGTTTTAAAACTTAACTTGTGGTAGTAGATATCAGTTAGGTAATATGGCACTCAATTATGAAATCCAGCAGAATTTTTTTTAGCTATAAAGTCTTTGAAGGGCATTCCTTCAAATGGAAAACAAAGATCATCTCATCTCATTATCTTTATGATACTCTAACAACTTTATTATAGTACAAAGCCATTGAAGCCCCTGATAGAGATAGATCTGCATTTATGAACTCTTGCAAGTTTAAGATATCCTTTGGTGCCACACATTTCCTGCCTCACCTGGCACTTGGATTTCTTGATTCCCTGTTTCCTTTAATCTTCTTGGTTCCATGATCAATACTTATGTCCTGACTGCTACTGGTCTCTCAGCTGGACTTATTTTCCTAAATTTGACTCTAGCACCCCTTTGAGGCCCCATTGCCTTTGATCCTCAGATCTCAGTAAGAAACAATGATTTTACAGGTAGAGATGTAGCTTAGTAGCAAAGTGCTTGCCTAGCAAGTACAACATCCTGGGTTCAATCCCCAGAACCAAAAACAAACAAACAAACAAACAAAATCAAAACCACAATGATTCTAAGTGATAAGTATCTAATAAATGGTTAAAGTTATCTACCCAATGCCAAATAAATGACTGGGTTAATAAATGAATGACTTTTCTGTGACTAAACTTTGCAATCATCTTGTCTTCAATTTTTGAATCATGGACAATCGGCTAACATGAAGTAGGCACTCTACTTTTCTTCAAAACTCTCTTGATTTAAGGAAAGTCACATTTTAGATTCCTTTTTGCCTAATCTAATTACTTTAGGCAGACTCAACCTCCACTTGGCAGCTAGAATAGGTATCCCAGTCCACAATTGTTTGTAACTGAATGATAGAAACCACTGGAGAAAATGCTGTCACAATGCCTAGTCCTGGGTTCCTCACCATATTGCAGCAGAGAAGAAATGCAACAAATCAATGTAGCTGAGCTGTCTAATTTAATAATACCAAGAAAGTAGATAGTGCATTTCTGTGGTATTTAGAGGGTTTGGGACAATCCTATGATTACTGTCCCCCATCTTCTCTGCTGTAAGACACCCTGCAACTCTTCCTGAGTTTCAGGAGGTGTCTTACACACACACACACACACACACACACACACACACACAGGTGGGCTTGCCATTATGTGTGTCTGTATTTCTACTTAAATAACAATCGGAAAGCAATGCAAAAATTTTATATGGTTTTCTTGCCTATAATCCAGTTTATAATTTTAGTTACACTTGTCGGCTATGCAATGGCTGTACTTCAGAGGAAAGAAGTTGAGGAAATTAGTTTTAGCACTCTACAATAGAAACAAACGTTTTATCCCAACTACATGTTCTCAATATCAAAACTGCTTTTCTTTCCACTACCCCACACCTTTCCCAGTTCTAGCATTTCATAAACACATTTGTGTTTACACGATGTCTGTTTTTTATGACTTTAAAGTCTTTGGCTATTCTGCCTTTCATTCTTCATCTTCTGAGAGTAAAGAGTCTTGAGATGTTTCATTCTCTGTCCTTTTCCTCATTCAAATTACCTCTTTGAGGACCTTCCCTGGTTCTCTAACTTTTCTTGATAAACTACTTCTTGGGATTTCCAGATGATAACATACTTACTTTCCCTGCTTGCCTTGCTGGTTCACAAACATTCATATCTAAACATCTTTAAGACATCCCTCAATAGGGAAGGGCAGGCAGACAGATATACAGGATGTGTGTGTATGTGTATATATACATACATACAGATATACAGATAGATATGGATATAGATGTAGATATAGATATAGCTATAGATAGATATAGATGGTCTTGTCTTTGGAGCCAAAGTTTAGGAGAAATCTTTATAAACTCTTCACATTCTTGTAGCATCTAAGTCAGACATTACAACAAAGGGCTTTTGGAAAAATGCTTCCTACCCAAGCTGTTTAGTTGAGAAAGGCCAGTACTTGTCTGTCCATGAACCAACAATTTGTACTTTGAACCATGCCACCAGGAGAAGCTCTTTGAGTGTGTCATTTTTCTTTCTTCCTTGGTTATTTGCTGCAGGTTCAGATAAAACCAAGATAGGCACTGGATTGCTGCTTCAAGCCTTCTTGTTATTCAATACTCTACTAGGATATTTTCACTACTAGGATATTTTATTCATCAGAGGTAGAAATATATGTATAGCCTCAGGAAATGGATCAAGATTCTAGTTAAGAAAACTTATTTTAAAAATGTATCTTGTATATATACTTCTCTAATTTGGGGAGGGGAAGGGAAAAAACAAAATACTTAAATAAGGATACAGGTTGACCCATTGTAACAATGAGATGTACAAAACATTATGTTGAAAAAGAACTTTACAACTTGGGCAAAGGGGGGGGCAGGCGCTGGAGGGGGTAGTTGTGGAGGTGGGAGGGAAGAGATGGTAGGGAAAAGCAAAGGAGAAGGCAACAATGCTCGATAGGAAATGTACTCATTACCTTGCCCATGTAACTGTAACCCTTCTGTACAATAAGTATTCTTACAATAAAAATGTACACACACACACACACACACACACACACACACACACCCCTCAACTTGATCCACAAAAAGCAGGTGTTTGGTTTGAATTAGGAACAGAAGAGTCCAGTATTTCCTTTGAAGTATTTAGTGATAACTAATTCTTTTCTTTCCTTTAAGCTTTCATCCTTAATTAATGTAAGTGTGTTAATGGTATATGATTTCCCTAATAATCAACACTGATAGCAACAGGGGTGGGACTGAATCTAATGGTTTCTATAACATGTTTAATTTCTGATGTTGCTGCTAAATGTGGGGGAAAATTACTTACATTTAGAACCATCTGTTTCCAAAAGTGGTTAAAGTATGGCTAGCCATTACATCACTTATGATAATGGTTGTAGTGTGAAATGATACTTTCCATTTCCTTTCTTTGTTTTCTGTTATAAACATACATTTTCTCCAAAGGAGCTGGGGTTAAAATATGAAAGAACATCCTTCTAGTGTCTTGGTCATCATGACATAAAGAGAGTATAAATACTTACTTTGCTGGTAAATCTCAACATATCTGATCTTCCATTTAGATGCAGTTACTGATTAGACACCACGGTTACAGAAGTGAATTAAATCATGGTAATAAAGTACAGGATGATTAATAAGATAATAATTGAAAGGACTCTGATGTAAGGTATTGTAGACATTTCATTTCCTAGATTGTTGGTATTGAAGGAATGGGAGAAAAGAGTCCCCTAAAAGTATGGATGTCTTTCATAAGAAGGAAAAAGAAAAATTAAAAACTAACAACCAGGGGCTGACACGGTGGCTCAGTGGCTTGCCTTGCATACATGAGGCCCTGGGTTTGATTCCTTAGCACCACATAAGCAGTAAAAGCCAGAAGTTGGGCTGGGAAGGTAGCTCAGTGGTAGAGCGCTTGCCTTGCATGCCTGAGGCCCTGGGTGTGATTCCTCAGCACCACATAAGCAGAAAAAAAAAAAAGCCGGAAGTGGCTCAAGTGGTAGAGCGCTAGCCTTAAGCTGAAGAGCTGAGGGACAGCGCCCAGGCCCAGAGCTCAGGCCCCACGACCGGACCCCCCCCCCCAAAAAAAAAAAGAAAAAAAAAAGAAAAAGCCAGAAGTGGTGCTGTGGCTCAAGTAGTAGAGTGCTAGACTTAACTAAAGAGCTGAGGGACAGAGTTCAGGCCCCACGACCAACAAAACAACAACAACAACAAAAACAAACAAACAACTAATAGGGTCAGTAGGGTAGATGTTATCTTTTTTTTTCTTTCAGACTGTATGTACATTTATTGAAAATGGGCATACAACTTGCATATATGTGTCCACACCTCTTAGTCAACAGATAGATCAAAGCTCTAGAGAGCTCTTGGAAAGCTCAGCAGAAATAACTGCTGTGAGTTTAAGGCCAGCCTGGGCTACTGTGTGAGATCTTAGGAAAGAGAGAGGGTGGGGGGTAGAGAGAAGAGAGAGATGAGAAAGAGAAGGAAGAGAAGAGAATAACACATAGTATTGCAAAATGTTTTTGTTATTTATATCTCATATATTTTCTTTCTCAGTTTCCTAAGTAATAAGATATTCAATTTAGAGTTAAAACTCATCTCTCATCTCAATTCTTTTTCCTTCAGAAGAAACCTCTAATTCTGATTTTATGTTTATCAATCTCATGCATAATTTATACTTCTAACTACATATTTATGTGCCTCCAAGCATATGTAACATTTTTGTGTGTATTTTCAACATTTATTTAAAAATATATACTTTTCCCCCAATCAATATTTGGTTTTCAAGATATTTCTATGTTGATTTGTAAATGGCTGGGTCAATATTTTAACAATTATATTTCACGGAATGACTGTACTTTAACGCAGCACTACTGTGTTGATATGTTTGTTCCTAATTTTTAACCATTAAGAATAATTGCTATAACACTCCTATACTTATCTCCTATTTACAAGGTTTTTTTTTTTTTGTTTTGTTTTTTGTTTTTGTCAGTCATGAGGCTTGAATTCTGGGCTTGGGCGCTGTCCCAGTGCTCTTCAGCTCAAGGCGAGCGCTCTACCACTTGAGCTACAGCGCCACTTCCGGTTTTTTAGTGGTTTATTGCAGATAAGAGTCTCATGGACTTTCCTGCCTGGGCTGGCTTTGAACCGTGATCCTCAGATGTCAGCCTCCTGAATAGCTAGGATTACAGGTGTGAGTCACTGGTGCTCGGCTTAATTGCAAGGTATTAACTGCAGCACATACCTAAAAATCACTGCATTTTGCAATATACCTAATTCTAAATTGAGCAGATATTATTATACTAAGTTGCTCTCCAAATGCTTTTCTCATTTTTTTTTTTTTTTGCTGGACTAGGACATGAACTCAGGGCCCCTCCCCACCCCTTCTCTCTGTTTTCTTGCTCATGGGCAGTGCTCTACCACTTGACCCTGTGCCTCTAGCCTGACATTGTATTGGTATTTGGAGATGGAGACTCACTGACTTTTTGCCTGAGCTGGCCTCAAACAGTGATCTACCAAGTTTCAGCCTCTTAAGTAACTAGGATTGAAGGCATGAGGCACCATCCCCAAGCTCCAAAGACTTTTTATTTCTTTTTAAATAAGAACAACTCATATTCTCATTAGCATTGCATCTGTTCCTATTATTGTATTCCCCTGATAGTTGTTAAATGAAACCCAACATAGTGCAATGGGATAGTGGAGCCAAAGAAATGAGAAAGACACAGAGAAATTAGAATCAGTGAGGCCCAAGGCTCACAGGCTCTTGAACCCCAAGTTCCCACAAGCAAGCATATTTACTTGGGAAGGTTACCATAGGTATGTACAGAAAATAAAACTATCAATCTTTATTGTTATGACAATGATCACCTTGTGTATATAATAAACTACTGGCTCCCTTATTTGAGAGTCTGCAACAGGCAAATTCAAACACTCATCGGCTTTACCTAACTTCCAAGGTCCAGCTCTCAGCCATTCCAACTCTAAGGAAGGAGGAGGTATTCTAGCCTCTTAAACCCTCTCCAGAGCTGTTTTAAACCTTCTGGGGACAATTCTCAGTGTTCTGAGTACCATCTAGGTGGTATTCCAAACTCTCAAACCTTTTCCAGGTCTCACAGTTCAGCTTTAGCGTTCCCTATACCTGATAATGTGTGATACTATTGGGGACACATTATTTATGGCAACTGGATGTTTTTTTCCCCAATTGCATTTTAGATTACTACTAAATTTAATAATCATTTCATTTGTTTCTTGTTTTGTTCTATTCTCATCTGTGGACTGACGGAATTTTGAAGAAAAACATTGTGCTTATTAAGCCTTATCAATTATGTGTTTCAGTGTTTTCAAGTTTTTATAGTCAAATTAATTGTGTAGTCAAACTTAATTTCTTTTTTTTTCTTTTTTGCCAGTCCTGGAACATGAATTCAGGGCCTGGGCACTGTCCCTGAGCTTCCTTTGCTTAAGACTAGCACTCTATTATTTGAGCCACAGGACCACTTCTGCTTTTTCTGTGTATGTGGTAGTGAGGAATTAAATCCAGGGCTTCATGCATGCTAGGCAAGCACTCTACCACTAAGCCATATTCCCATCCCTGTTTTCACTTAATTTCTATTCCATTGCTCTGTGTGTCTGATTTTGTGCTAATACTGTGTTGCTCTTATTACTATGAGTTTTGTAGAATAATACAAAGTCAGATATCATAATACATATAGCATTGCTCTTTTTTGCCCAGGATTGCTTGGGCTATTTATTTATGCTTATGTATGAATTACAGAATTCATTTTTCTATTTCTATAAAGAATGGCATTAGGATTTTTGAGGGGCATTGCATTAAATATGTAGATTGCTTTGGGGAGTATAGCTATTTTCACAATTTGACTCTTGCTGAGTCATGAAAATGGGAAGTCTTTTCATCTTCCAGTGTCTTCAGTTTATTTATTCAAATTTTTATAGGTTTTATTTTCATTAGATTTTAGGAATTTTAGAACTTTCTCTCCTTATTTCTTCAGTAACTCATGGATCCATCAGCAGTGTCTTAGTAAGTTTCCATATTTCCTCCATCTCCACCCATCCTTAAAGACCATCTATATGTGCATGTATACATGTGTTCACATGATTCTGAGTTAGAAGACTGGAGGACAAGCCAGCAAAATTAGAATTCTGACTGGGGCTTTTTGTGTGTGCGTGTGTGTGAAAATACCATATAGAGGGGTTACAATTACATGGGCAAGATAATGAGTACATTTCTTATCAAGCATTGTTGCCTCCTCCTTTGTTTCCCCTTCTCATCCCTTCCCATCTCCCACCTCCCCTGACAGGGGCTTTTTAAAAAAGTTATAAAGGGGAAAGCAGAGGAACACTTTCTCATTAATAATTTTTCTGCCTTCCATTTTATCTGCAAAATGGAGATTATTTCCATTTCAGGGCCTTTTAAGAAATTTTATAAAAACTAAAGTTGATGATGCCTATGAAAACATATAGCATAAGGTTTTCTTTATGACTCATTCTTGCCATACTTTTTGTGTTCTAAATAAACAATGGAACATCTCTGTTTCAATCAGCTTAGAGAAGGTTGTTTCTAGCAACTAACACCCCCATAGCATACATCAGGAGCTAAAAGTGAAGATGATTTCTGTTTCCCCTGGCCCTTGAGGTCTACCATGCACTGCAAGAAGGAGCCTTTCTCTTTCTACTAACCTCAGAGCCTGAGCTCGACACAGTCCTCATTCTAAACATTCTGCATGAACATTAGCAATGGAAAACAAACCTAGAAGGCCTTGCACTGACAATTAAATGCTCTAGCCCCAACGTGCCAGATGGCATGTCCTCTCACAACTACTGACCAGCACAACCATAAAGAGTGAAGAACCATCATGGCAGCATAGCACGTGGGAGGAAGAAGCAAAGGGAAGGGGGGAGATTTTGCAAACAATATTGGTTATCACCATAATCTCGAACCATTCCTCTACTGAACCTCCAAGTTAAAAATAAGACAGTCTGGCCGGGTGCCGGTGGCTCTCGCCTGTAATCCTAGCTACTCAGGAGTCTGACATCTGAGGATCGTGGTTCAAAGCCAGCTGGGGCAAGAAAGTCTGTGAGGCTCTTATCTCCAATAAACCACTAGTAGAAAACCGGAAGTGCTGCTGTGACTCAAGCAGTAGAGCACTCGCCTTGAGCTGAAGAGCGTAGGGACAGTGCCCAAGCCCAGAGTTCAAGCCCCATGACCGACCGCCCCCCCCCCCGCCAAAAATAAGACAGTCTAATTTCTACTTAACAAATCTTGCCAAGCTTAATAACAAAAGCAAACATGTACCATTTTTGACTCACTGTGATGAAGTACCTGAGCATTACGTTCCTTATTGAATTACACCTCAGTGGCCCTATAAGGGTGCTGGGATGATTGTTCCCACTTGACAAATGAAGATGCTGAGAAGACATGCTCATCTGGGCCAAAGACACAGGGCCAAAGACCCCAGATTTAGGCTTCAGAGGTGGTCTGGGGCTGTAACTCTAACAGAGATTGTCCAAGTAAAGTCCCAAAATCTTTGCCTTGCTTAGCCCCTTGCCTAACAGAATTACCCTTCCTTCTACCTGCCTCACAGTTTAAATCCACTAGACCGCTCTCCAGAACGGGGCCTAGTCATGCTATTCTCTATGAAAGTCTTCAGAGCACCTAGCATTTCCAGTAGGAGATGAAACAGCTGTTCCTTCAGAATGGCTTATACTGAAATGTAAATGAACAAGGACATTAAAAACGAAGAGGAAGAAAAAAAAACGAAAATAGATTTAAGTTCTTGCCTTTTAAAATTTTTATCATTTTCCATCCAAGCTTACTGTTTTTGTTTAATCTTGCCATTCCTTTTCTTCTTCCTTGTGTGCTCTTTTTCTTAGGGATATGCAAACTTTATTAGTCAGCCCCTCTTTCAAGCTCTGTATGCTTTTGTGTTTGAGAATTGGGAATCAGGTACTTTTACGGTTAGCCTGGGGGTGGATATGAGCGGGAGGAAGCTTTATGAATAATCAGGGTTGACATTTCCCGCGTTGTTCCTTCATTATAAATATTGTTAAAGGAGCTGTGACCACCATGGGCTCCCACTGAACAGAGTGGGCAGAGGAGGCAGAGGCAGCCTTTGATTTCAGCTCTTTCCTGATTATCTCTTCCCTGATGACCCTGGTGTTGACAGGTCTCTTAGATTTGGCTGCCTTTTTCTTTTCTTTCTTTCTTTTCCTTCCCAGAAAGTTTCTCTTCTATTAGCATAAGTGTTTGGTCTGCAGGAAGTCAGGTTCATCTCTGTAACTCCAAAGGCTAAGAACCATAGTTAATATTAGTGCTCGTGTATTGCCTCCTCTGGAATTGCTAATGAATGCTGAGCTGCTTTTTAACTTTAACTATTTTAGTCCCATTTGGATTAGTTATAGCATCATGATCTTTTTCCAAGGAGAAAACAAATGACAGTGTTCTCCTTCCTACCTTTTGGGAGAACTCAGGCTTCACATGTTTGAAAAGATAGCCATGTTCCAGATCTGCTAAGGTGTTCCCTCCCATCTTTCTGCCACTAATCCCTGCTCATATTATTAGCATATTGTCCCTCAGGGATACATGTTATTCTAACATAGTCTTCATTTTCAAAAGTGGAGGAGATAAGCAAACTCAAATTTATATCATGTTGAGTATATCACGTCTTTCCCTGCCATACCCATTTGTCCACTATGCTGACTTTTGCCCATCTCCAGTAGATTCAACAGACAGTGTTATAGAACCACAAGTATGCTACCAATTCCTGTGATTGCCCACAAAAGCCCTGTGAAAAAAAGCAACAATGCCATCCTGATTTCTTTGAAAGATACAGAAACTTAGATTCCAAGCAAAGAATCACTGTGAAAATGCTAAACCTGTATATAAACCATCTATTCTCTCAGTTCATCCACATTTATTTATTTATTTTTTGTTGGTTGTGGGGCTTGAACTCTGGTCTGACCGCTGTTCCTGCGCTCTTCAGCTCAAGGCTAGTGCTCTACCACTTGAGCTACAGCGCCACTTCTGGTTTTCTGGTGGTTTATTGGAGATAAGAGTTTCACGGACTTTCCTGCCTGGGCTGGCTGAGATCCTCAGATCTCAGCCTCCTGAGTAGCTAGGATTACAGGCGTGAGCCACTGGCACCCCGCTTCATCCACATTTATTAACAGTATTGCCATTCATTCATTCATTCTACAAACATTATTGGGCATTTATTTTCTAGTAAGCACTGGGATTACAAAAATGATCAAAGCAGACATCTCAGGAGCTCAAATCCAGGAGGAGTGTGGTAGCTACTTTCATATGGTTGTGACAAATACCTGACAAAAACAACTTAACGGAAGGAATTCTCTATTTTAGCTCAGGGTTTCGGACTGCTCAGTCCCTGGTCACCTGGATCCATGTCTGACAGATAATTATGTTGGTGGAAGCATGTGGATAAGGTCACTGTTCACCTCATGATGGACAGGAAACCCAGAGACTGGGAAAGGACCAGGAATAATTTTCAAAGCAATGCCTCCAGTGACCCACTTTCTCCAGATAGCCTATTTCCTCTAAGTTTCTACCACCTCCCAAAACATATACTAGCTAATGACCAAGAATTCAACACATGGACCCATGCAGGCCAATTTCCTTGTCAACCCTTAAAAAGGGCCCTGCAAACTAGTGATAATATTTCTAGGCACTGGATGCAAGGGAATTGAAGATGAGTAGCAGGGAGATTTAATACTCTCAAGAGCTCAATGAAGACTTCTTGGAGGAAGGGATGAGTTTTGAATTAGTCAAGATAAGAATATGGGTCTCACTGTAAAAGAGCTGACAGCCTGCTTTTGTTCAAAGAAAACAGGGCTTAGTGGGGCTCTGGTGGCTCATGCCTAATTTCCTAGCTGCTCAGGAGGCTGAGATCTAAAGATCACCATTTGCAGTCATCCTGGAAGGAAAGTCTGTGAGACTCTTATCTCCATAAACTACTCAGAAAAAGCTAGAAATGGCACTGTGACTCAAGTGGTAGAGCACTAGTCTTGAGCCAAAGAAGCTTAGGGACACCACCCAGGCCTAGAATTTAAGCCCCAAGACTAGTAAAAAACAAACAAACAGGGCTTAAAATATCTTCCAAATACCTTTGAGTAAGCTTGCCACTGGCTTTGAGGCATGTATATGGATACATATACATGCATGAGGTATGTATAAGTATACATCTAAAGTTTAAAATTTTACATTTCTACATTTTGCATAAATATATGTTTTTGTTTCACCAGATTTAGGGACAGGGAAGACAGTAGTAGATGATTTGGGGAGGGGTCTTATGAGTTAGTTTTGGTGCACTGAATTCAGATGTTGGTAGAAAGTTGGAGCACATATGGGCATTTGGAAGGAATGATACAGGGTGGTGTAGTTTGGCGTTCAGGAGGAAAACTAAGGCTGAAGATGTGATTTAGTAATCACTAGCATCCAGAAAACATGTCTTAGGCTTGATGTCAAATAGGATATCCTATACCATTCAAAACCTCTTATTCTACATTACCATCAAATTGAATGTTGAAACTGACACATTCTGCTGAGCCTGTGAGAAAAGAAAGGTGAGTGATTGGGTCCTGTCCCAGAGTTGTTGAAGGGAGGAGGGCATAGCTGGGACCCAGGGAGTGGAAGAAAGAAAGCAAAGAGCTTGATTGGGTCTCTAAGGGTTACCATCCTGTCCTGTTATTGACCTAATTCAATGTCCCTGAATCTGATCAGGGCAATAATTCTGCTCCCTTGCAAGGAATAGGGCTTGTGAGTTCAGTAGGTACGGAGCCTGACATATATATAGAAAGGACTGAAGAGTCCCCAACCCTTATACATTTGTAGAGTATCATGTATGCAGTGTCTGTCATTAGGGGAGCCTGAGCAGGCTAGAGTCAGGAGCAGCATGAGAATCTTCACAGTGCTGTCTGTGTCACTTGGCTTTATGAACAGAATTCAAGTCATTTCCCTAAAGGGATTAAGCTGAGAAATCGATTCATATGCACAAATCCCACAGGAGACTCACACACAAGCTGGAGCGATGATGTATTTACTGGCAATGAGAGAGTGTGACGGCCATGAGCTCTCTATACCAGGCAGTCTCTTTTATGTCTGTGCATTTTGGAGATGATACTCTTAAGTTAGAAGGTGGCTAGAAGATTCCCAAGTTCAAGAAAGAAGTTAAGTATTCTGGAGTGATCACTTGATAAGTCACCTTTCACTGATGTCTACAATCAGAGTTAGCATTAAACACCTAGACCTAGAGAAAGTCTCATGTACATTCATTTTTGCTGCTTATGCAAATCACTGGAAGCTTAGTCTTCACTATTTTTGTTTGTTGTTTTTGATGATACTTGGGACTGAACTCATTGCCTTTTACTTGCTAGGCAAACTCTGTCACTTTCTATCTTTAACCATTTCATTTGTTTTTTAAGTTTCAGGTAGATATCAGGTTTTTCCTTGGGCCTGGCCTTGGACTGTGATTCTCCTCCTACCTCTGTCTTTTTTCTGCATAGCTAGGATTACAGGTATGCACCACCATACTTGGCCCTATCTGTAATATTTCTTCAAAGCAATGTATTGTGATGATCTGTAGATCATCTTGAAATAGTTTTTGTATATATTGGTGCATTTCAGAGAACACTTCTGGAGGGCACTTCACTCTTACAGTACCAATCATCTCTAATTGTAGGTGACATTCTAGGATTATTTCCACAGATGGCTAATGCAATTGTTCTATCATGTCTTTCATTTCTGTTTCTCAGAGCACTATTTTCTCTGCTGGTTCCATAATCTGGATGTAAGCTGGATATTAGCAATCCAGTGTTCTAAATACTGTATACAGAAGGAAAAAAACATGACATGAATCTGCATTACCATCTACTATACTGGAAGTCTTAAGCTGCCCAGGAAGACTTGGCTTCAGAGAGGTCAGAAATGTGACCCAAGTACATAAGGCTGGAAATGGAAATCCTGACTCAGCACAGGTCTACAACCAAAAGATATACATTGGGAACCAACATTTAGTTCTTCCAGTTGAAGAGTTTCATGTAAGAGATTTTTAGCTAAACCTTGCAGGAAAGATAGTAGGAGAGGCAGAAGCTTTTTATTTGATAAATGCATCTATAATACCCTGATATATCTAGCTCTGTTTATGTATTCAATTCTGGCTACTACAATTTTCAAAGAATATAGACAAACTAGGGTATCTTAAAGCAATAGTTCTCAGCCCTTAATCCACCATGGATCCTGAGATTGATTATATTCATAGAGTGAAATATTCACTTGAAAAATTTTCATTTCTTCCCAGGCTGAGGCAAAAAAAAAATGATGTAAGTTATCCTTAATTCTAGGTGTAGTATCTACGGTAATTTACCCTTTGTTTACTGATAACAAAATAATTATTTTGGAAAATCATGACTTATATCCATTGATATAATATCAGAAACTAGGACCTGATAGAATCAGAATCATATACTGAGCAGTGATTCAAGGAGCTTGATGTCTCCGAAGAGAAATTCAGGACATGATAGGCATTTCAAGTGTTTGGTAGAGATTAGATTTGTGCTGTGATATTCCTAGAACTATTAGTAAGAATAGGATTAAGCTTAATCATGGATTAAAGCCATAGGGCAAGACTGACTAGGTAGGAAAACACACCTAATAAGGTGATGTGAGAAGATGAAGTAAATCTTCTCTGAAGGTGCCAATTCCTCCATCACTGGGATGATTTGAGCAAAGGCTGAAGAGCCACTTGTCTCAGAAAATCAAGCTCCATATAGGGGCTAGCACAGCTGTGTTTTAAAGCCCATTTCAACTTCAAGCACACAAAAAGTATTACTAATGATTGTATTAACTAAATTACTGATTCCCCATTATGTATGAAACATCAGGCAGATATTAATGAGATGATGAATAACCAACAAACCCCAAATTTTATGTCATTTGGCTTGTAGGAATCAGACTAAACATTTTATCTTCAAACTCCCAAGCTGTAAAATGTGCTGGCTTCTAAAGAGATTACAAAGTTGATTGTAGATTATTGATTGTGGTTGAAAAAGAATCCTTGAAAAGGAAAGTTTTCCAGGAGCCATTGCACTAGAATAAAGGAGTCCTTGACAATAAAGGGGAGTTAAGAATAAAGGAGTCCTTGGTATTTGTCGAGTTTATTTTCCCCCCAATACCAAGCTTATGATAAATGATTATTAAAGTAAGCTTGTCATCTATTTGCTGTCTAAGGTTTTAGTATATAAAAGCCAAGGGAATTGTAAAATTATATCAAGAAAGAGTATTAGGAAAGAAAAAGCCTGGTTGTCCAAGGTTGTCCCTGTGAGCATGCTCTCTCCCTCCCTCCCCCCGCCTCTCTCTCTCTCTCTCTCTCTCTGTGTGTGTGTCTCTTTCTCTCTCCTCTCTCTCTCTCTCTCTCTCACACACACACACATATACACACACAGAAATTTCCTGCTTATGTGTAACTTTGAGCACTTGTATTGAACCTGCCTGTATTTGTTTTAGGTGATCTTTGGCTTTCGGATGTTGATAGAACACAAAGTTTTCCTAACGTGATGTTATAACGGGTATTGTAATAAACACTTTCTTATCCACATGAATCTTTCCTTAAATTTAGCAGAAGGTAGTAAGACCATTCCAATTTTTCTTTGGAGCCACTTAGATATGTTAGTATTTAGGCTTTGCTGTAGCAAAGCAATTTTTTTTTCAAATGCTAGAGTTAAAATAGGAACAACAGAGAAGGCTACTGTATTCTGATGGCTGGGTTAATACCTACTGAGAAAAAAATGCTTTGCAATCAGTAACACAGAAGAGAAAGAATCCATGAGTAAATTTTACTCTAAAAACATTTATAATCTTTCATTTCTGTATCCTAAACACTAAATAGAGTACTTAGGAGTACAGGAATAAATTTTAGGAAAAGGAAAGATACTCTACATTTCAGTTATTGCAGAGACTGGCATACTGGCTCATGTCTGTAATTCTACCTAATTGGGAATCAAAAATCATGAAGATCATGGTTGGACAAAATGATTGAGTTACAGCTCAATCAATAAGCTGGGCATGGAAGCACACACTAATGGTCCTAGTAATGCAGGAGGTAGAGGTAGAAGGATTGAGATTTGAGGCAACTCCTTGGCCAAAAAACCCCCACACCAGATCCTCTCTGAAAAATAAAGCAAAAAAGAACTGGGTATGTCCTAGGTATGTGGTTCAAGGAGTATAGCATCTGTCTTGTTCAAGTTCAAGGTCCTGAATTCAAAGCCCAACCCCAGTATGCATGCATTTGTGCATGGACATATAAGAGTACACACACACACACACACACACACACACACACACACAAATTCAGTTAATTCTCTTACTGAGACCATGTCTGTGTGACCGATTGAAAAGTGAGATTCTAGCCATCATCCAGTTGTTAAATATTTAGGCTGCCAAGTCATTTATTTGACTGATATTTGTTCCCCTGGATTTGACTGACTGACTTGGCTCAGGGTAGACCCAGCAGGAGCCATAAGTTGCAGTCCTGTCAGCCAATGTGTGCATTTCCATGCATAACCTGTTTGACTTATGTTGGTCATATCAGGCACCAACATCAATCACGACAGTCCAATAATTAGTACATGGGCCTTGTCTGACAGGAATGATTTCTTGGCCATTCTGGTGGTTAGTGACACTGAATACTCAATGATTGAACAGTATTGGCTAACAGACTGAAGAAGTTTCCTTCCTTGAAAACGTATCAAAATAGAATGTGATGGAGAATTGGTCAGCGATCATGAGTTCATCTAAGTGTGAATCCAAGCCTAGAACCTGAACAGAGAATGAACCTCCACTAGGAAAAGCTGAGCAAAGGTGAACTGAAGTAGAACACAAATAATATAATTCTGGCTATTCTATTGCTTATTGATATGCAATGGAACATGGCAAAGATGACTATCTCTTACTTCTGTGATTACATTTCATTATGTAAGACTGTGGTGCCAGCAGAAGTTGTATTGAGTCATCATCTCCACGCTGGCTTTGAACAAGCAAGATTCTGTGTGCCCTATGCCTACAAGAATACAGATTCTTCCAATGGAAGTGAGTCCTTTGTTAGCTGAGCTTTCACATAAGAAGCCAAGACTGACTGACTTCAAGGTCCTTGCTGAACTTCTGACCCACAGAAAAGGAGATAACAATTGTGTATTGTTTTATGCTGCTAGAGTTGAGGTACTTTGTTAAACTGCATATATTTTCTACATCCTTTTTTGATAATAACATCAGTGTTCAGGATAAATTATCCACCTAGGAGTCAACTGGAAGCGACCAGAGCATTCTAACTTCCCTAGATTAGCACTGAATGCCAATTTGTCCAAAGGAGAAAGAAGGAGGAATAGAAGTGGAGTCTATTTTCCTATTGTCAAGTTTTATTATTTTTGTGTTTATTGTTAACTAGGACGTTTGTGTTTAGAGAAAATAGAAATATGATTGAATTCCTACAAGTGGTTATGTCTTCTATGTGAATTTATGGATTCTCTGTGGGTAGAATAAACCTGCCTACTGAGGCTGGGCTTAGGCCAATAAAAAATAATAAGCTAACAGGGTATTCTGTATGAGCTGAGGCTTAAAAAGTTTAGCAAATTCTCTCTTATTCCCATTATCTTTCTCTCTCTCTCCCTCTCTCTCTTTCTCTCCATCTCCCCCCCCATCTCTCTCTTCCACTACCAAAGTTTTAATTAAAAGGCTTGCTTGGCAGGCACTACCATTTGAGGCCCTCCTCCAACTTGGATTTTTGATGATTATTCTACGGATGGAGTCTCATTGACTTTCCTACCCTGAATGGCCTTGAACTGATCCATTGGATCTCAGTCTCTTGAGTAGCTAGGATTACACACGTAAGCTACCAGTGCCTGACTACCAATATTTTTTCTAATCTTATTTGACCATGGAATCTCTTCCTAATCACCCACTCATTTTTCCTTTCCACAACCCAGATCTTTTTCATATGAAACTAGCTGGTTCTGCTATCCAGAGGCTTTGCGCTCCCTAGTCTATCCCTATCCCCAGCAACTGCTGTAAGGTACACATTTAGAAACAGGTTCACAAAATCCAGGAATATTGGGTAGATAATACCAAAATCATTAGTGCGTGTATCTCTACGTGAGATATGAAGCACAGACTAGAGAAAGTGATGACGATCTTGCCCATTCAAAGCTCTTGAATCTTCTGCAAGTTCAAAAGTAGTTTCTGGAAAGTCAGGCTAGATGTCAAAATCGTGGGCTAATCTCTCCTATTTCAATGGTAACTTGGTTAAATTCTATGAATGATTGATTGAAGTCCAACACAGTATTAATTGATATTTAATTTGAATGGATCTCAAACTATTGATCTGGATGTATTACATATTTTTAAGTCCAGAGAATCACTCAGTATTAGTCATAGAAAGTGTCTAGTCTGATACATGAAGTTAATGTCATTTCCTCTTAATTGCCAGGGGATGAGTACAACTGCTGATTTATGATTCGGAAAAAATCCTTACTGCTTACAAACATGTAATATTATAACATAAAAATTTTAACATAACCCCCAAACTGTTAAACTCCCAATTTGGTAATATGGATTTCTGGAACTCAGTCAGGGTTGTACCTTTTAAACTACAGTTGAAAACTCCTGATAATCTAACAGCTACCTCTACAAGGTACTGTCTCCTTTCATGGAAATTCTGGTTATTTCATCTCAATTATTTAAGAACCAGCTCTGTCTTTTCAGAAGGAAATAGCAAAGTAGTTCTACGAGGTACCAGTATAGAGAAACCATGGGGATGACTGCCTTTAAAAAATGGTTTTGGTGGAGGAATCAGATTAGCATATTAATGAAGGTCTTCACATCCAGTAATGATCTCATTTGCTTATACAAACACATGACAACAACATTGGGAAAAATATCTTAACCCTTTTTTCTTTCGGTATGTTGAGGGCATTTTGGTAAAACAGTAAGGATGGCTACTGTAGCGCTCTGGAAGTTCAAGCCAAATGTTCCATCTCCAGCTCTGGCATCTGTTTTCATGGGCTGGTTGTCCCGTTTTTGCCCATCTTTTCCATCTATAAAACAGGGAACTGTGACCAGAGGACTGGTTATAATGTTTTTTGATAAACCTTTGCAAAGCAATGTGCTGTTGCACGTAATGGGCTCCATTCATTATTAGCCCAGTTGATTTTCATTTACACTTGGCTCTAACAATTAGCTTGAGCAGGTGTGAAGGTGATGGAGAGGCTGGGACGCCCAGAGGTCAGCCTTGGCTGGATGTGATAAATTAACCATTATTATCAGCAGTGAAAGTGGTTCTTTACGCTTGTCAGCAACAAACAAAGGAACAACATATTTCACATAAATTCACTGATCAGAGCTGCGCTTGCTGAGGGGTGAGTTTCCTCCTAAACCCTACAAGCAGATGGGAGGGAAGCAAAGATTTCACGTAAGGACAAGTGAGGATGCTTGGAAAGGTTACCTTAGCCTAGCTGATGGGGTGGTGTGTGAATGTCCCAGTCCAAGTTGTCTTGCAATAGTAGCCCATAAAAGTGTCATGTATCTCAGCTGGTGGTGAGAGGATCCTGCCTGTGCTTAGGGATTATTATTGGAAAGAAGGTTGGTATAGCAACAAAATATATATAGTTATTCCACAGGGCACACGGAGATGCATACTTCCACATCCCAATCAACAGATGTTTTTGAACAGTTCCTTATAACTGAACACATGCATGTTCATCATCCCTCAATTCTCTATCATTTTTTTTTTTTTGGGTCCGGTCATGGGGCCTGAACTCTGGGCCTGGGCGCTGTCCCTCAGCTCTTCAGCTCAAGGCTGACGCTCTACCACTTGAGCCACAGCACCACTTCCGGCTTTTTTTCTTTTTGCTTATGTGGTGCTGAGGAATCGAACCCAGGACCTCGAGCATGCAAGGCAAGCGCTCTACCACTGAGCCACCTTCCCAGCCCTCTATCATTTTTTTTAACCAATACTAGAGCTTGAACTTAGGGTCTTACGCTTATTAGAGTGGTGCTCTACCACTTAAGCCATACCTCCACCATGACTTTTTGCTGGCTGAAAAACTCTCCTGGACTTTTCTACCCATGGGTGACCTCAAACTCTGGTCCTCCAGATTTCAGCCTCCTGAGTAGCTAGGGTTGCAGGTTTAAACCCCTAGGGCTCCTCTGTAACAGTCTTATAAAACATTAATAGAGTTAAAATTCAGAAATAAATTATGGTAGTGTCCACAGAAAACAACAACCATCTACACTAAGTCTATATATTTTAGACCCAATGGAACTAATTACCCACCCCTTCCTGAAATAGAAAGTGTTTTCCCACGTAGCTATTCCTTGGCAAGGAGGCTCACTGAGAACAACCAGAGGTGAAAGAGTCAAATATAAAACAAGCCAGCAATCGGTGGCTCATGCCTATAATCCTGGCTACTCACGAGGCTGAGATCTGAGGATCACATTGAAGCCAACCTGGGCAGAAAAGTCCCCATGAGACTCTGATCTCCAATTAACCATTCAAAAACCAGAAATGGTACTGTGGTTCAAGTGGTAGAACACTAGCCTTGAGCAAAAAGAGTTCAGGAACAGCAACCAGACCCTGAGTTCAAGCCCCACAACCAAATTAAATAAATAAATAAAGAATCTATATGCCCCAACCCCATTCATACAGATTCGTTGGTTTGTCAATGTTAGAGGAAATGCTATGGATTGAATATTTGTTAATCTTAATTTCTCAATGTGAGTATTTGACACTCCAGAACTGTAATGACTGTTTGTTAAAAGACAGCCTGAGCAGATTAAAATAGGAGCTAAAGAACCAGGCAGGCAATGGTGGCTCATACCTGTAATCCTCACTACTCAGGAGTCTGAAAATAGGAGCTAAAAATCTGATTGGTAGGTCAGGGGATATAAGTGGAATAGTTCAAAGTGAGCCTAATTTAAAAATATTTAGGTTGAGACTTTAGTGAGCAATTCCTCATGACAATACACATCTACTTTTGCTCTTGGACTGGTAAGACCTTCACAGAATAACTTTTCAGTCCTCTCCCTGGGGATTTCTAGCTGCCAGCTCCTGTGAGCTACTTGATTGGCTGACATTGGAATAAAAGAGACCACTGGGTTTGTGTAGACCAGGCAGCAGGAGATAGCCTAAAATACTTATACTATCCAAATGTATTTTGTTACCTTTTAGATAATCATAAGATATAACTAGGTACATTAAACGATTTCCTATTATAATGTTTCCCCACATCCAAACAATAAATGTTTGCCAGGTATGGTGGCTTACTCCTATAATCCTAGGTACTTGAAAGCAGATATTGGTAAGATCGAGGTTTGAAGTCAGCCTGGGTTAGTTAGTGGGACACCCATCTCAATCAATTAGCTGGATGTGGTGGTACATACCTTTCAACCCATCTATGCAGGAGGCCATACATAGTGGGATCAAGGTCTGAGACCAGCCTGAAGCTGATCTGATGTTCTGCTGCTAAAAATAATTAAAGCAAAAAGGGGGCCACAGTTATGACACAGTGATAAAGTGCCAAGCACAAAGACCTAAGTTAAAACTGCAGTATTACCAAAACAAACCAAAATGAACAACAACAACAAAACCAATGTTCTTTGCCAGGTTTGCAGCATCTTTTTCTAGTCTGTATACATGATTCTTAAAAACAAATGGAAAGATTGATCCATTTTCTATGACTTATTTTTCATTTAAGAAGATCTTATATAATAGCAGTTCCAGTTTTAATTACATTCTAGAACATGAGTTTTAATGACTGCTGTATATTTCATTGTGTGGATGTACCATGATTAATTTAACTAATCTTGTAGTCCTGGGACACCTAAGGACAGCCTACTTCCAAAGCACTTTGTTTAATTGGAATGTTCCTGTATCTACATATGATAAATTTTGTTTGCTTTCTTTAAGTGCTCTGCAGAATTGTCACACAGGCTACCTACCAGAGAGAGATGTAATCCTTGAGCTTGTTCAGTGGTAAATCCAGTTCCAAAGGCCAACTGTCAGTGTGCCTGCCTCATTTTCTATAGTATGAAATCAGTCATCCTTGGGTAGACTGTGTCTCTCAAATCCACTTGGAATGAGTTTTGATGGCTGAAGCTTGTTGTGAAATAAACTCTTGCTAAGATGCTTGGGATGTCCTTTCAGCACATATGAAAAATGAACTGGAGCACATATGTTCTAGGCAAGAGACTTTTCCCCCTATTTCTGTCTCTCTCTTTCTTTCTTTTTTTCGTGCCAGTATGGATGGGGCTTGAACTCAGGGCCTCACACTCTCACTGGGCTTTTTCGCTCAAGGCTGACACTCTACCATACTCCCACTTCTGGCTTTTTACTGGTTAGCATGAGATAAGAGTCTCACAAACTTTGCTACTTAGGCTGGCTTCAAACTTATCCTCAGTTTGAACTGAAATCCTCAGATCCTAGCCTCCTGAATAGCTAGATTTTTTTTTGTTTGTTTTTGTCGGTTGTGGGCCTGAACTCTGGGCCTGGGCGCTGTCCCTCAGCTCTTCAGCTCAAGGTTAGCCCTCTACCACTTGAGCCACAGCGCCACTTCCGGATTTTTCTGCTTATGTGGTGCTGAAGAATCGAACCCAGGGCCTCATGCATGCAAGGCAAGCACTCTACCACTGAGCCACCTTCCCAGCCCCTGAATAACTAGGATTATAGGCATGAGTCACCAGAGCCCAGTTATATTTTTCATCAGAAAGCAAGGTCCTGACTTTTGGGAAAGTAGAGAGGAATGTGACACAGTAAGAAATCTCAACCTGAGCTGAGTGCTGGTGGCTGACACCTGTAATTTTAGCTACTTAGGAGGGGGCTGAGATCTGAGGGCCATAGTTCAAAGCCAGCCCTGGCAGTAAAGTCCATGAGACTCTTATCTCCAATTAACCACCAGAAAACTGGAAGTGAAGCTGTGGCTCCAAATGGTATAGTACTAGCATTGAACAAAACAGCTCAGGGATAGCACCCAGGCCCTGAGTTCAAGCCTCATCACGCATACACACACAAAAATGTATTTATCCTAACCTGGTTCAAAGCCTCTGTGATTCTAGACCTTTGTTTCAGTCTCACAAAATTACATAGGTTTAGAATTACTTTCCTCATTTTCTGATCCTTCTTCATTCAATAACATATTGTATAAATTCCTACTCTATCTTCAGTTTAGAATTTTCACATTCAATTTCTCTTTAGGTATCTGTAATTTGACTGAAACTCAACCAGTTATGGTCTATTTTTAGTTCCCTTTGAAGTAAGGGACATCATCTTCTCTGTTAATGATATAAAAATGGCAAATAAATTTCAGGCTCAATATGTGTTATGTGAGTAAATTAAATAGTTGGCAAAATTTCCCCAGTACACTAGATAACTTTTCATATATAAAAGAATAATAGACTACTTTATAAATAATTCTTTTCTGTTTCTTACATTGTTTCCTAAGGCTTTTGGTGATCTAATGAGTTTCCTATGTATAATAAGAAAAATGATAAAAGTGGAATTCCTTTTATCTTCTATAATGAAGTCCTTGCTAATTACAAGTCAGTGCAGTGCTATTTGATATCCATCTATAATCCTGTGTATTTTCCAGACCTCTTACCTAAGATTTTCTGGTAGAAGGCAGTACTAAAGGATAGACACTAGAAATTGTGCCCTGGAGTGTCTCCTGGGGCCAATGTTAGAACAAACTAGAACATCTAACAAGAGGAAAATATAGACCATGAAGAGTGGTAGCTGAAGTGCTCAAAAGATGAAGAGTCAGAAACAGGTACAGCTTTCCTAAGAGATGGGAGCCATCACTGCATTTGAATAAGAGTAACAGAATTTCATTACTTTATTTATTTTTTGGCCAGTCCTGGGGCTTGAACTCAGGGCCTGGGCACTGTTCCTGAACTTCTTTTGCTCAAGGCTAGCACCCTACAACTTGAGCCACAGTACCACTTCCACTTTTTCTGTTTATGTGGTATTGAGAAATCAAACCCAGGGCTTCATGCATGCTAGGCAAGCATTCTACCAGCAAGCCACATTCCCAAACCAATTTCATTGCTTTTTAGAAGGATAATTGTTGTGCTGTGATGAAGGAACAGTGACAGGCAAGATATTGCCAGGCTAGATACAACTGATGTCATTCCCAAAATTCTTTGATCTTTTGCATTTAGCAACCCCATGTAACACCCATTTCCTCAACTAGGAAAAGTGTTTGCTTGCTGATTGTGATATACCCAGATAGTTTCTGCTTTATGTAGTTTTCTTATTTCATTCGTAAATTATTAGTCATAAGCTCTCGATTTAACCACCCCTAATTAATGGAAACTTATAGTTTGACATTCACTGGCTTGGAAGACGAATAGAAGAAATATTCTGAAAATTATGTCTCTTACTCATTAGCCTTTTCTTTTTTTTTTTTTT
>NW_012267227.1:6279236-6321451 GCF_000151885.1 Dipodomys ordii
GAGATTAAGCGTTGGAACTCGAACTCTCTTTTTGGTTGGAGAGAGCTGTGGCGTTTCCCTACTGCCCCGTCGCCATCTTGGTCCCCCCTCTCCTCATTAGCCTTTTCAACAACATGTTCTTTGTCCTCAAAGCATCAAGCTGTCTTAGATATTGTTGGGATTTATTTCAGACAGTTCTCTGATTCTGACACTCATAGGTAGGAATTTACAGCAAAACTATAAATATTATCAACAGGTCATTATCTTGAATTTCAATGTCTACATTCACCTATCTACCTTTTTCAATGGTAGTACTGGGGTTTAAACTCAAAGTCTCGTGCTCGCTTTGTTAACACTCTACCATTTGACCCCTCAACCCTTTTGCTTTTAGTTATATTTCAGATTGGATCTCACGTTTTGTCCCATGCCAGCCTCAGATTGAGGTCTCTCTACCTACATCTCCCAAGTAACTGAGATTATAAGCGTATTCCGCCATGCTGTGCTTATTTAATGAGATAGGTTCTCATTAACTTTTTGTCCAGGCTGGCCTCAAATCACCATTCTCTTGATTTCCACTTACTTACCTTTAAGAAAAAGGCAGACAAAAAGAAGAGGAAGTGAGGAAGCCCCTGGGCTTCTGGAACACGCATGCCTGCAAAGCTCAGTCTAAAAGTATAAAGCATCTTGTATTTGTAGATACAAAGCAATCAGCCAAAAAGCCAGATGGACCCACAGAGTATCTATGGCCACTTCAAGGCTAAGAAGAAGCCAAAAACCTAAAAGAGCATTTCAGGGAACATTGACCCAGCCAAAAGAATGGACTAAGGACTTATAATTCCTGCCTTGTAAGTGGCAGGACACCTAGCATCTATGTAAATAAAAAACACTGCCCAATACCCCCAGAAAAGCCAGCCAGCATTTGCCAAACACACTATTTTCCCTCAAGTTCACCAAAATGTACATACCACCACCCTCTCTATTCACCCATTTACTCTTTCAGGGAAAGAAACAGAGAGAAGAAAGGACTATCTTACACACTCAACATACTCTAGCAGGATTGAGAATAATCACAGCAGATTTAGCTGGAAACCTGATCGGCTAGCTAGTTTCTTCTCACCAGAAGTGGATGAGAACTTGTGAAGGAAAGCAACAACTATACATAAAATGAAGATGCTACATTTTCCCTGTAGTTCTAAACCCTTTCTGTAAGCTATACTTGTGCTTCTATTATAGACTAGCAACAAAAGTACTTTCACAAACAGGAAAAGCAAAAGGAAAAAGCACTTCATTTCTTGGGCAGTTTCAATCCCAGAATATTTGTACCATTCACTAACTCTATTATGCCATTTCTGTCTCCATTGTATAGTGAACATATCATATGGAAAGTGATATTCAGTATCACAGACAATGCAATGAACAGACAACAGGATAACTAACATTTAAATTCTTGTTTTTTCTTTTCTCTTCTTCCTTTCTTTCCTTCCCTCTTCCTCTTCCTCCCCCTTCTTCCTCTCTCCTCCTTTTCTTCTTCTTCCCTTTTTTTGATGCCAAAGATCAAAATAAAGTTCTCTTATAATCATCCACTCTACCACTAACTAAGCTATGTCTCTAGTCGATCAGCATTTAAATTCCGACATAACACATTTTGAAGCTTGAAGGCTAATTGTGGGAACAGTGCATGACTTCATTAAGCACAAGTTTAGGGGTTGGAGGTATGACTCACATGATAAGAGTGTCAGCCAATGAGCTAAAGCATCTGATACAGAGTTCATGTCTCAGTGTCAAACAAACAAACAAACAAGCAAAAGAAACCAGTTTAGAGGTAAGAAAGGCAAAGAATAACTTTTGAACAAATACCATAAAAAGTGAAGATAAAACACTACTTTGTCGGGTACTTATTTCATGCTTTGAACACTAAGAAAATTTAAAAATGGAACTACTTTCAGAAGGGAATAAGGGAAAACAGAGGATTCAAAATGTGCCACTACAGCATGTTTTCTCTATAGTAAAAAATTTAAAAACCTGACAGTGACTAGCTTTAAAGCACCTCAAGGCATCTGGGAAGTATTTCCTTCGCAAAGGGCATCAAAAGTTGATTTGTTTGATAAAAAAGTGAAATTTTGGTATGGGGAATAATGAGGTCAGACAGTGCATGCTAATTAGAAGCTGAATGAACAAGGCAATAAAGATGAATTTTTATTAATTTTCCTGGGAAATAGCTGTCCAAGAAAAGCACTTAAGTTGAGCTATTTTCATCTCATTTCTAGGAGTTTCTGTCTCAAAACACTCTCAGTAAGTTGTCTGTGGATTTACATATCAAGTCTGAGATGGCAAAGGTTGAGCAGATGATTTATCAGAAGGGGATATGGGCCTTCATGTGGCCATGGTGTTAAGGAACAATGTTTATAGATTCAGTCTCGAAAGAGCCAGGCACTTTTGCACAAAAACAAATTACCTCTCAAAGTCCATCAACCTATTGTAGATTGCCTTCAAACCTCTTGAAATCAATTCATTACTGAGTGGAGGGAGGAGAAAAGAGGGGCAAGGAGGAAAGAGAAGATAGGTACTTAGAACTCCAGGAAAAAGCATTTCAAATTGCACTTCCTGATTATTAGAGTCAACTACACATGAGAAAGTACTTAGGTAGATCATTTGTTAAGGGGATTTAATCCTAATAACAGTATGTTAAAATTCCTTAGCTTGGAGCCATTTTTCTATGGTATTGAGATAATAAAAGTTTCTATGAGTATGCCATTCTGGAAATTCCCAGAGTAACAGAAAACAAAACTATAGATGGAAAAACCTTAAGCAAAAAGAAAATTAAAAATACATTAGTGATACTGTCATTATAGAAGAACTTAAATTGCATATACTTATCAAAACCTTTGCTTTCATATCTCACATAGGAGTGAAATTCAAGAAAGAATCCACTGTGGAATTTGCACAAACTCAAATGATCTCTAGGAGCCTGCTTTTAAATGACTTCATTCTAAAGCACTGGTGTCTCTTGCTCCTATGAAAGCACTTGATGGGTATTGTCTGATAGCATGCTGGAGTCAAACCTGTCAAGTACTAGGTCACATCTGGTTTGAAGTAGCCGTGTTTAGGGCATGGACAGTTCAGTCAACTGCAGTTTCCTGCCCTAGGTATCACATTTTAATCCAGCAGATCTTAAGGCTGTCAGGGGGGTTAGCTTCTACAGCATCCAATTGGATCTATTCTCTGAAATTTACTTCATTATTGTACAGAGTCTGATATCATTAATTGTCTCTACAAAGACCACCTTCCTAGCATCTTGAGGACAAAGGCCAAATCTCATACTTATATGTGTTTTCTGTCTCCTCATAAAATACTTTGAGGTTCCCCCTGGGGACAAAAAGCATGTACGTCTAAAAAATTAGAATAACAATTGCTTTTTCTGTGTCTTGACAGAACACTTATACAAAGAAGGTGTTTGCAAAATAGTATGTCTAAAACATTTTGTCTTGTTAAAACAAAGAACAAAATTGTCTAATTCTCTCATTCCAAAATGACTAAATAACTTCCCTGGCAGGAAGTTATTTAGCTCTTTATAACTGCTTCTACTAACATGAAGAGCTGCAGATAACAAGCGATCCACTAGTCACATCACAATCCAAGTTCTCCTGACAAAAGGTCACAGTTATTCCTATCCAAGAGTTCTGATGATCAAAGCACATTAAATGATAACTCCCTAGAATTTCACTCTGATAACTCAGACATTAAAAAAAGGATTTTATTTTCTTCCCATCAGAAAAATTTTCAAGTATTTCTTTTTTATTGTTACTATAAAGGTGATATACAGAGGGGCTATAGTTACATAAATTACATAATAAGTACATTTCTTTTTGAACAATGTTACCTCTTCCCTCTCTCCCAGTTTTTCTCTGTCATCCCCACCCACATCACTTCTTAATAGCTTCCTTGAAGTATATTTATCTAACATAAAACAAGTAATGGTGTTAGTATATTTAAGAGATTATGTAACCACAACCACAGTGGAGGGTCAGCACATTTCTATCACCTCAAAAAGCTACGTCTCTTCCATTTGTAGTCAATCATTAACTTCTGCCTCTCCTACCCCAACCCAGCTCCAGTCAACTACTAATGTGTTTTCTGGCTCTAAGATTATTCATGTCTTTTTTCTGCCAGTCCTGGGGCTTGAACTCAGAGCCTGGGCACAAACTTCTTTTGCTCAAGGCTAGCACTCTACTGCATTTATTTGTTTTGCTGGTCCTAGCACTTGAACTCAGGGAGCTGAGTTCAGCCACAGTGACACTTCTGGCTTTTTCTGTTTATGTGGTACTGAGGAACCAAACCCAGGGCTTTATGAATGCTAGGCAAGTATTCTACCACTAAGCCACATTCCCATCCCTCGGGGCTTCTAGAATCAGGAAAAAGAAAAGGGTGTCTAAGCTCTCTCCTATTCAATATAGTACTAGAATTCTTAGCCAGAGCGATAAGGCAAGAGAAAGAAATTAAAGGGATATACAAATAAGGAAGGAAGAAGTCAAATCATTCCTATTAACAGATGATATGATTCTATACCTTTTCTTTATGAACTTAGCTTCCTAGGGGTTGTTTATGGGTCTGTGTACATTAGTGATTAAACAATGATCAAACAGAAAATGTGCATGACCACTAGGTTTCCTCCCCCAATGGCTGATCCACACACGGATTAGGGAACCCACCCAATGTTCATGTGTTTTCAAGTCTGCCTGAGTTTTACTCTTCTTATACTATTTTAAAGGCCTTGTTTAATCTTCCCGTTGTATGGACATAGTCATTCAGTTAGCCAGGGTTGTACAGAAAGTTTATCAAAGATCGTTCTATTAAATCTGTCCCTTCAAGTGGTTTGCTGCTTTCCCCAGCTGGGATCATTATTCCAGACTAGGAGAGATACAAGCATTCTGCATTCACTGCACTGAGTGGGTTTTCCACATTCCTTTTTAAATCTACTGCCTCCTTGAGCCTTTGCACCCCAACCAATTAACAGTTATCTGTTGGCTTTCTTGACAAGACCTGGAAACTATAGCATGAAGATGAGGTATGAGGAAGAGGGGACATAAAAATCCCAGGTAAGAACCCTGCACACTTCAGATATAAACCTTCTCTAAAACCCTAGGAGTGACTGTTGGCAGCAGGGCTGTTTAACCACTGGATTAATAAACATAGAGTCTGAGGCACTAGAATTTGGAAGAGCCTAATGTAATATTAGAATCCTAGAAGGAAATGACTGAATAAAAATCTATAGCTATAAAACTAGTATTAAAGCTGGACGCTGGTGGTTCACATCTATAATCCTCACTATTCAAGAGGCTGAGATCTGAGGATCATGGTTCAAAGTCAGCCTGGGCAGAAAAGTTCATGACACTTTTTTTTTTTTTTTTGTCGGTCGTGGGGCTTGAACTCTGGACTTGGGCACTGTTCCTCAGCTCTTCAGCTCAAGGCGAGCGCTCTGTTCATGACACTTTTATCTCCAATTAACCACAAAAAGCTAGAAGAGGAGCTGTGGCTCAAAGTGGTAGAGTGCTAGCCTTGACCTAGCTGAGGGACAATTCCCTGAATTCAAGGCCCAGGATAGGCAAAACAAACAAAAAACCCTATTAATAAATGTTTCGAGCCAGGCGCTGGTGGCTCACGCCTGTAATCCTACCTACTCAGGAGGCTGAGATCTGAGGATTGCAGTTCAAAGCCAGCCTGGGCAGGAAAGTCCGTGAGACTCTTATCTCCAATAAACCACTAGAAAACCGGAAGTGGCACTGTGGCTCAAGCAGTAGAGCACTTGCCTTGAGCTGAAGAGCCCAGGGACAGCGCCCAAGCCTGGAGTTCAAGCCCCACGACCGACAAAAACAAACAAATAAATAAATAATAAATGTTTCATGAAGCTTTTACAAGTATATTTACAAATCAATCACAAATCAGTTAATATAATTTTATGTACATATCCTTTAAGATAGGATGCAGGTTTTGGTATGATGTTGGTATGGTAGAATTTTTTTTTAAATTAAGAATGTATTGAGTCAGCAGAAGCCTTAGAGCAGCCCTATCAGTGGCTACAAGTTTGACCTCTAGTTTTACCAGCCATGCTGTGGCCCTGCTCTGTTCCTGCAAGCAATACAAGAAGATACCATTAGATTCAAACCACATCTCTTCTAGCCCAGCCTGTGCATGACCAAGTCTAAGGGTAAAAGATGCTCCTTACTACCAAGGTGAAAGCCCCAGGAAAAAACAGCATTTTCAAGAAAAAAAAAAAAGGAAAGAAAGAAGAGAGGGAGGGAAGGAGTTTGAGGGGAGGGAGGGAAGGGAGGAAGGAAGGAAGGAAGGATGGGAGACAGGGAAGGGTAGGAAAGAAGGTTGGGAGGGAAAGGGAAGAAGGACACAAACCTATAAGAAAAAGAAAAAGCCAATGCTTCATAAAGACAATGATTGGTTGGGGGAAGGGAGGAAAAATGTATGCCTTAAACTTTTGATCTGGCAAATAAAAGTCACATTTTCAAATAAACAAATACAACTCACAGGGGTTTAATTACTGAGCTTGGAGAGGAAAAACAAAACACACAAATAAGATGTTTACTCTGTGTGAGGTTATATAACATATGCAGGGCATAATCATTAACTGAAATGGATAATATGGAAGACTCTTTTGGTGGTTACTCTAGGTCCAGGCTGGCATCAGTATCGCTGGAGAGCCCAGGTTCCTCTGACTCCTTTCATTGGTAGCCTGGGTTAGGGGTCTTTTGCCAAATTTTCGATCAAAGGTTCTCCATGAAAAAAGGAAGTATGTGTGTTCTTAAAAAGTCTGGGGGCTTAATATATTGTCTTCTGTCTCCTCTGTAAAAGAGTTCTTCCAGCATCTGGGGTTCCACATGGGAGGGAAAACAAAACTCTCACCCCTGAAAAACATCCACCTGGCCAAAGTCTTAGGAGCCACTGAACTAATACTGGAAATGGAAGGGGGCTGATTGTAGAAGGGCTACTGTTCTGAAAACAATCTAGTGACATTGTACAGGGCTTCCAGAATTTACTAGGTGTCTGACCACCCACTGTCAACTTTGTGGTTCATGACAGCTCCAAAGGGATAGTAACTCAGGCATGGATCCCTTTCTACAGCTAAAAAAAATAGATCCAGAGGGGATAAGTGGCTAGTTCAAGCCGGTGAATGAAGGTAGAATCCAATCCCAGCCATTTGTTCCCACACCAAGTGGATCCTTCCAAATAATGAATAGATTTTTTATTCTGCTTCCTTTCTTTTGGTTTGGTAAAAATGCCTGGATCCCAAATCTTTGGGTGAATGCTTGATTGGGGCACATGCCTATTGGAATGTAAGGAAAACAGTAGGGAGAACGTTTTGACACAACCTTAAGAATGGCTTGTGAAAAGGGTTCAAGGCTGCACTTGGGGACAGGATGTAGTGAGGGGGCTTGTTACACATATTATTGGGTAATAGCAGAACTGTTTTAGGGTCATCAATGGTGGACCCAATTTCTTCATTATCGAAAGCGTCATGTCAAATACTTCTTTTAAGAGTAAAATGGAGTTCAGGGTGACAGTCTTAAAATACAGTGCATGAAGTCTATATAGCCACTTCCCAGCTTCTTAGCAGAAGCTGAGGTATTAAAGCAGAAAGGAGCCACAGATTGATTCAGGAGACAGTAAACCCTTTCTTTAGGGGTGAGGTATCAGATAATGAGGCTCATGGACTACATACATCTCTGTAGCATTTTCTTTTTTTTCTCCTGTTGTTGTTTTTTTCTTCTTGTTTTTCTAGGCCTTTTTATAAGATTGCATTGTTAGCTTATGGATTATACACAAACAAGTTGTGCGTGAGATCTGGTCATAGTTTACTGATTTCTGGTGGAAAGATACCTGTTATTGATAAGGTAAAAATCAGTTGCTAGGGGAGACTTAAGAGCAGTAGATGCTAAAATCACAGAAAAATGTGTTTTGTGAATCTCTATCATCAAGTGGACCGTGCACAGCAGCAGTTGCATGTTTTAATGGTCATCTAATAGGAGGATTGATGTCTTCAGTTGAAAGTTGATGAACCAGATAAGGATGCTGCTGATTCCAAAAGTATATCAGCCCCACTTGAGGTGAGAGGCAAGTCATTCTCGCACATTGAGCTTGTTTTCTCCTCTTCTCTGAGATGGGGATAATAAGAAGTGTCCTGTTCGCCTTGCAGGGTAATTGCAAGGATCAAATGAAATTCTATATGTGAAATTGTTTTGTAATGATTCCAACAACTGTTGAAGTGTTAGTTACTATTTATCAGCTTAGGCATAGTCGGTTGCCTAGTCAAGGCATGTCAACCCCAACACAAGAGACTAGGACCCCTGAAAGTCCCTATTCTGCAGATTACAATCTACCAAGAGAAGACGTATAAAAGTGAGCACTTTAGGTCAACCCACATGCAGGACATATGTACATGAAACCTCATCTCCAGGAGCTTAAGGTGAGCAAGGCTGAAGTGCACCAAAGTAACGAAGTGATATAGTACATTCTAAAGTGTCCCACAGCGAGGTACTTAGCAACTTGGCTCTCTGACATCCATTTGCCTAGGTCCTTGGCGTTTGCTGTTGTACATACTAGATAATCTTTCTTTAAGTGAGCCCTTCCTATTTGTCAGATGATGTTTTAGGTCCTTTATACACACTATTATACAGACTCTTCACAATTATCGCAAGAAATGGATCTTAGCATCTCTATCAGTATCTTTTATCTGTGAGGAAAACAGGCTTGAGTTCTCAAGGGAATATTACCTGGTTAGTCAAGGGAAGACTTGGGAAGATAAATGGTCAGAAGTAGGTGGGACTAGCCCAGCAGGTTTCCTGGATGAACCAAGTTGGAAACATAGTTAGAAAAAAGAGGTCAAGGGCAATAATACAAGTTTTAGCTACAGAATCTAGCAAGAGAAGCGTCAGACACACTCCAAACTTCCTCAGGTCCTTTCTGGGACACCTCAATAGGGGCACCATGAAAATCTCTATTCTAAGGATTCCAATCCAGTAAGAGAAGAGTAGCAAAAGAGCACTCCTGAAATGAAGTGCCCTCTGGGCAGAAGGGTGATGTGTAGCTCAGAAGGATGAGCTAGATAGGCAACTTGTTGTGCTTAATGTCCTAGAAACTGTGGAGTCTTAAAGGGTGTTGACTCTCAGTCCCCAAGTTACTGTAGTAGTTAGGGATGGCCTCTGTCCTCACTGAGGCTCAGATTTTTGTCTCGGGGAACTGCGACTATTGCTTCTACTCTTGTGTAAATACTAGATTACAATATCCTCAAGGCAAGAGCTGCCGCTCACAGCGATGAAAGCTTGACCTGCCTTTTTAAAAACCTCAAGCTTTATTTTATGGAACTATGAACAGACAATTTTCTAATATAGTTTCTACTTTTCCTTTCTTATCAGAGCATACTGAACATCGTTGATTATTTTCCCTCACAATTTTCTCACTCGCACTGCAAAAATGAGTTCTATTTATTGAATTACGTGAAGATACTTTTCCTTGCTCTGGGTGTCTCTTTATAATAGATTGCTTTGATTATCTGACAACAACTAGGTGTCTAATAATTAAGTTTAGTTCTGATACTAATTATTAGTATTAACAGCTACCACAGATCAGGTGCCCAGGTTGCTATTCCTATCTGACCCACTATACACTGGAGAGTTCCTGGGACTACTCTTTCACGTCTGGTAATTTACCAGAATGGAATGATCCACAGAACTCAGGGAAGTACTTAAATTACTAGTGCTGGTTTATTATAAAGAACATCACTTGGAAATCCTCAAACAGAAGAGCTATGTAGTAGGGGTGAGAAAGGGACTTCCATGCCTTCTCAAGGCCTCTGTGCCAGTATCTTTGTGTGTACACCAGCTTGGAAGTTCTCCAAAACTCCTTGTCCATCAATTTTGACAAATACCACCAGCCTTCACTCCTTTCCTGAGAATCTCCAGTGAAAGTCTTTTCCTCCAGTCACCTGTTTGGTCTTCCTAGTGATCATTCTCCATCTTGAAGTTATCCAGAAACCCCACCCTGCATCACTTCATTGAAATAAGCTCAGATGTGACTGAAGGGACATGAACAGATACCCTCGTATTACTTATGTAGATTTTGGAGCTCAGAATTAAGGATATAGACTAAATTCCCTGTATTTTTATTATCATGTCTCAGCTGTACAAGGGGGGGGTTCACTTTTTTTTTCTTGCCAGTCCTGGGGCTTGAACTCAGGGTCTGAGGACTGTCTGTGAGCTTTTTTGCTCAAGGCTAGCACTCTGCCACTTAAGCTACAGAGCCACTTCCAGCTTTTCTGTGTATGTGGTACTGAGGAATCAAACCCAGGGCTTCATGCATGCTAGACAAGCACTCTACCACTAAGCCACCTGCCCAGGTAGGGGGTGGGGGATTTCACTTTGACATGTCCATATACACATACCATGTACCTTGATCAGATTTACCTCTTCTATCATTCCATCATTCATCATTTCATCACCTCTCCATCATTCTCCTTTATCCTCCTCTCCCAAACCAATTTCACCTAGCTTTGCTGCTTCATTTTTAACCAGCTTTATGTCTGATTCCCGTGTGTGTGGGTTCTGTCTCTTGTGTATCTTCTGCTGCTTCTTGTCACTTGATGTTTTTGTTGTTGTTGCTTGTGAGATTTAAATTCAGGGCCTGGGTACTCTCCCTGAGCTTTTCTGTTTAAGGCTAGCACTCTACCATTGAGCCACAACTCTTACTTCCAGTTTTCTGTGGTCAATTAGAGTTAAGAGTCCCACATACTTTCCTGCTCAGGCTGACTGGACTGTGATCCTCAGATCTCAGCCTTCTGAGTATCTATGATTATAGGCATGAGCTATCAGCACCCATTGTCACTTGATTTTTAACATTATTTATTTAGTTAGTAATTGCCAATACAGTACTTGGGCTTGAACTCAGGAGACTTGCTCAGTTTGCTTGCTCACATGGCTGGTGCTCTGCTACATAACCCAAACCTAGACCCCTGCTTTTTGCTGGTTATTTTGAATATGGAATTTCACACTTTTCTGCCCAGGCTAGTTCTGAACCATGATTCCCTACATCTCAGCCTCCTGAGTAGCTAGGATTATATGGAGAGCCACTGACATACAGCTTTCTTGTCACTTGTTAATGTCTTACTATTAACTTCTCATGCCATGCATATGAGTTTCTAACTTAAGATATGTTCTGAGCTAGAACACCAGAGTACCTTTCTTGGTACTTGGTAGTATGTAAAGTCAGAGTCTCTAGAACTATCCTGTGGTTGTGATCAAAATGAGCTTTGGAAAAGAACTGTTGAACACCAAGCTTAGAATTCTCAGCTTAATTTTTGGATCTCAACTATGTTACAGATAATCAGGAATGACTAAAAAGCATTTTCAAAATTTCTTTGCCTAGCATATGAATGTCAAATAGCTCTGTATTTTATTCCTTTTTCCCATAGGGCAATGTCCCCATAAGCTAAGGAAGTATAATTCATTTCATCTTCTTTGCTTCCTCTGTTCTTTTTGTCAGACCTCTCATGGTTTTAAAGTTGCTCTCAGAATCTCCATCATCTCTCTGCCACTGGTTTTTACAGAACTAAAAATGGGTAAATGTCCGTAAGGAACAGTGGAGGGGGGGGGGGTTCGTGTGTGTGTGTGTGTGTGTGTGTGTGTGTATGTGTGTGTATGTATGTGTGTTTCCCAACAGTGTGTTAAATCAGAAATGCCAAATTCTATGAGCTTTGGCTTTTCTTGCTTTGTTAATTGGTAATTGATTTAATTGTCCTTAGCTTCTATAACCTCTGGGTCATCATCAAGCCTAAGAACAGTGTATATCTCATTTTCAAACTCAGTTCTTCCCTGAATAGCATGTAGGATTCGGTAAACAGGTTGAGTTGTGAGTATAATTTATATTCATTAGCACTAATTATTATGTACATTCAGCCAGAGGCTGAGATACATCTTTTATAGATGGAAAGAATGCATAAATAAATGGCTACTTCTGCATATTATACTGAATATGATATTCCCTTTTCTTATCTTTATTTTTGTTTGCTATGATTCTATGTCCCTTTATCAAGAAATTCATTACTTCTCTCTGGTCTGATTGATTCACTTATTTTTTCAATCAGAAGGGCAAGGGATTGTAGACAATGACCACAAAGGTCTCTGGTGTCTTATCTAATGCTTCTTTCTTCTTCTCTTACCCTTTTTCTTTGACTCTTCTAATACTTTTCTGTGTAATCAGATTTGTATTGGAAGATACTGATGAATCTGACTCTTTCAATCAAGGGACTCAGTGATGAGGGGGAGCTTGTGCAGTCATTGCCTGAGGTGGTGGTTAACCCACAGCTCTTCAACGCACACATGGTGGCTGAGTCACCAGTGCCATGAGACTCGATAGCTCTTCCCACCTAACGATCAGCAGATGGCAGTTTGGCCTTTTCTGCTCTGCAAAGGGGGAACAGCACAGTAGCAGGGCAAGGGTCAGCCTTTTGGCACATCCTTTTCAAAGGTTACTGACCTCTGATCTAATCCAATGGCTTATTCATGGCTACTCTTGTCTTGACAATGTGCTGGGAACTCAGAGGGCTTGGTCTGCATCTCAGGGGGCTGGTCCTCAACTTGGAGTTGATCTCTTATTTCTACTTGCACTTGGTGCTCAACTCCAGTCTTGGGGAACAGAAGTCTGATTGTGCTACTTTCAAAATGCAGATATCGTGATGGTTAAACATAAAATGTTGTGGAAAAGAATTCCTAAACTGTATTAAGTTACTCTCTCTCTCCCACCCCTGAATGTAAAACTTACATTCTTAGTGTTAGATTCATATTTAGGGTTTGTTTGTTTAGATTTCTTGGTCCAATCAATTTCCAGATCTGACAACACTAGAACTAGTTATTAGATGTGTGCTGTCTTCAAGTGTGGCCACACTAAGTTTTGATGTGTCTACATTGTAGGTGTTTCTGGTATGCAAAAATAGATTCAAACAGAAAATGAGACATTCCCAGCTAATTCCTCCTCAGCAAATTAAAATATATATCTGATTTTTATTCTATGTTGCTTTATTTTATCTTATTTTGACAGGGTTATGGTATGTAGCCCAGGCTGGCCTCAAACTCAAGATCCTTCTGCCTCAGCCTTACAAGTGCACCTGCAATTCAAATAGTAAATCAATAGAACAAATACACATCTAGGGGGTTATTTAAAGTATAGGCGAGCTTAGTTTTAAAAAAGCTATTACAAAGTACTTAATCGTGTCTTTTAAAGTTTATCTATATTTATAAAGAGTGGTTTTTCAATTAACATACATTGGTTTAATTCATTGAACCTGTCGACAGGGGTTAGGAATGATTTATCCTCCCCCTTCCTTTCAATGCATATCTTTGCTCATGCAAGCATTAGTTTAAGAAGTTTATGATTTGAAGAAGATAGATAAGTCAGCCTGGGCTGGGTGCCAAGCATGGGATCTTTGGGAGGCACCGAGAGCCAAGACTGAAGTAGAGACTACAGAGAGATGGCATTATCCTAGAGGTGACCCAGACTCTGGGCTGTAGAAGGATATGGGCAAACAATTTGGGGTTTGGGAATAGTTCATGACTAGGCAGGAAGGTAGAAATCCAGATTCTGACTTGGGCTCTATCACTGACAAACAGCAAGACCCTGAGTGATATTATCAACTTCCGTAGGCTGAAGGTTTTCATTTACATCATGGGAGTAACAGTCCAGTGTTTGTGAAAAGCTAATGAGGTGTGGAAATAGGATTTCTAATATGACCAGCAATGCCTACCGATCAAGTGTGTATCACATTTGTCTGCTAAAAGACCAAATCGATTTCTCTAGTTATTGTTCAAATGTTACTCGTGTGTGTGTGTGTGTGTGTGTGTGCGTGCGTGCGTGTGTGTGTGTGTGTGTGTGTGTGCTGGTCCTAGGGCTGGACCTCAGAACCTGAGTGCTGTCCATGAGCTGTTTTGCTCAAGGATAGTGCTCAACTACTTGAGCTACAGCTCCATTTTTGGGGGTAATTAACTGGAGATAAGTCTCATGGACTGGACTGTCTTTGAGCCATGATCCTCAGGTCTCAGCCTCCAGAGTAACTAGCATTACAGGTACGAGCCCCAGCCCCCCGCTTATCTTATCTTTCACATTAGTTATTTTGGAAATATAGTGGCTCACTTTATTCCTGAGCTAGCCTAGGCTGAGATTCTCCTACTTGTGCTTCTCTGTGTTGCTGGGGATGGGAAGCACAGACCACTCAGCCGTTGGTTGAGTTGGAGTCTTTCAAATTTTTTTTTTTTGCTCTGGCTGGCCTCAAACCTAAATCCCCTAACCTCTGCCTCCCAAGTATCAAGGATTACAGGTTTGAGCCACTACACCTGGCTTCTAGTTATTTTTCATGTTATAATGTAAAATAAGAAAATATGACTATAGATAATAATCCATTATATTAATATTCTAATTTAACTCTTATATGATAACTTTCAATTGCCCAGCTGTAGCAGTGATGGAGTCTATTGGTATTTGAGACAAAATTCATTGTCAAGTATCTATAACTCTTATGGAAACAAAAAGCAGATAAATTGAGAAAAACTGTCTTTCATTGTCACTGGGCTCGCTAATTTCCTTGCTTCCAAAAAAGAGTGTCACAGAGACCAGCAACTCTAGCTAACTACAGGTAAAGTTTATATTTGCTTAAATTTTGTAAGCTGCACCTCATTTTTTAAAAACTGCTTGCCAAAGAATCAAAGAGTTTTGCAAAGCACACAGAAGAGCTGATTGCAATTGCATTCTACCTTTCTCCTTTTATTGTTGTTTTTGTTTCATGTGCTTTCCAAGTTCTCACCACCATTATGACAAGGTCTGAGTTTTGAGGATTTTCCCAGAAGCCATTTGTACTTTTTTTTCCTTGAGCCAAATTTCATTGAAAGTTTGGCAAATGTTCCAAAGAAATGCTTTGGTGAGAGTTTGTATAACTGTATTAAAAAGTGACCGTTTCAAGTTGGCTAACATGAGCACTGAATAAGCACATATTGATATTATAGAACAAAATAATATATTAGCACATTGCTCATTTGTGCTCCGATAGTCACCCTTACACTATCCGTCATGTGGAGAGTGACAAACACAATTACACCCGGGTGCTAATAGAGTGGAAGGGCAAAACTGCCTGACCTCGGCATCCGGGGTCGATTTAAATGTTTGATGTCTCATTGAATTAGTATCACAGTGTGAAAGACAAAGCTCAAACTAATGGAAATGAGCCTGGACATGCAATACTGCTGATTGGGCTGGCATAATTAGAATAATATTCTGCGCAGAGCTAATAACAAGCCGAAGAAATAAATAACCAAGAGATAACCTAATTGCTGCATGCTAAAACGTTCTCGTGAATATGCTAAGGTTAGCACTTTCTATTTACTTATAAAGCACGCTGGGGGGCTTGTAAGGGAAACAGGGAATATGGCACTAGGGAGGCCACCACAAGGCCCTGCCCTCTGGGGACCCAGTCCCTCCATCACTCCTGGTTGCTCTGTCAGCAGTCACCACTGAACCTTGGTATGGGCCTACTCTGTGCCAAGCATAAGCCTGGATTTCTGGAAGAGGGACATTGTGACTGTGTGAACCAAACATAAAGCTGGCCCTCTGGGAGGTGATAGCCCATGGGAGAGATGAGCCAGCTGTCTACTAAACCAGCACAGAGTGGGGAGAGGCAATCATGAGGAGACAGAGACAGAGTGTTAAGGAAGTGGCACTGAGGGAGGACTTCACTGTCAACAATGAAGTCAAATTCAAATTCAGTGGCTAGGGATTCAAACAGAAAGTACAGGTAACTTACTGGGAAGTTCTCAGCTTCCACACTGAACCACTAGAAGAAGGTTCCAATCCATGATGCATTCCAACATCTCAAGGAAGAAAAGGGATACTGCCAAATCTCACTTTATGGTTGAAGAGTAAAGGAATAAAAATTCTCTTTAGCTGGGTGCTTGTGGCTCACTTCTGCAATCCTAGCTACTTGAGAGGCTAATATCGGAGATCACAGTTCAAAGTCAACCTGGGCAGGGAAGTCTATGAGACTCTTGTTTCCAATTAACCAGCAAAATATTGGAAGTGGAGCTGTAGCTCAAGTGGTAGAGTGCTAGCCTTGAGCAAAAAAGCTCAAGAATAGTGCTCAGGTCCTGAGTGTAAGCCCCAGAACCAGCTTGCATGCCCCTGCACACACACACACACACACACACACACACACACACACAATTCCCTGTATTTGTGTGTTTTTTTTACAGTAGTATCATCTGTGTTATTGTGTTCAAGGTATTATTCTTCTAGTTGGAAGGCAGATACACCCTCTGCTGACCTCAAAGCTATGGGCTTCATTGGAAGATTCCAAAGAAGTAAGGAGAAGCAGAGGAGCTCTGATCAATGGACTAGCTATGTCTGAGGCGAGTGAGAGTCATTTCTTTGGTTCATTCAGTGCGGAGAATGTTGCTGGGGGAAAAATAGATGCTGAACAAATCTTTGCTGAATGTATGCTGGTGTGCTTTACCTTGGTTATCTCATTTATATCTCAGCAATCCAGACAAGAGAATTGTTGATAATTGTGTTGCCTGCATGAAGAAATCGAGGCTTAAAATGGTTAAGTAGTGGAAGTTAAGCTAAGAATTGGCAGGGCTATCTCTGACCAGAGCATATGGCAGCTTTGAGTGTGGAAAGGTAGGAAGAAAACCACATATAGGTAAAGGTGGAGAGAAAGCCTGTGACAGGGAAGCTATGCAAGATTTCTTAGCAGAGGAGAAGCAATTGGAGAGGAGGAGCTGCTGAGCATCATGGTCAATGGCAAACTCACTGCCATTAATGAGTAGTAAAGCTGAGATTCAAAAATATTAAGTAGCCACCCCACTGGGAAAGGCAAATCAAGACTTTCTGAAGCCTATTGCTGTCTCAGCATTAATTAACTGGCCCTTGGCTTATAGACCATCAAACTTCAGTTCTATTTAGTAATATTTTATACAAAACAAGTAGAATTGCATAAAGAATACAGGTTTAGGAATAAAGAGTCACACAGGCTGGTTTGAACATTGGCACTGATTGGCTGCTACATGACCCTGGGTGAATTTCTTCTCCTTTCTGAGCTGGTCTATTCCAGCTTTAAGATCTGAAAGAATATTTTTGAGTTACCTACTGCTTCTAATGACCCCTCAAACCAGTTCCTTGTGATCAGACAGTGAACTGGGAGTAGTTTCTGTGAAATCTGGCTAAGTTGCTGAGCAATGACTCTCAGATTCTTTTGTTCAATGAACCACCATGAACTGAACAACTGCACTACTGTTTCCTCCCCCTTTTGGGTACCAAGGTTTTAATGAAAGCTCTCCCCAAAGAGATTCTGCTGAAGAGAAAGAAATGGCATAGATGTTCATGAGAATATGGTGATGTGATACATGCATTTGTGAAATACTACATGAGAATTATTCATGCTCAAGACTAGATTATACCATTTACCCACTCACTGATTTTTCGAAAACTTTTTAAAACAAGGAAGATATGGTGATAGTTGTGTTCACAGATATCCTAAGAGATTATCCAGCGTGTGGGTAGCTGACAGGTTATGGCTATTATTTTAGAGCTATACCCTCAGGTGAGCCGTGATAGTGATGAACAGTTCATTTTCCCTTTGTGCATGGTCCTTCAACAAGATCTGTCATATACTTTACATTATTTGGGGTCATGGATTTGACATAGTTATGAGGTCATCATTGCTCTAGAGGTCAAGGGCATAGGACACCCAATTATTTGCAGATAATCCTCTGAGAGGAGTGAAGGATTCTTACAAAGAGTTGACACAGAGATTTTCAAAATGCAAATGCCCACACTTTTAAAAATAATTCAAATACCAAAATAGCTCTCTAATTGTTTTTGGGTAAGATCATCAGACTAAAAAATATGATTTTGCTGGACTCTTCATGGTACGTGTGGGCTTAAAAACTTCACTGGGGAAGCTAAAAGTAGACCTGTGAAGCAATCATTGACCTTTGAGTCACTGAAGTATTGAAGAGTGGCAAAAAAGGTGAGAAACAATTAATTCTGACATTCTGATCTAGCATTGACATCCTGATCTAGCATTCATCTGTACAGGACTTCTAGCAGCCACAATAGTACCCTCTGCCTTATTCAACATTAGAATGATCTTTTAAGTGCATGCTGGTTTTGTTGTATGAACTGATATCTTCCTTATTTGTGCACTTTTATAGACCTTCTTGTATGCAGAACATTAGCTATCAGGAGTGTGTAGTAAAGGACAATGTGCAAAAACACATGTGCTTTGTGTGAGATGTCCCTTATTATGTAGCCGAACACTTCTTTTGGGGGATAGACTTGGGATGGGTACTAGGACCCTTTTCAGTTTACATTTTAATTTAGTGTAAAATATTAGAAAACTGTTTCAAAAGATTTAGATAGAAGTGAGAAAATTTAAGAGATTGCTTGGCAAAACCCATTTCTATCGACTGCTATGAAAAAGGATTGAGTAGTCCACTCATATCTAATCTGAGATATTTTGGGAGAATGGACCACCTAAAAGAGTCATCATCTCTGCAAATAGAAAAAAAGCTATATAGAGAAGTGCTCGCCAGTCCCGCGGACTGCTTCCAGGACCAACCAAAGCTGTGTTTTTCTGTGGTTAGCGCTGTATTGACGACCAGCCATGACCTCCCAGATTCGTCAGAATTACTCCATCGAGGTGGAGGCTGCCGTCAGCCGCCTGGTCAATTTGCATCTGCGGGTCTCCTACACCTACCTCTCTCTGGGCTACTATTTCGATCGCGACGATGTGGCTCTGGAGGGTGTGGGCCAGTTCTTCCACGAGTTGGCGGAGGAGAAGCATGAGGGCGCCCAGCGCCTCCTGAAGATGCAGAACCAGGATGTGCAGAAACCTTCTCGGGATGAGTGGGGCAAAACCGTGGAAGCCATAGAAGCTGCCCTGGCCCTGGAGAAGAACCTGATCCAAGCCATTGTGGATCTTCGTGGTTCTGCTCGCACAGACCCCCATCTCTGTGACTTCCTAGAGAACCACTTCCTGGATGAAGAGATGAAGCTCAGCAAGGAGATGGGCGACCACTTAACCAACCTTCGCAGGCTGGGGACGGCCCCTCAGGCCCAGTGGGGCGAGGATCTTTTTGAATGTCTCACCCTCAAACACGACTAGAAAACTCCAGAGTCCAGCAGCCTTTGAGGGGCCACCTCTGCCCCGCCAGACATCAGGGTTTCTGCCCGAGCTTCTGCCTCCAGCCATTCGGAAACTTCCTAACTAACCATCCTGGAGCCTTCCCAAGCCTTGGACCAAATGAAAATAAAGCTTTTTGCAGAAAAAAACTATATAATATCCTATGTACCCAAGCTTAAGTTTCCCATCTTCTCCAGATGGGAGGTGAGAAAGAAAAGCAGGTCATATTGAAATATCATCTATTGATGCTGGGGTTGTGTCTTTTCCATATGATGAACTAAAGCACACCTGGCTGAATGTCTTAAATTGTCATTCAGCTATTACTAACAATGCTTTCTATTCTTGCATACTTACTATGTGCCCACCACTGTTGTGAACTTTACAAATATTTGCTCACCAAATATTTTTTGGCAGTACTAGGATATGAACTTGAAGCCTTTGAATTTGCTAGGCTTGTGCTTTACCACTGGAGCCACAGCCCTAGCTCTGTTTTTGCATGATTATTTTTTGAGATAGGGTCCCACTTCCATCCCGAGCATACAACTGAGCCATGATCTGTCTATTTTAGGCTTCCCAACTGACTCTTGTGGAGTTTTCTTTTTTTTTTTAATACGTTTTTTAAATTGTAAAAATACTATACAGAGGGGTTATAATTACATGAGCAAGATAAGTACATTTCTTATCAATCATTGTTGCCTCCTCCTTTGTTTTTCCCCTATCATCCCTGCCCTCCCATCTCCACAACTATACTCCCCCCACCCCACCCCCGTCATCTCCCTCCCCACCCCTCCCTGCCAAAGTTGTAAAGTTCATTTTTCACATAGCATTTTGTACAGCTCTTTGTTGCAATGGGTCCTCCTGCATCCCTATTTAAACAAATTGTTTTTTTTCCCCCAAATTATACCAACATCAAATACAGTGAAAACAGGGATTATACTGTGGGGGAGGGACATACAAAGCAACAAAACAATCACCTTATAAAAATGTTAGAAACAATAGCAAGAAAGAAAAAACCACTTGTGTCCTTATCTTGGGGTTCATTTAGCCTAACATCTTATCTGACCTTTTCTGCTTGTCTCAGACATATACAGTTATTGCAAATAAGGGAAACCATGGGACCTATGTTTCTGTGGGCCTGGCTTACTTCACTTAATATAATTTTTTCTGTCTTTCCATTTCCTAACAAATGGGGCAGTGTCATTCTTTCTGATGGAGGCATAGAATTCCATTTTCTTGATCCATTCATCTACTGAGGGGCATCTGGGTTGGTTCCATATCTTAGCTATGGAGGTTCCTCAAAAGACTTCACATAGAGCTCCCCTATGACCCAGCACTCCCACTTTTGGGCATTTACCCGAATGATCACAAACAAGACCACACTAAAGCTACCAGCACAACTATGTTTATTGCAGCATTATCTTGTGGATTTTTCTTCCCAAACAGTTTGGATTAATCATTGTGTCTATCTCAACCTCCTACATAGCTTAGAATGACAGGTACACACCACTGTAACTAGCTATGGGTTAAGAAGGAGTCTCGTGAACTTTTCTACCTACGCTAGCCTTGAAAATCTCAGCGTTCCACAAAGCTAGACTTACAAGTGTGAGCCACCTGCACCTAGCTTGTTGATGCCTAAGAGGCAGGTGAAATTATCATCTCAATAAAGGTCTAGTCAAGCAGTAAGTGGCAGAGCTGACTCTAAACCCAGGTGTCCTTAAGTCCAAAGTGATTGCCTTGAGCTAGAACACAGAACACATATGCTAAGAGTCCTGTGTAGGCCCCAAGATGCATAGTCCTAAACAGAGATGTGTGTGGACTCCTGGTATAATTCAACATCAGACAGTACTGCTCCACCCTAGTACCTCATTTCCAAGGTCTCATTACTCTTGGATGATCTGGAAGTTTCCTTAAACTGACACTGAGCTGTCCTGCTTTGAGCCACTCATTGACTGCTCTGCCTGCTATGAGGGCACAGTCACTCTTCCTCTCTGTTGCTAATACCTACCTACACTTCCTCGTTTCCGATGATCATCTTTCATGTAGTTTCCTCCTTTCTTTTTTTAGTATAAAATAACTTCTAATTATATCTATAGAACATAACTGCTTTCTTTAGAACAAGAAAAATTACAAACGATAGATATTGCTTCTTTTGTCAAAGATGTCTTCAAGCAAACTATTAATACACATGGCCATTTCTATTTAATATGGTAGTAAACAGCGGATCTGTGCATCAATCATTTATCAACAATTATAGACTTCTAAACTATTGTATTGGTCACTTGCCAAGATCTAAGTGTTCATCTAAGATGAAGACTTTAAATCACCTCTCTTTTAAGATTTATAAGATAAATTCTTTGCAACATCTTCCTTGCATCAATTAGACTTAACAGAGCTTTCTACCTTGCAAGGTAAATATACTGATTAAGCCTCTCTTTCTCTCAAGATCTATTTTAAGGCTCTAACAATAGGAAAATCTGTTGACTAATTGAGTCTCCACACATTGAATAGCCTTGTATTCTTTAAACAGTAAGAAATTGCATCTTCCAGAAAGTTTCTGCCTTTCTGATGGCACCAATTCCAATGGTGTGTCACTGACTCCTAGTACTAGACAGCTCTGGACCTCAGCTCTTTAGTAACTACCATCTCTCTGTATCTTACATTATACATGATCTGAAACTCTGAGATTCCACTTGTGACCTCACAGGGTTGTTGAGGTAGTCACACCACAGGATATACATATATCCCTTAGCAGATGTCTGGCCTCTTATAGTTCCTTCACCTCATGTACTTGTTAAGTACATCAGGTATACACGGTACTAGGAACTCTCTCCCTCTCTCTCTTCTTTTATCTCATTCAAACTTTCACAAACACCGAGCAGCCAGTGGGGATGAGGGGGTATCAGCCCCATGTTACCAATAACAAAGCAAAGGCAAGAGAAATGAGTGATTAGTCCAATGTCACAGGGAATAAATGACAACCTCAGAAATACAAGGTGGGTCTGTGAAAATCTAAGTCCCATCTCCTACTGATTTGACACTTGACCTCTCAGGAGACATCTTAGAATAAACTTTGATGGAATTGAAAGATACATGACTAAAACGAATAGCAAGAAAAGAGGCAATTGTGACTAGTGGACCTTGGAGATGACAGGTAAGATGCCAAGCCCTAGTCATGTATCTACTCTGACTCCAACTAGGAGCCCTTAAGACGGGCTTCATAAATCCCATTTGGTGGGATAGGGAACTGTGACTCAGAAAGGATGAGTCTCCCAGTGTGACCCAACTGATGAGGCAGAGGCAGAAATTCTGTGCGAAAGGAAATAGGGACTGGGTTTGTGATGGATTGCCAAGAAAACTAGAAATGTAAAATGACTAACATAATATCTGAGTATTCCAGGAGAGGAGGTGAGGGGATGCAACTGTGAAGATATCCATGATGAAGTGAGACAACATGGCCACTAACGCCAAAGGCCCTTCCTGCTTTACTTCAAAAAGTTTAAAAATATATTTGTTATAATAGCATGACTCCCGTTCTGCCACTTATGGGCTGTGTAGCCACACACAAATTTACTTCTCTAATTTGCCTTATTGGACAAAACACAGACAAAAACGTATTGAATCAAGTCATTTCAGCAGTAGAACTGACACTATGAACAACATATAAGCCATCATGCACATCATGTGTTACCTGGTAGGTCTTCATTAATGGTGGTTATGACTGTTCCTCAGATCATTCATCATGGAAAGCACAACGGAGGGAGAGGAAGTTGGGAGTGGCTAATAATTGGCAATAAGGGAACTGTAACTACTTCCTGTCCAGAGGTGGGGGTGGGGAGTGAGGATTAGAGTTGGAGAGGAGGAGTATTTTCAGAGGGTGCAGTTTGGGCAAGGGTGGCAAGATCATCTCAAACACAGAAAAGAAGTGGTTAAGGATACACATATACACACGCAGTAATTGAAACCATGTGAATGAGGAAATTATTTGCAGCAATAAGTTTAAAGAAAGTGAGATAGAATGTAGAGAGCACTAAGTAGCATTTGACTGGTGGTAAGTAGAGGAGAATGTGTGTGTGTGTGTGTGTGTGTGTGTGTGTGTGTGTGTGTGTGTGTGTGTGTGTTCGAATGAGGGCAAGGTTGGGGGATTATGGTTCTTACAATAAATACCATGGAACAGCACTGACATTGGCACTAGTACTTCAGATCAAGGGCATTTCCCCTCTTTTAGTAGCTTTAAATAATTGCTACCGAACAGGCGACTAAAGTAAGATAAATTTTGTATTTAGCTTATGTGGAAATATTATGAATAGTTGCAGACTCAATTCACTTTGATGTCCTTTGACATTCTGATAATTTTTGCAAAGATGTACTTAAAATGCCGTTTCATGCAAAGTTCAGCTTTCCCCCTCTTGTTTCCTTAATTTGCAGACCTGTATATTAATTTTGCTGAGAGCACTGTTTATTCCCCTTCCCTTACATTTTGTTTAAAGTCAGTTGTTGACAACTCTCACATATGTCAAACTCTCATCGCTAATAATTGCTTAAGGACCCCTAACTTCTACAAATGTTGGCTCCAGCTCCAAACCCCATGCTAGCCCTGGAAGAAAAAGGAGAAAAAAAAAAGAAAAGAAAGAAAAACGAGAGGGGGGACCAAAGAAGTTCTTCTGATGAATTTTTGATTTTCCTTCTTAACAAAGAAATGTCTGAGATTCAAAGCAATAGCTTAAAGTGATATTATAAAATAGAATATGAAGTGCACTATTCCAAATGACTCTGCTTTTAATGCAGGGCTGAAAAAATTGTCAGTGCCTTTTTTGATTAGATGGGTTTTTTTTTTGTTCTTGATCTAAGAATTGAGGAGAAAAACATGCTACTTGCATTTGAATATGGCATGAGCAGAGATGTAATGTGGCTGAGATAAAGTAATAGCAGCAACGCCTTAAGGCAGCACCTGTGTCTCCGGGTCAATGCCATCTCTCTTCAGATCGCTGCTGCGCCACTCTGGCTGCTGTGGCTTTATTAGGCCTAATTAGGCGGGTTGTCACTTTTATTGGTGATGGGAAAGGAAGATAAGTAGATCACTTGTGTCATCTTATCTCTATCCAGACCTGTCTAAAAAGTCTAAAGTGATTGCTGTAGGCCACAAATATATATACCACAAGAGGGAGAGGGACTAGGGCAAGAGGAAAAAAATAAAAAAGACACAGATAAAAAAAACAACAAAACATCCAGAACTATAATAATAAAAAAGCAATCCTAGAAATGCCTTACCTTTGGCAGGGCTGTGTGTAATTTCAAACCCACAGAGGAGAAAGTGCCAAATATTCCGGAAACTCTTTTGTTCCAATGGAACAGACTGTCTGATATACTTTAATGCCAGGGTAGAGGGAAAGGCTTTCCACCAAGACTCTAGTGATAGGATCTCAAGAAAAAGTTGGTTCTAGTTGTAACAAAAATTCCACATGTGGAGTTGCACAGCAGTGAAGAGTCTTTCTTGCTTGATTGCTTTTCTTTGAGTAGTGATTGATGGGGGATTTCTGAAAATTTTAACTGTTTCTTTATAGGGACAAGTATTTCCCTCTTTTTTTTATTAAAAAAATCAACTTGTAAAATTGTTACCGACAAAGACCACTGGTAATGTTCTTTTCAGCCATACTCAACTGTGAGAAAACAATCTTTTTCTTCTCTTAAGAACTCATCGCCTAACAAAATGGTAGGCCCAGTTACGTGCAAATCTTAGATGATGCCCCCTCATCTTGCTGCAGAGCAGCTGACCCTTGACTGTATAGTGTTGACTGTGGCTTTTGACCAAAATCCCTTTGCCCAATCACGTCTCTCCAATGAACTGAGTAAGTTATATGTAGGAGCCATATTTTGTTCTTTCCTTCTATCTATATCACACCCAGATTGCTGCTAATAAGGTACTGGGGCTTGAAAGATAATTGTTTTTGTTAGTTCCTTAACTAGCCTCTTAGGTTTCCTGACTTTCTACTTCAGAGTGCTGTAACTGAACAGGTTTTTCAATGTCAAATGAGAACTTTATTGGTTACACAGAACTGTTGGTCCCAAAAAATAACTTGTAGAAATAACTTCAAGAAATAAGAAGAAGGATTAATAAGTTAAAGCTGTTCAGCAAAGGAAACAATTAACAGAGTGAAAAAAGCCTAAAGAATGCTAGAAAATCTTTTCCAACTATTCATCTGACATGGTGAATATATATATGAATATATATAAATATAATATCCAAAGAACAAATAGTCCAAGCAATAAATGGGTAAATGAACTGAACAGCTTTCAAAAGAAGTTCCAATGAATCATAAGTACATGAAAAAAACATTCAACATCTTGAGCTGTCAGGAAAAGGCAAGGATTCTATTTTACCCAAATCAAAATGTCAATCACCAAAAAAAATAAACAATATGAATCTTGATAGGGGTGACACTGATCAAGAAGCATTTATTCATAACTGCTTTACTGAATGGAAAGTCCTTTGTACAACTACTTAAAGATACTAAAATAAACAACAAATAATGAAAAGAAATGATGAGAAGGGTGTAGAAAAAGAACATATATACTTTTGGTACAAATTAGTAAATTAGTATAGCCACTATGGAAATCAATATGGAAGTTCTTCAAGAAACAAAAAATAAGCCGGGAGCTGGTGGCTCAGGCCATAATCCTAGCTACTCAGAAGGCTGAGATCTGAGGATCTCAGTTCAAAGCCAGCCCAGGCAGGAAAGTCTGTGAGACTCTTATCTCCAATTAACCACCAGAAACAAAACCAGAAGTGGCGCTGTGGCTCAAGAGGGAGAGCACCTGCTTTGAGATAACGAACTCAGGGACAGTGTCTAGGCCCAGAGTTCAAGCTGCATGACCAACAAAAATAAACAAACAAAAAATAGAACTACCATATAATCCTGCTATACTACTCCAAGGATATACCCAAAGAAGTCAAAGTCAGCAAATAATAGACTTACCTGCCCCTTCATGTTCACTACAGCACTATTCACAATAGCCAAGTGATGAAATCAGCCTCTGTGTCTGTCAACAGATGAATAGATAGAGAAAATGTGATATATGTACACATTGGAGTATTATTTAACAATAAAGAAAAACAAAAATCATGTGACTTGTAAAAAAATAGATGGAAGTGTGGCACAGGAATAGAAGGGAAAAGAATGAGCAAATGTAGTCATTATATTCAACATATATTATGTTAAAAATGAACTATATAACTTGATTGTAGGGATGGGAGGGGGAAACAGTGGGGAATAAGGAAGGGGTGACACTGACCAACCATTGTACCCATAAACTGACCTATGGAATTGTAACTCCTTTGTACAATTAACAATAATCATAATCATAAATAAGAGCAAAGCAGAAAATGGATGAAATTGGAAATCATCACGTTAAGCAAAATAAAGGAGAAACACAAAGACAAATATCACATCTCTTCTCTCATATGTAAAATCTAGAGAAAATGATAAAGATGATATAAAATTAGGGAACAGAAATAGGACAAGGGTTGAGACAAGAGGGGGCAAAGGGGTGTGTACACAATGTATATTATATGCATGTATGAAAATATCACAGTGAAACTAAAAAAAAAAAGAATTAAAGCTGGGTGCCAGTGGCTCATGCTTGTAACTCTAGCTACTCAAGAAGCTGAGACCTGAGGATTGTGGTTCAAAGCCAGCCAAGGCAGAAAAGTCCTTGAGACTCTTATCTACTCAGAAAAAGCTAGAAGTGGTAGAACACTAGATTTGAGCACAAAGAAGCTCAGGGATAGCACTGAGGCCCTGAGTTCAAGTCCCAGGACCAGCAAAAACAAAATAACAATGACAAAACAAAACACCAAAACTAGAACTGAAAGCAGGTCATCAAAACACTTATTCATGAATGTTTATAGAAGCTCTTCATGGTAGCCTAAGGTGGAAATAAGCCAAAAGTTTTAATAATGAATGGATAAATACAACATGTGCTGTGTCTATAGAACGGAATATTATTCAGCAATTGAAAAATTAATACTGATCAATGCTACAACACACAAAAAACTTTGAAAACATCAAAGTTGGGTACTTGGTTCTGAAGTATAGGCTCAATGGACTCAGTCTCCCATTTCTGCATGTTTCCCAAGAACATAGTTTGCTTTTGGTGGGGAGGATACAATTTAGCAAATTCTCAGACTCACAGAATTTTAGATGAGAACTTTTATCACTAATATCAATGAGATGGTTGAGTTGCCTTAAGATAGGGCAGCTGAATTTACAAAAGATTTTTGTTTTGACGTTTAACTTTGACCACTTGTGAATCTTTAGGGTCTTTTTGACGAAAATAAACTGTGTAGAAATCTGGTTATAGAAGCATCTGTCACTTGAGTGAGGCAGGAAATCCTGCCTGACAAATCCTATCTGACAAAACTACCTGCTTCTTTCATCTCTTCATTTTGTATATGAATGAAAAGTTTTAAAGAACATTAAAAAACACTTGTTATATGCTAAGCAGTCTTGTGTATTAACACTTTCAACAACAAGTTGGGGTACTGTTATTTCATTTTTTTGTCAGTTGTGGGGCTTGAACTCTGGACCTGGGCACTGTCCCCAAGCTCTTCAGTTCAAGACCAGTGCTCTACAACTTCAGCCAAAGTGCCACTTCTGGTTTTCTGGTGGTTAATTGGAGATAGGAGTTTCACAGACTTTCCTGCCTGTGCTGGCTTTGAACCATGATCCTCAGATCTCAGCCTCCTAAGTAGCTATGATTACAGGCGTGATCCGCCAGCACCTGGCTGTTATTTTATTCTTACAGATAAACTTTCCAACTTTAAGTCTAAACAGGACTGCAGTTTCTTAGAAGTGGTAGGAAGGGAAAGGGGAGGGAGAGGATGAAGAGGGGGTGAACATTATTGAAGTATTTACATGAATGTATGAAAAAAGAATAATGGAACCTATTAAAGTTGTTTTAAAAGGAGGAGGGGGATGAGAAAGGGTAATAGAATAAATTTGATCAAAATAATGTTCTATGCAGGTATAAAAATATCACTATAAAATACCATTATGAAACCCCTAACATGCCCTAATTCTAAAAAGCTACTCAGGACAATGTTCCTTAGAGATCAGACTCAGAATAAATACCTGACCAGAGTTTGCTTAACAAGTGAATGACTAAAAATCAAAACTAACATTTGTACATGTTTGGGATTACTCTTATATGAATCCATTCAATCTCAGTTAATTATCACAAAAACCCTATGAGGCATGACTATAGTATTTCCCATTTTGCACCTTGGAAAAGAGAGGATTAAAGAGGTTAAGTGGCTTGACCAGCAGCTAATGGTGGAGTCAGAGCACCCTTCCTAGACCCTGAGGCTCTGCTGTCCGTCTAGTGAATAGCAATGGCTGTGTGATGGAACGTGGCAATAGAAAGATGTTCTGGCATCAGAAGACCTCCATCTCAATCCTGCCCCTAACCAGCTGAGACTTCGGGCCATAATCTTCTCCACCTATTTCCCTATCTGTGAGATAAGTAATGATATGTACTTCATGGATTTGTTGTCAAGATGGCTTCTCCAGATCTTTGTGTAATGATGTTAACCCTGTGGTTGTCACATTGCTGACAACAGTCCCTGCTTGTGTGTCAGGCGCCTTCTATGTGTCCTGCTCCAGGCTGGCTCTCCAGAAGGCTTCCCCAGTGCCATGAGACTGGCAACAACCAGTACCTCTGGACTCATCAATTAGCTGTGAAGGAGTGCTTCTAATTATCCTTTAGCCAGGGGGCTAACCAACACACTTCATCTTAATTTTCTCAAAGGACAATTTTTTTTTTCCTTTTGACCTTTTGATGAACTAATCTGAATTCTTGGCACATTTTGTCCCATGTAGTAAAAGTAGCTTCACTACACCCTTTGCTCCTTTCAGCCCTATGCTTTTGTTTGTTGCTCATGTGCAACATAGAGAAGTGAGAAGCTGGGCTGGGAAGGTGGCTCAGTGGTAGAGCGCTTGCCTTGCATGCATGAGGCCCTGGGTTTGATTCCTCAGCACCACATAAGCAGGAAAAAAAAAGCTGGAAGTGGCACTGTGGCTCAAGTGGTAGAGGGCTAGCCTTGAGCTGAAGAGCTGAGGGACAGTGCCCAGGCCCAGAGTTCAGGCCCACGACCGGACCCCCTCACCCCTCCCCAAAAAAAAAAGAAGCGTGAAGCTCACATGATGATGTGAATGTTGCATGTTTTGTGAACTACCTCTTCTGGCTCTTCCTGAACAGTAGGAGTGTTCTGGATTCTTGAATACAGTGCAAGTTGTATATGTGAGTTCTGCCAGCCAATTCAAGTGGTCTCAAATGCCAGGTCTACAACCTAGGCATTGGAGAGGGCTTGGTGAGCCCCTTAACTTCTTTTAAGCTGCAATTTCCTCACTTGCTATGAGAGGAATAGTTCTTGTGAAATCTAAATGAACTAATACGTTTGGAACTTTCAGAAACATGCCAGTGTTTTCAATTCTGTTGTGGAGATAGTGCTAACTTGTTGATCATAATGTTGAGTGCCTTGCAAGATTCGCCAAGGAGCAGTAAAATTTCATTAAACTCTAATTTTTTAATGATGGCTAAATCTCTGCCTGAATAGAGAAACTGACTACTGTTTGCCTCTATCTATAAGTAGCTAACCTGCCAGGCACTGGTGGCTCATGCCTATAATCCTAGCTAATAGATGAATAGAATGTCTTTGTTCACTGCAGAGGGGCAAGGCCACTCAGGAGGCTGAATCTGAGGATCAAAGTTAGAAACCAGCCAAGGAAAAGGAGTCTGTGACACTTTTATCTCCAATTAACTACAAAACAAACAAACAAACAAACACCCAAAAAACCAGGCCAGGCCAGAAGTAGAACTGTGGCTCAAGTAGGAGAGCACTAACTTTGAGCACAAAAGCTCTGACTTCAAGCACTAGGACTGGTCAAAGAAAAGAAAATCTAAATATTAGAATGTTTCAATATGGTTGTATAACTTAATGGAAATGTCTACCTTACTGATGTTAGCAGGTGTGTATAGGGACAGCTATGATATACTGGCTTGGCAGTAGTGTCACATTTGTATTCTTTTTCTTTTTAGTGGGGTTTGAACTCAGGGCCTCATACTTGCTACCTTTTCAGCCACACCTCCAGCCCTTTTTGCTTTCCTTATTTTATGATTTGTTGTGGGTTTTGTTTTGTTTTTTCTGTGGGCAGACTAGATTGTAATCTTCCTAGATAAGTCTCTGTAACTGGGTTTACCCACCACTCTTAACCTTTTTATTATTTTTATTATTGAGATGGGGTATAACTATTTTGCCTTAACTTTCCTTAAACTACCACCCTTTTCATCTTCACATTCTCAGCCCAGATCTGGGAAGTTAACCCCAGGGTGCTATGATAAGTTATGAGTTATGTAACAAAGAATTTGCCATTGCTGACAAGTCACTTAAAAGTTTTGCATAGTAGCCAGGTGCCAGTGGCTCACACCTGTAATCCTAGCTACTCAGAGGCTGAAATCTGAGGATCATGGTTCAAAGTCTGTGAAACTCTTATCTCCAGTAAACCACCAGAAAACTGGAAGTGGCCCTGTATCTCAAGCTGAAGAGCTGAGGGGCAGCGCTCAGGCACAGAATTCAAGCCCCATGACCGACAAAAATAAGTTTTGAATGGTCAAAAATACATATTACTTTTACAAATTAGAGAAGATTCAAGGCTATCTGGATAACTATTTTTTTCTGACTCTCTCATTTGAATAAGTTTCTTGAGTGGATGGGGTGGTCTAAGTTATAGTTAAAATTAAGCTTCGTGAATTGTACATATTTTCTATCTTTTTATGATTTTGCAAAGGTGTACATGTTTGATACCATCACCACTATCAAAGTACTAACCATACCGGTCATATACAAAAGTTGTCTTTGTGCTCTTTTGAAGGTTCTTGTGTACGTGTATATGTGTATGTATGTGTGTGTGTGTGTGTACTAGAAACACAACATGAAGTCTGAGAATTATCCTCTAATATTTCAAACTGTACAATTGTAACATCTTGTTAACTACAGACTCTGTGTTATACAGATTTCTGGAAAATATAGATCTTGTACAACTAAAACATGATACCCACTGAACAACTATGCCTATACCCGTAACCCCTTGCAAAATAATTCTGTTTTCTAATTCTATAAGTAGAAAGCAAAAATAGACAAGTGAAACTATATCAAACTAAAAAAACTCCTGCCTCATAAAGAAAACAATGCAAAGAACAAAAAGGAAGTCAACAGAGTAGGTAAAATGTGTGCAAATCATTTATCTGAGAAGTTAATATGTAAAACAATCTAAGAATCTTATGCAACTCAGTAACAAAATAAGTAAGTGGTCTGATTAGAAATAGGCAAAGGACTTGAATACACATTTCTCCAAAGATGGCATACAAATGATCACCAAGTATATGAATAAGTGTTCAACATCACTAATCATGAGGACAGTGCATATCAAAGCTACAGTGATATACTGCCTCACACCTATTGAAGTATTTATTATTTAAAATCCAGATAATAACAAATGTTTTCCAGGGGGCTAAGAAAAATGGAGCCCTTATATACTACTGATGGGTATGTGAATTAGTAAAACCTTTATGAGAAACAATAGGGAGGATCCTCAAAATATTACAAACGAAGCTGTAACATGTTTTAGAGATCCCACTTACGATATATAGCTCAAAAAAATGAACCCAGGGCCCTGAAGTACTACCAGCACTCCCAAGTTCAGTGTATTATTTATTACAGTAGTTAAGATGTCTGACTGCTATCATGGTTGGAAAGCCTGAGAATTTGTGGTGCCTTCCTTCCTCTCTTAATTCTTCAGTATATTCAAACCTGGTGTGCACCTGAGATCAGATTTTATAGCTTCATTGGTAATTCCTGGGTTAGTATAACCTCCCATATTGTTTGGGAGTATTTTCTATAGTGACAGTTTAAAAAGTGCATTCTTTAGCATCCTATAGATGCTAACAGCTCTACAGCTTAAATAAAGTAAATGAATGGAATTCTAGGTTTCCCATATTCCATTCTAACCAAAGCAGTGTTATCTTTACATGTGTATGTTCTGTAATTTCATATAAGATTTAGAGAGAAAATATCCCAATTTAAACATGGCCCAGCAATGGTAGTTCACGCCTTGTAATCCAGCTACTCAGGAGGCTGAGATCTGAGGATCATTGTTAGAAGCCAGCCTGGGCAGGAAAGTTCATGAGACTCTTATCTTCAACTAACCACCAAAAAGCCAGAGTGGAGCTGTTACTCAAGTAGTAGAACACTAGCCGCTCAGAGAAAGCACCAAGGCCCCAAGTTTAAGTCCCAGGATGGACACACACACACACACACACACACACACACACACACACAAATTTATATACCATTATCAATGGCATCCACAATAGAAGTTCTAATCAAATGCTTCTAAGTTTATTATAACTTAGGATGTTATATGTTATAATAGAACTAATATGTTGTAATAGAACTTCTATCCTTTCACCCAAAAAGTTCTCATGAAAGCCTTGAATCTGATTCAAAGTTCAGTCCTAGCTTTGTCTCGTAATGCAACACAGAGCAAAGGGTGAGCAGGTTCAATGACCAAAGGGTCATGAAGTTGCTTTTCATTTAACTGGAGTGTGGATTTGAGTCAAGACACTGATGGAAGAAGAGGAGAAAGACAGCATCTACTAGTATGTTAATTACCAATCTTTATAATTTTCCTATTGTTTTTATGTGTACAATTGGCTCCTGAGGTGATTAAGACATTTTTTTCTCTTGTTTCTTTATGAAAAGTGGGCTTGAAAAACATAGTAATTTCTATTGTTGTTGGGGAAAGAGGATAAAAGGCAAACACATCTTATGAAGTAATGATAACAAGAGTTGTGGTTAGCCTACTCAAGAATTTAAAAACCATACGTTTAATGTGATCATGGGAATATTTGTTTTAACCTGGAATTGTGGTCACAGCCAAATATCTTTTCTTAGTTGCTAGTAAGAGCAAGGAGAACCCATTATGCTAGCATTTTTATTGTTCAGAAAACAATCTAATGGTATTAATGATTTCCTGAATTTCCTTATAATCACATTAACATTAGTTTTTGCTCCTTGAATTCAAAAAAAGCCACTAAATGCTCAAATGCTCAAATATCATTGTTCTGAATCAATGGCATATTGGCCCAATTAGTAAGCATTATGGTTGCAACATATTTGTACTTGTACAGTTACACAGGAGACAAGACAAAACACTCCAGTGAGCAAACAAGCTGGAAAGAAGGAAAAGACAGAGTTCCAGACAGATTCAATCTTCTACACTGGAAAAACCATACGGCCAGTTTCCTGTCTCTACTTGTTTGACAGCTCTTGGCATGAAGAGCATTGCAGAGAGAAGGGCTGTTTGTGGACTTCACTCCCTGTTTTGTTTTTAAGCCCTGCCACAAAACAAGATTCTATTGTGGGCTTTTATGAATACTGAGCCTGCTAACCACCCCTGCCAGTTCTCTTCAGGCCACTGCAGGTGATGTAACCTGTTTGTGAAACACGTTTTAAAGAGAGATTCTGTATTTTAATGGTCAGTTAGTAGCTGGCTACCAACTGTCTCTGCTCTCTGCCTGGGGACAAGAATGCCAGCCTTATTAAATATTGAGAAGTTGTTCATTACTATAGGGATCTATGACAACAGGCTATCTGCATATTGAGAACACAGCAAGTTTCCATTCTTCAGAGTAGCCCCTCTAGTTCCAAGAAGGACTAATATTTATCTGGTTAAAGATGCATAAAATGTAGCCTATGTCTTGGAAATCTGATTTGTGGCTTTTCATTTATTTTTCTTTCTCCAAAGTGAAGATTTCAAAAGCCAAACTTGCTTAAGGAAAGAGAATTAAAAACGAACACACCTTCTAGGGGGGAAAAATCCCATTATCTCATACTGGTTATTTCAGACAGTATACAAAATATTTGAAATATTAACTTGCATGTTGGTATAGTATAAGATAATGTATTTAATAAGAGTACTGAGAAGTCTGTTATGATGTAGATAAGTTGCAGAGAACAAAAAAATGATTGGATATTAGTTATTTTCTGAATGTCTACTTAGTAACTGGAAGACTATAATTACCAAAGCTTCTGCTGATATAGAGCAGTTTGCTTTAAAAGAGAGAATCTGGGGCTGGTATGTAGATCAGTGCCAGAATGCATGCTTAATCTATATGAATGTCTGGTTCAATTGCCACCACCAAAATTTTTTTGAAACTGTGTCCATTAACATAATTATTAATTACTTATTAAATGCCAAACACTCATGAAAATACCGCATGGGGTTAAACCAGTGGCCCATGCTATTTCTGACCAAGGTATGAACCAAGATTGACTCCCAAAGAAGTCACCTGAAAATGTCTAAAGTGTGACCCAGAAAGTTAATCCTGAATGGCTACTTCACTAATGAGTTTCTGTAACCCTTCTGGACTCTGCTAACATTTTTAGGCAATAGTTCGATGGCAGAGTTGTGAGAAAGGACCTGGGCTGCCTCCATTGTGGGCATACACACCTTTAGCATGGCTTTTCTGGTATATACATATACTTAGAAATGAGAACAAGTAGTCCGCTACTTGTGCATATAATTCTTGGTGCATAGTGAACTATGTGCTTGCTTTCCCCATCTTCCTGCCCATCCTTTAGATTTCTCCTGCCCTTTGGTTGTTATACACTTGAAAATCTTTCTCTTATAGATATACTGAATCAGAAGAAAGGTCCTGGTCATTCAACTAGATGGTGTGCATCACTACAAGCCCATCCTTGAGAGTTTCTCCCACCTCCGAAGATTGGTCTTTAATCATCCCTCAATGCTTACACAAGCACTGAGAACAAAATTTTGCATTTCATATTTTTCAGTGGATGCCCAATGTGTTTTATATGATTTTCCATCTATGAAGCTTGCTTCCGTCAACTGATAAGTATGTGTCACTCCAATTTGTTGTTTTTAAAGAGCCATTAAGAACATTGGCTTATATGTGTACATACGTCCATATAAGATGATGCTAAGTGAAATGACCCCCAAGATATGGACAAGAGGTCCGTCTTTATTGTTATTGTTTTAAATGTACTATGTGATTTCTTTTTTGTTTGTTCTTCCCACTATGGTATATCCCCTGTTGTCACTGTACTTTTGGTACCCTGCATCTTGTATATATAATTTGTCTCATCTGGGAAGGGGAAGGGGAATAACAAAATGCTGAAACAAGGACACAGGATGACCCACTGGAACAATGATACCTGCAGAACAGTATATTGGAAATGAACTTTACAACTTCAAGGGGGACGGGTAGGGGTGGGCAGGAGTGTGGGAGATGGGGGAAGGAAGAAATAGTGGGACAAGAAGAGAAGGGGTAACAATGGTCTACAAGCAATGTACTTACTCATGTAAGTAATGCCTTCCTCATACAACTGTAACCCCTCTGTATAGCATCTTTACAATAAAGTAATTTTTTAAAAGAACATGGGCTTAGATCTGACCATATCAATATAGATATTTCTTCTACAATGTATTAATTCTGGAACTATAGGTACATAAGTCACTTTTACATTTCTGTTGTTTAGTTGTACAATGGGAGCAATAATAGTATCAGTCTTATGAGGTTGTTATCAGAACCAAATAATTTCATGTCTAGTATATGTTTAACATATAGTAAACAAATGATGGGCATACCTTAGGCATTATTACTATCATTATACAATCCGACATCATCATCCAGTATTAATCGAGCACTAACTCAGGACAGACACTGAAGATAAACAGATAGTAAAACACATTATCTTGGAACACTGCTCAGAGTGCAGTGGCAGAAATAAAGCAAAGGAGCAATTGAACTGCATTGTAATGTAAAGTGCTTTTGTAATGGTACATTCACTGACTCTTATTCAGTACTGGGTAAAACTCTCCTGAGATAGTAATGCCATTTACAGATGAGAAATCTGGAGTCCATGAAAGTGAGTTAAAGAATCTGTCATGACAAGCCAGAGACAAATCTCTTTCTTAAGCCTCTTGCTTTCAGATCTCAACCCCAGCCTTTTGAGCTTGGGGGCATGGCTCAAGTGGGAGAGTGCTTGCCCCACAAGCACCAGGCCCCAAGCTCAATGCTCAACACCATCAACTCTTGCTTTGTACATCATCTTGACCTGCCTTATGGCTATATATTCTTGTATCAAATATTCTCATGCTTGTTTGGCTCTGGAGCTTTCCATGTGGTTTAGTTGGTCAGAGATCATAATGCTGTGGTAAGAGCACTGAGCAAAGGGTCAAGGTTGCTGTGGGTATATTCTGGGTCTGCTACTATGTTGCATATGCATTACTTCATGTCGTCACCTTTCTGGCCCTCAGTTCCTCCAGCTGTTTAATAAAGGCTTTGATGGGGCACTGGCTCAGCCTCTGTCAGAAGGCTCTGCTTTTATCTAAGTAAATATATTAGAGTTTCATGAAAGATTACATTTGGGTGGCAAGAAAAGGATTCTTCTGTTGGGGAGGTGGGGACGGAAGGGATGGTAGGGGAAAAACAAAGGAGGAGGTAACAATGCTCGATAGGAAATGTTCTCATTACCTTACTCACGTAACTGTAACCCCTCTGTACAGTATCTTTACAATAAGAAATATATATTTTAAAAAGGATTCTTCTGCAACAAACATTTTAAACCCTCTGGATAAGTGGTTTCTAAGATCTTAGTTAAAAATTTCAGGATATTTAGATGCTGGAAACTATTGAGGAACCCCAGAAAGAGGAAAATTGGTTCACTAATTCCTACCTCCCAGGAAAAGCTCAAAAGCAAAAGATAAATGATTTTCAGTGGCTAAATAGGTTAATGATTAGGTTTACTAAGATTTTGTTCTCTCCTATGTAAGTAGAAAATTAACAACTCTCTTCCTCTCTCTGTTCGTTTCTAGCTCTCTGCTCTCTCTCTCTGCTCTAGCTCTTTCCTCTCTTTTCCAGCTCTCTCTCATTCCCAGCCACGTGGAGTGCCAACTTTGCCTGGTCCCAGCAGGTCTACTGAATAAACCTACCCCTTACTTGAATACCACGTGAGTGCTACTGTTCTTACCCCTCTCTCTGCTCTTTTCTAGCTCTTTCCTCTCTCTTTCCTCTCTTTCCCAGCTCTCTCTCATTCCCAGGGGGAAAAAAAAAGAAAATTAACAACTGTCCTCACTGATGTGCTACGTAGAATGATCTTAGATCTGGGGAATGTGGATTCAAGTGTGGGACCTGGTATGTCCTATGTGTGCCCTCCTATGTCACTTACCTGGTATTCCCTCCTCAGCCTGCCTTGTAGGATTGTCAAGATGGAATTAACTGGCTGGCTACTGGTGGCTTACACCCGTCATCTTCACTCAAGTGGCTGAGACCTTAGGATTCAGGCTCAAAGCCAGCTCAGACAGAAAACTCCATGAGATTTTATATTTAATTAACCAGCAAAAATAAAACTGGACTGGATGTGTGATTCAAGAACACCAATCATGAGTGAAAATGCCAAGCAAGAGCCTGAGGCCTTGAGTTCAAGCCCCAATACTGCCACATACATGCATGCACACAACACACACGATAGAAATAACAGAAATAATTTTCTCATTTTGCAACTGCTTTTAACATATTGATGAGGTTCCAACGAATACTTGTGAGATTTTCTGACTTCTCAGAATTTCAGGCATTTGCCTCCAACCATGCTCCCATAGAAAGTGCACATCTGGAGTTTGTTCAACAGACATATCTGTAGATAACAAAGAAAAGAGTCTTGTGTGTGTGTGTGTGTGTGTGTGTGTGTGTGCGCGCTGTTATTGTCATTGGTGTCCAGACTGACAAATGGGTTCACATCCAGACTTCCTCTTACATTATTAATGAAAAATTTCATATCACCTGAGGCTAACCTAGTTCCTTTCACAAGTCTTTGGCGATTAACAATCTCCCACCATCTGAAGGAAAGTCTGCCAAGCAGAGAATCCCCTCCCAATCTTTCCCTAGCTCATAACTGTTTCAACTTATGTTTGAATAAAAGACTCTGATAAATAAGCAAATGTCTCTCCCTACACAGATTGCCACTTGTTCAGGGATTAAAGTATCGATTTCTGAATGTTGCTGAGATTTAGACATGGGTTAATTAAACATTTACATACATGTGCCGAACAATATATTTATTGCATGGTACAATAATGTGCACTTTAATCAGAAACCACGGGTGTTTTCTGTTTGCTTTTTCTATGTTAATTGGCACCATGCTGGCTCCAGCTTAGGTATTTGGCTAGATGGAAGAAAATAGACATGGTGTTTTAAATATTTTAATTAGGACCAGCAGTTCTCAGCTCCCTCATTTCTCATTGGATTGTTTTTCATGCATGAATAAATTAGTGAGCATGGAAGTACTCTGTAGAAAGTAGTTGCCCTCTGGCCATAAAAAAGAGTCCTGTTCATTAATACTTTAATGAAATTAGCTGTGAGCAAAATATTATTCCTTTTAACTGTGTTCTAATTTCTTAATTTTAATTAGGCACATAATTGTGGGGTGCTGAAATTATCTTCATGTTCAGCAACTACATTTTCATCGCCAGGAACCTGTGGCTAAAGCCTTGCACATTCCGGCAGGAAAAGTTCAGTCCAACTTTTCCCCCCTGCTTTACATACCCCCTTATCCATTCCTTTTGTGACCACGATGTAATAGTTCAAGGATGACTCCAATTTTTAGCGACAAAGCTATTGGGTTTTGCAGTTTAGGGGAGAAGTATTGCAATCTGCTCTGTTAAATTTGTATTCCCTTCCTATCGAAAGATCTGTCCCTATGGCTCCAGTTTAGAAGTCTCTGTAAGTCCCTACCCACCATTTCTCATTTTATTGGATAGCTCAGCCGGGACTGCAAGCTCTAGTAAGGCAGCGGATTTTTTTTTTCTTTTTCACACTTCTCAATCACCAGTCTATATAGCACATAATATAGTTGTTGAATGTATGAAATTTAGAGGTATCTTGACTTTAGTACTGAAGGTTCCTGGTTCAAAAAACTGTGGCAAGCCGGGCACCGGTGGCACATGCCTATAATCCTAGCTATTCAGGAGGCTGAGATTTGAGGATTACGGTTCAAAGCCAACCTAGGCATGAAAGTCTGTGAGATTCTTATCTCCAACAAAGCACCAGAAAACTGGAAGTGGCGCTGTGGCTCCAGTGGTAACGTGCTCGCCTTGAGCTGAAGAGCATAGGGACAGCACGTAAGCCCAGAGTTCAAGCCCCATGACTGACAATAAAAAAACAAAACAAAACAAAAAGTGACATTTGAAAAGGACTAGGCCAACTAAAAGAATCCACAGATAAATACCAAAACAGACTTCAGTATTTGGTATTGAGTTTGATAGAACAGTAATTTTAATTTGCCTAGGGGGAAAAAGTGTGGCATCAGGTTAAGTAAGAAACTAAAGGCCTCTGTATATTCCTTCCTATTATTTCCAAAATTCAAACTAAGCTTTCTCGTGACAATGTTGAATTGGTATGATTCAATAACTACAGAAAATTGATTTTGTAAATACTTGTAATATCCATACCCAGCAATCCCATTACATTGTATACTTTAATGGATGGCACCTCAGTGAAATGAAAGAGGGAAATGTGTCACTTACTTGAATGTATTGGAGGTATTAAATAAATACATGCAAAAATTTTATGGGTCCATCAAAAATTTACATATTTGAACTTGCTTAGCTGGTGATCTACCATTTGAGCCACATCTCTAGCCAGGCTTTTTGTTAATTTTCTTGGAGATGGACTCTTGAGGACTTTTCTGCCTGAGATGGCCTTGAAACATGATCTTCAAGATCTCTACCTCCTGAAAGGCTAGGACTATGAGCATGAGTTACCAGTGTCCAGTTAGATTTACATTCTTCTACTAACACTTTTTAGTGCTGACATTTTATGAACTATATTTCTACATATTTTAATAAGCAAAGTTCTTCTACCTATTATCCCACTTTGTTTAACTACATCTATTTCATAAAAACAGAAATAAATGTCCAATCATAGAGACAGGAAAATGCTACCCTGAGCATTTTTAAAAATTTTATTGTAAAGGTGATGTACAGAAGGGTTACAGTTACACAAGGTAATGAGTACATTTCTTGTCAAACAGTGTTACTCCCTCCCCGTCATTTTCCCCTACTTTCCCTCCCCTGCCCCAAGTTGTAAAGTTCATTTCCATGTCTTATGAGTATCCCTGTTACATTGGTTCACCCTTTGTCCTTTGGCTCACCATTTTGTTATTCCTCTTCCCTTCCCCAAATCAGATAAACATATATACAAGATATAGGGTATCAAAACAAAAAAAAAACAGTGACAACAGAAGATAAACCAAAGGAAAAAAAATCTAAAAAATCAGAACTTCACACAGTACATTAAAAAAAAACACCCTTGTTTCCATATCTTAGAATTCATTTCAATTAGCATCATTTGATAGTCCCAGGCATTTTCTTGAAAGATAATCCCATTAAAGAGACCACTTCTCAGATGAAATTGGTGTTCATTGACACCAGATCCCCGGGATTCCAGTACTGAGTTTGACATTTCAGTCAATATCAGGGAAGCACCAATGTCTGTCACCCAGGCCCCTTTCTATCCCTAAGCTGAGAAGAATCTCACCTACCTTCTTCCAATCCACGCCTTCACTCTACTCCATATAAATCACAAGCAACTCATGGCTAATGATCAAGGGAAGATCTCAATTTTGCTGACCAGATATTTAAAATTTTGGTAGCCTTAAACACTTATTTTACAATGAGAAAAGACATTATAATAAATTACGAATTTGTAAAAACCCATGAATATCAGAAAAATTTAGAAAAATACTATTTTTGATAGATAACGATTGGACACAAATTTGTTCTACATTTTCTCTAAAATTTTTGGTTGCATACTTTTCTCTCTCTTTTTTTTCACCAGACCTTCCTCTTGAATTCAGGGCCTGGACACTGTCCTTGAACTTCTTTTGCTCAAGGCTAGCACTATACCTCTTGAGCCACAGAGCCACTTCCAGCTTTTTCTGTGTATGTGGTACTGAGGAATCGAGCCTAGGGCGTCATGCATGCTAGACAAGCACTCTACCACTAAGCCACATTCCCAGACTCCTACATACTTTTTTATGTGAGGTGACTTAATATTTTCTATGTTGATTTTTCAAAATTATCTTTTTTTCAAATTCATTTGTCATTCCTTGTACTTTTAGAGAAATATCCTTAACTAAGTGATAATCTGAATACCAAGGTATTTTTTTATATTAGCATTTTGCAGGGGGGAAAGTCCTAGGGTTTGAACTCTGGGGCTGGGTGCTATCCCTGAGTTTCTTTTGCTCTAATGCTCTGCCACTTGAGCTACAGTACCACTTCCAGCTTTTTGGGGTAATTTATTGGAGATAAGAGTCTCATGGACTTTCCTGCCAGGCTGGCTTCAAACCACAATCCTTGATCTCAGCCTCCTGAGTATCTAGGATTATAGGCATGAGCCACCAGCACCTGGCAATGTTAATTCTTAATCAGTGAAATTTATAAAATATGAAACTCAAGAAAGAACTCTTTTTTGTATACTGCTATGTGATGTTTTTGCCCTATAAATATAAGAGTTATGATCAATTTTCATTTGTATATTTTCTCCAAAAGAAAACAACCACTGGGCACTGGTGGCTCATACCTGTAATCCTGGCTACTCAGGCAGCTGACATCTGAGGATCATGGTTCAAGGCCATCCTGGCCAGGAAAGTCTTTGAGGCTCAATTAACCACCAGAAAATCAGAAGTGGCACTATGGCTCAAAGTAATTGAGCACTAGCCTTGAGCAAAAAAGTTCAGGGACAGAGCCCAGGCACTGAATTCAAGCCCATGACCGATGAAAGAAAGAAAGAAAGAAAGAAAGAAAGAAAGAAAGAAAGAAAGAAAGAAAGAAAGAAAGAAAGAAAGAAAGAAAGGAAGGAAGGAAGGAAGGAAGGA
>NW_012267227.1:6321501-6373862 GCF_000151885.1 Dipodomys ordii
AAGAAAGGAAGGAAGGAAGGAAGGAAGGAAGGAAGGAAGGAAGAAAGGAAGGAAGGGAAAAAGAAAGAAAGAGAAAAAGAGAGAGAGAGAGAGGAAGGGAGGAAGGGAGGGAGGGAGGGGGGAGGGAAGAAGGAAGGAAGGAAGGAAAAAGAAAGAAAGAAAGAGAGCGAGAAAGAAAGAAACAAGGAGAGAGACAGAGAAAAGAAAACAGACGCACGCGCGCACACACACACACACAATTTGGCTGGGTGTTGGTGGCTGTAATCATAGCTAAACAAGAGGCTAAGATCTGAGGATCAAGGTCTCTCTGTCTCTGTCTCTGTCTGTCTGTCTGTCTCTCTCTCTCACACACACACACACAGAGAAAACCACAGAATTTGGTCATGAGTTTTTACTCTAGGAGTTCCAAGTGACACCTGTTTTATGAGCTGGTTACAGCCTACCTTAGAAAGGTAGTACAGATGGCCATAGTTCTTAACTGTGCCTTCATTAGGGGACCTGGATCCAGGTTAGTTTGAAATTAAAAGCAAAACAAAACTAGTGTTGATATAACTTGGGAGCAATTTTCTGCTTTTTTTAGATTGCCACTAGAAACAAGAAAGCTGAGAGATTTGTCATTTCCACTAGCAATCTCGTTTTGCTGTATCAACAATTTAAAATATAATGTGCTGTGCGGTCTGGTAGCATGTGACATGACCGTAGGGAATGCCTACTTTTCACCTGTGGTCAGTCTTCCATCAACCTGAATACTCTTAGGACTCAAGATGGAAAGGCCTGAATCACATAACCTCTAAGTCATCATTCATCACTTGGCTAAACAATTGCTTCTCATTGAGCAAGCAGGACTATTATTTATTGATAGAAGTAGTTGGAAAGAAACAGTTTTGAAATTGTCAGAAAAGCAGTCTAGGATTTAAATCATCTACTAATCAAAAGGCGGAGGAAATATTTTTGTTCCTTCCTTCCTTATTTCCCCCTTCTTTCCTTCTCTCTCTCCTCCTTCCTTCCTTCTCTTCCTTACATTTTATCCATTACTCTCATTGTTCAAAATGGACCTAAGAGTCTTATACATATGCATGCATACACATACACTGTTATTTATGAAAAGGCTGGGAGATGGATAGATATAGAAATAAGGAAGATACTAAACTCTTAACTTAAATCTCTACAGTTATATTGTAGTTGTTTTTTTTTTTTTTTCCAGATAAGGGGTAGGTTTATTCATCGTTCCGGCTGGCACCAGGCCATGTTGGCCCTCCACGCGGCGGGGAAAGGCCTGGGAAAGAGAGCTGGGAAAGCTGGGAAAGAGAGGTGCTTTAGAAAGAGAGGCGCTTTGGAAAGAGAGAGAGAGTGCGCTGGGAAAGAGAAAGAGCTGGAAAAGAGGTGGGAAAGAAAGCTGGGAAAGAGAGAGAGAAAGAGAGCTAGAAAAGAAAGAAAAGAGCTAGAAAAGAGAGCGTCTGGGAAAGGTAGGAAAGAAAGAGCTAGGAAAGAGAAGAGAGCTGGGAAAGAGAAGGAAAGAGCTGAGAAAGCTAGAAAAGAGCAGAGAGAGCTATACTGTAGATTTTTAAATTTTTTCTTTTTTGAGTTTTTTCTGTATTTCACAAATTTTTGCAATTAGTGTGTATCATATTTTAAATAAGTGCTAGGTAATGAATTTCCATAGAATATTAAATTATAAATGGTAATAAATATTGAGTATACAAGTTGAAATAAAGAGAATATGAAAATGGGAGAGCTAAATGAGAGAAGAGCTGAGTTTAGCCACTACAGGGCAGAATGAGGAGTATAATATACTTACTTACATAAGCCAGGAGTACACAGTAAATATGAACATATTTTATACTTTAAAAAATATATTATCATGTTTTAGAAGATAGGAGGGTAAAAGAAAGGAATAAAGGAGACGGAGACAAAAAACGCAAAGCTATGTCATTATACATGACTGTATATATGTTGTTTTCAAGGTAGGTGAAACATATCACTATTGGTAGAAAGAAGTGTGGATGAGCTAGAAGGTACACATTAACCTCTTTGCCTAGAAGAAATAAGCTAGGTATTTGCCATATTTGGAGAATGAATAAAGGGCACCCAAGTCCCTTTTCAACATCAATTGAATTAAGGTTCAGAAATTATTTTCACTTATTTCTTGAGCACAGAACAGTTTGCAAATATCCAACTGGTCTTTTCTGTATACTGTCGTTTCCTAAATCTTCATCTGAGATTCAGTTTTTGTGAGGATTATTAATCATGAACATTTAGATCAAAGTTAGGCTCCTGCTATCCTCTGTGTTGACAAAGAAGTTGACAGCATTATCATTGTTAACCACTGGCAGCAAGATCATATTACAAGGAATTATCTCACTATATCTCATCATCGCCACAGTGTCACAACAGGTACCCTCCAAGTCTGCCTGGCACTAGCTGACCACTGGGTCAGAATTGCCAAAGGCAATTGATGAGACTCACACGTGTCCTGCCAGGTACTCATATGTATGTTGTCCATGCCATACAGCACGTTGCTTGTATGACTCCAAAAATTATAAAAGATGATAGCAGAAAGTACTGGGAGTTTCCACATGACAGGCCAAGTTTCCCTGTTTGGGCCCAAGAAAAACTTGGCTGAAGTTTACAGCAATGGATAGGAATTCTTTGAATTCCTTGCAAATTCACTTGCCAAGGCACCCCAACTCAGTGTGATATAGAGCATCATAAGAACCTTTCGGTTTTAGAAAGTACATTAATGGGATTGGGTCTGATGAAATAGAAGTGTCCTCCTGTTTGGTTTTATTAAAATGAGTCTATCTAGCACAGTGGATCCATTTCCCATTTCTCCACATCTTACTGAAGAATGCCATTGCAGTGGGGACCAAGTGCTCCCTTTCCAAGTTAATGGGAAATGAAAAGCATAGAGCCACCTGCATAGACAAAAACCAACAACTCTGAAGGATGATCCTTCAGAGGAAATGCATTATGGGGCAGGCTATGTGTTTTCCTGGGACTCACATTTAACCCTAGCATATTCCCTGTATTTTATCTCAATAAGATCCCAGCTTTTGTTATTCCCTACCACCCAGTGGCAAATGTAGGCAAACAATCATCCTCAAAGCTCACAATGCTCTAAAATCTCATCTTCTCCAAGTGGATATTATAGGTGCAAAGACCAGTGAAGTTGATAATGAAACTGCAAGTATTCCTTTAGGATTCCGATGTCAGAGAAAGGAACTCATCCTCTTTATTGCTAAGAAAACTGTCAAATCTTCTTTAATTATGATTAATAACATTCACATACCTGAGAAGGTTTTTCCCCTCTCTCTCTTTTGCTGACTTACTTAAAATGCCTCTTTGCTAAATATTATCCCAAGAAGGGGATACAGCTGTAGCTGAAGGGACAGACTAGGGTAGTGTCTCTGTGGGCAGTGGTGCTCATAAAATCTGTGCTTGGTTGAATACATTGGGTTCCAACATCTGTTCATGTGTATTACTTTTTCTTTACAGTTGCTAGCTTGACAGTGAAAAGAATATTTGGCGTGGATCATTTTAATCCTTTCACAAATGAAGTGATTGATTTTTAAAGCAAGTCAGTACATATTTTCTATCATTTGTCCTCAAAGAGAATTGTCAACATCATGTTTCTGAAGTGAGCCATTTTAATGTTCTTAGAGGAGGAGAAACGGGGAGTAATTATGACGCTGATGTGAGAGTGGAGGAAGGAGCTCATATTATTTGTGAATTGTGGCTAAGCTAGTGAAATAGAGCCGTCTTGGTAAGTGTAGTCCAGTAAACAACCCTGGTTAGTGAGTTGTATACACACACACAAAGAGAAGGGGGAGGGAGAGAGGGAGGGAGAGAGAGAAAGGAAGGTAGGGATAAAAGTGGAGACAATATTTATGATAGCATTCTGTGTAATGATGCATATTTAGTTCTTGTTATTCAAACAGCAACTGATATACAGAAGTAGATGGGTTTGCAAGAGGATATTCTGGAGAGGTTGCATGTGGATTTTGTAAAGGTTTTGACTGTATTTTTAGACTAGAAATGTCTTTTGCTTATTCTTGTTAACATTCCCAGAGTGTATTGTATTTGCAGAATGTGTCATTCTGGTTTGCCTCATTATTCCCAGTGCTAATACACACCTGCCCTCATTCTATTGTCTAGGTAAAGTTAACAGGCCTCAGAATTCAGGGCATTGATGGCTCCATCTTGGGCTTAATTAGACAGTTTAAGCTCTAATTGGCTGGTGTTAAGTCAATCAATCAGTGAGAGAGTTGTATGTTCACTCTCTGGGAATTGTGGGAGCAATTGATCTAGTCAGCCACAGACACTTGAGTGGAAATCACTTCCTCAGAGTGGAACTGAACGTTGTTCAAGGCCCTGGCGGTGGGAATCCATGGCTCCTGCTCAAGTGCATGCATGGGTGGCTTTATCTTTTGTGTGCAATGTGTGAGGGAAGACAACTCTCTCTGTGTGTGCTATAGAAAGAAACATGTTAGAATTACATATGCTTGCTCACCAAGATGGAGAGAGAACAGACTGTCAGCCACAGCAAAACTGCCTTGGAAAGAGAAGCATAGATAAATGGAAACAACAAGGTATGGTGAAGCGATTGCTGTGTGATATACCCTTTGAAAATGCAAGAGTCAGGTGAATTTAGTTTTTGCAGACACTAAGGCTTGAACTCAGAGCCTCACACTTGCTCAGCTTTTGTGCTCATGACTGGTGCTCTCCCACTTGAGTCACATTTCCAGTTTTCTTGATGATTAGTTAGAGTGAAGTCTCATATACTTTTCTGGCGTCAAACCTCAACAATCTGGATCTCAGCCACCTGAGCAGCCAGGATTACAAACAAGCATGAACCACAGGTGTTTGCTTACAAATTCCAAATCTACTGGGGTATGATTTCTATGCTGAAAGTACTGGGTCTTATTCATTTCTGCATCTCTTATAATATCTAACACTGGGTCTTGAATGCTATATTTAATGAAGAAATACACAAAAACATTTATTCCAATAGTAGCTTACTATGCTCAAATGATATGTTGACATAAGATTTAATATCTGTCATATGAATGTTTTCTTATTCACTAACTTTTATTCTAAACTATGTCCCCAAACCAACCCAATCCTGCAGGCAATGTGCACAGGAAGGCTCTGCCTTACTCTATACATGGATAAATTCCTAGATAAACCCATTCTGATGCATAAATTCTGATATATGTTTTTAAAAACTGCCATCTATTGACACAATGCTGATAAATTTAGAAGATGGATAGTGGCACACTGCTTCATTATGTATTCTCTGCACTTCTGTGAATGTTTAAAACTGTTCCTATTAAATGATAAAGAAAATAATTAACTATATACTCTTCTCTAGTACATATTGCCTCACAGAAGTGAAGGGCTGCCAAATACTCTATTTAGTGCCATCCCCATGAAGCCTGCTGAAGAGACAACTAAGGATGTGGTAGGGAACTTTTACAATAAACTGTACCTGAACTGATGGAAAAAGTCAATAGGGAACTGGTTTTCCTTGACTCCCTTGATTTCCAACATAACACTTTTGTGTTGCCTTGAATGTGTTGGGAAAGTATTCTAATCAATATGGAAGCCCCTTCATTGCACTAGGTATTAGGATAACACAAATCAAAAGGTCAACATTCAGCTGATCACAATGGTTTTTAATGTAGTCTTGAATTTTCTACTAGTGAGTCTCCGTATCTGTCTGTGTCTCTGTCTCTGAATCTATCTCTGAATATGTGTGTGTGTGTCTGCACTCAGTTGTCTACAATGCTCACCTGTTCAACAATCACCTTTCTTAGCTTCCTTCTCTTCACTGTTTCACATCCCTACTCCCTACCCATTTTTAGCATCATCCCCCAAATCCTTGCTTCATCTTCCGTTTCTGAGAGAATCCAACTTTAGTACTCAGGCAAAGAAAAGAAAAAGCACATTCTGGACAAAGGTAACAGCTTTTTATCAAAGCCACTTGTTCAGGGAATAGTAAGATATTAACTGTGGATTCTTTGTGTTTAGAGTCAGAGAAACATCTGGAAAAACTAATTAGATTGGCTCATTTACCTCTTGCATGTGTTTGCCTAGGAAGAGTGGTGGTGGTTGGTACCAGTCTACCCATAGTTCTCTCTATATTACACCTATATATACACATGTGAACATCATGGATTTCCTAAGTGTTGAAATCTGCAGTTCTAGAATTCAGCGAAAGTATCTGGTTCATGCTAGGAACTTACACCCATAATCTTGTTCCCTTCCAAAATTTATATTCTCATTACATGCACAACATAGACAAATCCTAATTTTGTATGTGAAATCAAAATTTGAGGATTTTTTTAAAGTCAGTCAACATAGAAATAATTCACATTTTGACCTGGTGTTTGTGAATTAAGACCTCAGCATTCTGCTGGTGGGGGCGGGGGGGGGGGAAAGAATGTCTGTGCTGTGCTTTGACCTTCCTTGCTGTCCTACAGATCTGATGGAAGAAACTATCTGTGACTTCTAAAGTGGTTTCCAGCCCCAGATCCCTGACCTCCTGCTTTTTTTCCCCCAAAGGGAAATCTTCAGAGCAACCCATGCTACATTTAACTTTGGGAGCTCTCTCATGGGCTTGTGTCTAACCAGACACAACCGATCTGAATATTTCCTGCATGCTAAGCAGACCACTGTCAGCCGCTTCCTCTAGGCTAGATTATTATAAATGCTGTTTATGATCCTGCCATGACAACTGTGAAGGACATGGCAAAGAATTTATCACAGGATGATTCATCCACCAGCAGAATACCTAATAAGATTCTAAATGTTCCAAGATGATAATAAGACCTAGCTTGTAGAAATAAAGTATTAATAAACTGCTTTTTTCAATAAAGAAGAGTCCCGACATGATTACCCTGACATATTTGTTTTGCTTATATTTTGCGAACAAAGTAGGGCTGCCAGATTGAATAGTAAATTTATTTTTAAAAAAAAACTGATGAAAATCCAACCCATATAAAGTGTAACAGATAGGTTAAAGTCGAGAGCACAGTGTTTGCCTATATCAGAGTACCAGACTCCAGAGCCATCGATTCTAATTGTTCCATGCCATTTGCCTTTGTATTTAAAAATTATATAAGAATAATAGATTGCCCACTATTGACCACAAGGCCATAATTCAAATGAAGAAATTTAGGAAAATCATAAACCAAGAAAAGTGCACTATGGATGAATAATGGATGAGGTGGGTACAGTGACTTCAAAATAAAATCTGGGACTATGTGCTGTGTGTGTCCTGGTTTTGAAAATAAATCTATTCAGTATTGAGTTAATTTTTAAAAAAAAAACAGCTCCTGTTCATTATTACTTAACTAGTCCTAGTGAAAGCAAATGGAACAAATTCAAGAGCCAGCTGGTAGAGTTAGGCCTGGTAGCTCATACTTATAATCCCAACTACTCAGGAGGAAGAGATCAAGAAGACTGCAGTTCAAGGTCAGCCTGGGCAAAAAGTTAGTGAGCCTCCATCTCAACAAAGAAATTAGGAGTGGTGGTCCATATCAGTAATATCCATAGCTGTAATATCAGCTATGTGGGTGGTACAGGTAAAAGGACTACTGAAGTCTAATGCTAGCCTGGGACAAAAAGTGCAAGACCCTACCTGAAAAATAAATCACAAAAGAGCTAGAGTCTGACTCAAGTAGTAAGGTACCCACCTGGCAAGGCCCTGAATTCAAACCCTAGGAGACGGAGACAGACAGACAGACACACACACACACACACACACACACACACACACACACAGACACACACACACAGACACACACACACACACATACACACACACACACATACTACCTCACACCCCAAACTTGCTGGCATTATTTTTCTAACTCCATCCCACCTTAGTTTCTTGTTTGGTTTTTAACCTTTCTGCCAAATAGTTTCTCTCTGACACTTCAAGGCCCCCAAAGCTCAAAATACCGATTTCCCTTCTTGGAAATTAGCCTTGCACCTTGGAAGGTATTTTCTGGTAGGTTGAATTTATCACAGAAATATCAGTATTGAAATCAGCAATTTTTTAAAAGTTGAGATATTACATGCAGGCCATGAGGTACCATTTGGTTGTTTCTACTTTGAATCCTTATGAATAAACCTGCTATGAAAATGAATGTAACAGTCTTTCTGTTAACACCAAATGGATCCTAACCTAAGTATCAATGCTAAAACCAAAAAAACTGCTAACCAAAGGATAAACAAAATGTTCTTAATAAGACACCAAAAGCATAAAGTGTGAAATAAACATTTGATAAACGGCCTGTTGTCCAAAATGAAAAACTTCTGTTCTTCCTGTACAAGTGTTTTTGTGAGTCTGTTTTTTTTTTAAATTTATCTTAAGTAAGGAATGGGTTTGCCAGTCATCACACAGAAGTATAAACAGAGCCAAACTGTTTTCAAACATGCTCTTCCCCCTTCTTCACTCCCATCAGCAAGGGTGAGAATTCAGATATTCTACACACTTGCTAACACTCAGTGTTGTCTTTTTTTTTTTTTTTTTTGGCCATTCTGGCAGGTTTGAACGGGCATCTCATCGTGATTTTAATGATCAGCACTACGTCTAAACGTAACAAGTAAGTAGACTAGTGGCTGCGTAGAGACAAGTCCAAGCTTGGAATCATCCCCCTCAAATTATGTCACCCTCAAATTGTGTGCGAACCACAAATTAAACACTGACAGCAGCACATTTTGATTGAATGTGCTAGGGATCAAACCCAGGGCCCTTGCTCATGTAGGCAAGTGTCCTACCACTGCATACCCAGTCCCAATCCTCACATTAAGCTGTGAGCTTATCATCAAGGTGTTTCCAATTCCAGCTCTTTTGCCTACTACTTAATCGTAACTCTTGAAAAGGAAAATTTTATGTATTTAAACATTCTGCCAAATTTATGGGAAATGACCCACATTACAGAAGGTATTATACTTCATGTGTAAGACATGAAAGAATTCTGAAATTTTTGCCTGTTTTAACAAGTTTTAATGTTTCAAATCTAAGTTCAATTTTTCAGCCTTGTTTATAAATTCAAATTATGACTTAAAGTCAGCTAGGTCAACTGGCACTCTACTACTTGAACCAAACCTCCAACCTGGCTTTTTACTGATAATTTTGGAGATCACAGATTGGCAGACTTTTCTACCCAACCTGGCTTCAAACCAGGATGTTTGTGGCTCTCAGTCTCCTGAGTAGTTAGGATTACCGGGCATGAGCCACTAGAGTCTGACTGAAACTGTGTTTTTGTAAAGAAAGAGTGTCTGCTAATGTGCTGGAACAGTGGTTGTGATGAAAGCCTAATGGAAATTGCACGCCAAGCCTTCTCAAAGTTTGCAACCTACATTTTAAAGCAGGTAATAATTTTTTTTAAAAAAAAGGCTGCCTGCTACCTGCAGATGACAGCATTTACTGTGCAAGTATCTCTTGACAAATGAAATCTTACTTGAATTTCTTTTTAACGTGACTTTATATATTCCGAATCCCCCATATGGCACACACTTACATGATGGATAGAGCCTACTGAATTGTAACTGAAGCCTTACATTCCTTCTTTTGGATACTTCTGGGTCATGAGAGAATGTCATTTGTTCCAGGATGGATAACCTCAGTGTTCTTTGGGGCAGAAATGCAAACTACTGACCATTAAAGAGCTGTCTGTACATACTAGACCTCTAAGTGTCTAATGGTGGTTACACTTGTCCCTCTCTGAGAAAGTGACCAGAGGTTGTTCCCTGAACATAGATCACCCTATTTATGTCATATGACCTTGAATCTCTGGACATAATAGATAACCTGGAAATTGCTACCTATCACAAAGGCACTGAGCATGGTAAAAATGATGATGATAATTGTGGTAATGATGACAACCATAGTAACAATAACAGGCATTAACTGAACATTTACAACAATAAATGTGGCCTACAGCTTATCCATTTATTAGAATGACCTACAAGATAGTAAACTACTTCATTGTTCTGTTTGCATTGCTGGGTTCTGCCACTGGGGGGCAGCAGCACTGCTACCGTCTTAGTCCAAGTGAATACAATTTCTGTTGATAGTTCTTAATATTTCTACATGAGTATTTTCCCCCATAAGAATGAATGTTAAGTGCTCTTCCAGGTAGTTTGTGCAATAATTCAATAATTTAAGAAATTGGTATTTCATAAATATTGTAGGAGAAATAGTGGTATAATTTTCTCTTTTCAATCCATTATTTTATGTCTTTATTAATTATTCTATAATAGTTTTGCTTGTTAAAAGAGGTATTTACCCACAAAGAAGGCTACACTACAGCTACCAGCAAAACTATGTTTATCACACCATTATTTACCATAGCTAAGATATGGAACCAACCCAGATGCTCCTCAGTAGATGAATGGATGAAGAAAATGTGGTGTGTGTGTGTGTGTATATGTGTGTGTGTGTGTGCGCGTGTGTGTGTGTGTATATATATGTGTGTGTGTGTATATATATATATAATATATATATATTAATTGCTTTGAACTTTTTCTTTTCATATATATATATATATATATATATATATATATATATATATATATAATGGAATTCTATGCATCCATCAGAAAGAATGAACTGCCCCATTTGTTAGGAAATGGGAAGACTTAGAAAAAAATTATAGTAAGTGAAGCAAGCCAGGCCCAAAGAAACATAAGTCCCATGGTTTCCCTTATTTGCAATAATTAGTATAAGTTGAGGACAAGCAGAAAAGGTCAAAAGCTATGTACATATGACCATATAAGATGATGTTAAGCAAAATGAACCCCAAGATAGGGACACAAGTGTTTTTTTTTTCTTGCTTGCTATTGTTTTTAATGTACTTAAAATGTACTATGTGATTTTTTTGTTTCTCTTGTATGTTCTTCCCCCACAGTATAACCCCTATTATTTGATGTTGGTGCATCTTGTATATACATTTTTCTAATTTGGGGAGGGGAAGCAAAATAACAAAATGCTGAAACAAGGATACAGGTTGACCCATTGTAACAATGAGATTTATAAGACACTATGTTGAAAACAAACTTTACAACTTGGGGGGGGAGTTGGGGAAGGAAGGGATGGTAGGGGAAAAACAAAGGAATTAACAATGCTCCATAGGAAATGTACTCATTACCTTACTCATGTAACTGTAACCCCTCTATACACTATTCTTACACTTAAAAACAAAAAAAAGGTATTTACCATCAGAAATAAATGGCAAGTACTTATTTCTTGAGCTTTACCCTTGCTTTTAACACAGTTTCCATCCATTTATATGAGCAGGTTATGTTTGGATATTAGAGGGAAGAGATGAGAATTTTTCTTTTTGTTTCCTTATACATTTGTGTTGAGAGTCAGGGTCTCAGCTATGTAAGCCGTTCTAGCCTCAAACTCAACATCCTCCTGCCTTTAGCCTTCCAAGTGCCGAGATGATAGCTGTGCAATGCTATGCCTGGAAAATGTGCATTTTATATATTGGAGAACATGAACACACAGCATCTGAACACACATCAACTGAACCTAGATTTCTAAATCAAGAGTCTGTACAATCTCCCAGCATTTATAGAGAAGTTGCCATTTCCCCATGGAATTTTGTGTATTTACATATATATACATAAATGTAGATGTATATATATATGTATATGTGTATATATATATATATATCTTCATGTTATTTGAGACAATGTTCTTTGGTTCATTCAGTCTTGGAGTTGCTTTATCTTCTTGGGGAACGGGTTCTTTTCTTCATCAAGCTTATGACCCTTCTAACTTCTTAGTGTCTTTTCCCTTTAAATTCCTTTTTTATCCAATCTTAGTACGTTTAAACTATCCTGAGGTTATTATTTCTGTAATAGATCTTTTCCCTATCCTTTCAACTTTTTTATGATTTCCTATTTCAGCTATGGTTCTTCTGATAATGACTGAATTATTAAAATATTAAGACTATTTGCCTTTGACTAATTTAATACACTTAAATTTCACAGTTTAATTGCTTTGAACTTTTTCTTTTCTTCTTTTTAGGTCTGAGGCCAGGATGAACTTTTTTTTAACAAAAGACTGTTGTTTCTGCCTTTTTGGCTTTTTTGTTGCTGTTGTTCTCTCAATTCCTAGATAAACTAATTTTTATGTATTCCATTTCTTCACCCTACTTGTTTGAAAGCTATGCATCATATTCCTTACATTTTAGAGGTCATTAAATTTCAACATGCATCCTTAAAATCAAATTTTAATTTTTTCTTAAGTGTCCTTCTAGATTTTATTCATGAATCTAAGAATAACTTCACAGATTCTTCTTTTATTCTCCCCCAAAAAGCAATACCACTTATCCTGCTTTACATTTCCCCCCATTCAGCAATGTATTCTATACTTTTTTCCACATGCTAAATATTTTTCTTTTCTAATGTATTACAGTAAAAAATATTACCATCATAATTACTAAGTTTCTTTTTTTAAGGTGATGTAGAGAGGGGTTACAGTTATGTAAGTCAAGTAAAGAGATTAGTCAGATGTTAAGAAATAGCTTTGTTTGTGGTCATAATAAAGACTGTGAAAATGTATTTTTATTATGTCATTTTGGAACCAGAGTAATGCTGACCTCTTGGAATGAGTCAGGAGTAATTCTATTTTATCTATAAATGATAGTAGAAATCTTCACAATACAGATGAGTTTGAGATTGTCTTTGTAGGTGTTTTAAAACTATAACTTCAATTTTTTAATAAAAATAGTTCTTTAATGAACTTTGGTAGTTTGTGTCTTCCAAGGATGTCTATTTCATTTATGTTTTCAAAATTGTGGGTATAAAATGGTTGCTATTTTCTTCTTCTCTTTTCCATCTTCTTTCCCTTTCTTCTGTTCTTCTTACCTATATTCACAGTTTCTTCCTTTTCTTTCTTTGTCGATCTTTCTAAAGGTTTTTCAGTTTTACCTATCTTCTTAAAGATCTAGCTTTGGGTTTCCAATTTTAGTTATTTTTGTTTCTTTTCTATTTCTTAGATTTTGTTTTTGCTCTGATATTTATTATAACTTTTCTCGTGCATATTTTGACCCTTATTTATTGTTCTTTTCTTGATATCTTAGGTAGAATCAGGTTTTATTTTGGTGCTGTCTTTCTTTTTTTTTTCTTTTTTTTAATAGGCTTTGGTCAACTATTTTTATTTTTATTTATTTTTTTGTGTGGTGGTGGAGGAAAGAAAGAATCTATGCTTAGGACTTTTAACTAATTTACTTTATTGTTATTATAAAGGTGATATACAGAGGGATCACAATGACAAGAGTCAGGTAATGAGTACATTTCCTTTCATGCAGTATCTTTTGTCCCCTTACTCTCTCCCAGCCCCTCCCTCCCTCCTGCCTTCACCTGTAAATTGTATACTTTCATCACTGTCTAGACAACTCCACCAATGCACTTTTTCATCCTTTTACCAACTTGAGTTCTGTACCCGACCCCTCATCATCCCAAAGATATACACAAGTAGGGCTTGGAACTCAGGGCCTAACCACAGTCCCTGAGCTTTTTCACTCAAGGCTAGTGCTCTACCACTTTAAGCCACAGCACCACTTCTGGTTTTCTGGTGTTTAATCAGAGACAAGCCACTCAAACTTTCAAGCCATAGCTGGCTTCAAACTTTGATCTCAGATCTCAGTCTCCTGAGTAGCTAGGATTACAGGTATGAGACACCAGTGCCTGGCTTAAAATTTAGTATTTTTTAAAAATACCTTTAAATATTTTCCCAAACAATTCAAGAAACTTTGCACCTACAGAATCCTTTCACCACTCATTATTTTCCTCTGATATTTTTTTATTCTCTCTGGGTTGAAAACTACTCATGTTTACTGCTGGTTTCTCAGTCAACGTTTATTTAGGTTTCCTTTATGTATTTATTAATTTCTTGCCTACTTTTCCTTACAATGTAATTACTTCATTCACATTAAATTTTGTTCCTACTACAATACATCCTTTAGGTAGCTCTTTCAGCAAGATCAAGGAATTGTTAAACCCTGTCTAAACTTCTACCAGTATGGATTACTATTCAACTAAAATTTCAGAAAACAAAACTAGGTAAGTACTTTACTACTTGACTCCTAGTCTTTTTTCCCTTTTTCTTCAGCTATATTTCAGATAGATTCTTGAGTTTTCACCCAAGGCTGGCCTCAGATCATAATCCATCTATGCCTCCTATATAACAGGAATTGTACGGGAATGTACTATCATACCTAGCCTGGCTAAACGCATTAACTTTCTGTGCTTGGTTCATTTCACTTAACATAATGTTCTCCATTTCCATCCATGTTGCTGCAAATAACAGGATTTCATTCTTTTTATGGCCAAATAATATTTTACCATTATATAACATATATAATACGTACCACATTTTCTTTTTAACCAACACAGATTACTTTTGTTTTAGTGTTATTAATGATGGAAAATATGCCATAATCCTCGTTTTTCTTTATAACCCATGTCTTTTTTCCTGTTTTTGTGTGATGATCAGCTGTTTCATTAAGATTTATAAGGCTTATTATTATTATCCATCTATATAAGGATGTATTTTTATTAGTCATGCTTTGCTCTTAGTGAGTCTCCTGAATCTAAGGGATATATTTTCATAAATTCTGAAACAGTTGCATCTATTATCTCATTGAATATTGCTTCTCTCTCATCCTTTTACTCCATCTTTTTTTTTTTGGTAGTACTGGGGTTTGAACTCAGGGCCTCAAGCTCGCTGGTCAAGACTCCACCACTTGAACTACACCCCAACCTTCTTATAGCAAAGGTAGCATGTCCTGTTTTTACCTCCTGGAGCCTCAGACCCTGATCTTCCTACCCATGCTATGCCTCTCATATAGCTCAGATCACAGACATACACCACTATACTCCATTTATTGATTGAGAAAAGGCATTACCTGGGCTGATGATGAACCATGATTCTCCTGATCTCTGCCTATGGAATAGCTGGGATTACAGACATAAGCCACCGTGCTCAGCTTGCAGTTCCTTTACAGGTGGATGATGCTGGATCTAGATTCTATACCCTGTATTCCTAAAGAAGCCCGGGGGTTGATTTCTTTACCACTTAAAACTGGGGAAAGACAGTGATCCAGGTCTATTCCCTTTGATGTGCCTTCACATTAAATGTCAATGTCTTGACTTCATACTGAGTTTTCTTCTTCCACCTCCCTATTGCTAAGTGTGAGTACCTTGCCATTAGGGCCTATTTCTAGCCCCCGCATGCTGCTTTACCATCAGAGCACCTGTTCACAGAAAGCAAGAAGGTAGCCCTGGCTGCATGATCTTCCTTGTTTCTAGTACCTAGAGTTCTTTCTTCATTATTTGGTATCTTTTTCCCCTGAAAATAAGTATTTATTTAATTTGATCAATTTTGGGTACAAAGAGATATACAAAGAAGAAACATTAATTGATGCCCCATACCCTACAGAAAAACACTTCAAAACTTGTCTTTTCTTCCCTCTAGATTTCAGCTATACCTTAACATGTCCAGTGCTACTTGATCACTGTCACCTCTCCCAACATTAGCCCCTTCCCATTTGTTCCTTCCCATTTCATGTTTCCCACTTCCTTTATGTACGTTGAGTGTGCTGACTAGATTTGTCCCCAGTTCCCTTTTTCGTTCTTCCTACAAGCCCCTGCCCCACTGAAACTTGTTTCAGTTATTCATTCTGTTAAACTGTCTGTTACCTATGAGAAAGGTTTCACGCCAGATTGTGTCTTCATCGCAAGTTTGGCTACATTTCGAGGAAGTTTTTGCTTAATTTCTCTGGTATTCCTATGCAGCTTTAGAAGAGTCTTCCCAGCCTGCCTCTTCACTGGAAGAAGCCTAGACAGATGCCTAGCACTAAATGGTGGGAAGAATGGGAAGTGTATACTGGTAGAGGCTTTGCAGAGGGGCAGAGTCACCAAGGAGTTGAGTATTGCAGGATACAAGAGGGAGTTCACAGAAAGGAGGGATGAAAATGCTTTTCAAACCATTTTTACGTGTCATCTAGTTGGAGAAAGGTATGTAATCTAATATCTGGCTCAACCAAATGCACACAGCATTTTCATTCTGCAGATTGACAACTTACCTCTCCTTCCTGATCCTCTGCATGCCTCTGCCTTTGTAGGAACAAAATGTGCTCTGTGACCTGCAGGAAGCCAGGTTCTTTGCAGGCAACACCACATGGCTTCAAAAACATCACAGTGCTGAGTCCTCAAGGCAGTGGAAGATTGTGAAGAAAGGAACTGGAGTTCTTCCCTGGGAGTTTCGACCTGTAGCTGCTGGAGGGAGGAAGCTCAAATCAGAGTTTTTGGCTTTTAATTTTTAATTCCATCAATGGTGATTATGTTGTCTGAATAGGTACGGAAAGCAAACCTCTTGCTGCTCTCTGCAAATGCCTACAACAAAAGTGGAAACATCTATCTGTTGTAACTCCTGGAAGGTGGTTAAAAGATTAAATTTTTTAAAAAGAGGCAAACATGCTTTATAATAACAAATGTATTAGACTGATAGCCTAATGTGGTTCAGAACATACTCACTGGACATTTGGCCATGTCATGCCAATGACTCATGCTTCAATTTTTCCCAGCTGTAAAATGCAGATGATAGATCTACCCCCTCAGCGTTGTTTGGTTAAATGAGATGGAATTATGTCTGATATATAGTCAACTCTCAATTTCTGTTGTGTTTTAGCTCTCAACACTGTAATTTATATAAGAGAATTAAATTTAGGTTCAAGGACCTCAAAGCAAGTTTAGAAACAAGAACAGGATATTTGAGAACTCTTTGAATTGTACCCCTAAATCGTGTGTGTATGTGTGTGTGTGTGTGTGCACATGCATGCATGTATACACACAAGTCATGGAGACTAGTGTGTTTTCCTTGTCACAAAGTTTATGTTTTTCAGAGGATTCTTTGAACGATTCTTAACTGAAATGGGGTTAAACCCACTTCTGTTTGAGTCTGAGATGGGGACTGAAGGACTATAGAGCTAAATACCCAACACATTCCTAGAGCTCCTATTTTGTTCCATAAGCATCGATCAAGAGCTGGGCACGAAGCCAGGCAGGCACTTGGGCATGCTGAGCCATACGCCACCCAGGTAGCACTCTGTGCCATCTACTAAGGAACCAAGTGACAACCCAGAAACCGACTTGGCTGACTTCTGCTAAAGGCCATTAATATGATGTCTTCCTTTATGGGCAAATTCACTGTCAGGTGAATGAACTTTATCACTAAGATAGCCTGTGGTAAGACTGTGGATTCGCTTCAAGCTTTTCTCTTTTTCATTACTGGGGTTTAAACTCAGGACCTCATACTTTACTAGGTAGCCGCTCCACCACTTGAGTTTCACCCCTAGCCCTTTGGCCTTTACTTTTTCTTGTAGAATCACACACTTTTACAACCAGGTCTAGTCTCAGACTACTGTCTTCCTACCTGTGCTCACCATGTAGCTGGGATTATAGATAAATATTAACACACCTGGTTTATTGGCTAAGATGGAGTCTTGGTAACTTTTTGCCCAGGCTAGCTTTGAATTATAACCCACCTATTTCTGCCTCCAGAGTATTGGGATTATAGGTGTGAACTACTAACCTGGCCCACTTCAAGCTTTTATTTAAGAGCATTGTACAATGTTCTCTTCTCATGAAATGGTGTGAGCCTTCTGGTCTTCCCAGTGGAAACTTCAGGTCATGAGATTTGAAGGCTGTAGTGAAATATCCTAAAATAGGTGATAGGAAATTGCCCCAAACTGATGAATTATAAGAATCATGGCGCTCTTTCCTTCTTTCCCTTGAATCTCTCATTTCAACTTAGCCTAGGCAGTTAAGGAGATTTGGGAATACAAGTGTGTAACTGTCCATCTTTCTTTCTTTCTTTCTAATGATGTGTGTAATCTAAGTAGCAACTGCATAGGTAAGAAAACCTATATTTTGTTATTTTTTTTACCTTCTGCTCTCAGATGCCTTTTAACATATGTAAAAATATTGACACAGCGCTTCCAGTCCACAGCAATCAATACAAAAATGTTCTTGTGGGTTCTTCTCTTGGTAATATCATATTTAACTCAAAAGGAGTCCTAGGCATATTGAGAGCAGATAATAGGTACAAATCTGACAAAAAGCTAATGAGCTCTCCTGTGATTATGAGGGAGGACGGTGACTCATTAAATCTCATTTCCTAGGCAAGTCCACAGAGGGAGAAGAAATTAACTGAAATAAAGGCCTTAGAACCTAATGCAGTCAGATTTATGAGCATCTGTGTAAGCAGCCACATGATAATCAGTACAAATAGCAAGATGTTTTAATGAGGGTCTCTGAAATATTTAATTAGTTACTGTATGATTTCTTTTGAGAACTTTTTGTTATTTTCTGTTAGGAATTAGCCCCATACCAGGGAGGGTCCTGCAAGCAAGTGGGGTTGTCTTTGTGGGGTTGTCTGGGGATTGGACACAATCCAAGCTACACTTCCCTTTAGAGGATGTCTTTATTAACACTGTCATTGATATTCACAGCTGGGCTGAAATGAGGTTCTGAATAGTTTGGATTTGTAGACTTTTTTTTTTGCCAGTGTGGGGCTTGAACTCAGGGCCTAGGCAATGTCCTTGAGCTCTTTCACTTGAGGCTAGCACTCTACCACTTGAAGCCACAGCTCCACTTCCAGTTTTCTGGTGGTTTATTGGAGATAAGAGTCGCACTGACATTTTCTGCACAGACTGGCTTTGAACCACAATCCTCAGATCTCAGCCTTCTAAGTAGTAAGGGTTACAGGTGTGAGCCACCAGCACCCAGCTCTGTAGAATACTTTTGGTTAAAAAATATTTAAGTACCTACATAGAACTAATCATCTTCCAAGCTCTCAAAAAAAAGATAAACTATTAACAAGATAGTGAGATTATAATTTAGTTCTGATACTTGAACATTTTTTTAATGTCTATTTTGACTTTCTAGGTATTTCCTTTAAATCTTGTTCTTCAATCACAGGTCCTAATAATTACTATGAGCAAATATTTGCTAAGTAACAATAGTTTAAGGTGTTCTTAAACAGTCAGGAATCTATAAAAGCAAGTAAGTCAATTTCTGACAGAATTTTAGATGTTAGGGGCTGGGAGGAATAGGTCTCCATTCATTGGGCCAGCTTTGACTTAATCCATATATGTTGGCACTTATAATTCTGCTTATTCAAGGAATTGTTCATAGACTGAGGAGAGGAAACTAAGAAGTTCCTCTAAGGTGGGGCTCAGAAGTTAAAGTGCCAGCTGAGCAAGCAAGCCAAACAAACAAGGATCTCTGAGCTCAAACCTGAGTACATCCCCACCCCACCAACCAAAAGAAAGCTAGGTGCAGGTGCAGGTACTCCACAGGCTGAGATGTAAGAGTTGTGGGCAGAAAAGTCCTCAAAACTTTACCTCTAATTAACCATAAAAAGCTGTACTGGAGGCATGGCTCAGGTGGTACAGCATCAGCCATGAGCAATACCTGGGTAAGCCAGGTACAGTGGCTCATGCCTGTTATCCTAACTACTCAGGAAGCTGAGATCTGAAGATTGTGGTTTGAAGCAAGATGGGCAGGAAAGTCAGTGAGACTCCTGTCTTCAATAAACTACTCAAAAAAAAACCCCGGAAATGTAGAGTGCTTGCCTTGAGCAAAAGAAGCTCTGGGACAGCACCTAGGTTCAGAGTTCAAGCCCCAGGAATGGCAAAAGGGGATGGGGGGCTAGGCAAGAGTGCAAGGCCCAGAAGGCCCAGAAATGTTCAAACACAGGTAACTGGCATATACAAATGTACATGAATACACATGTTGTCACATGACAAGATACTAGGAACTTTATCTGGAAGCAAGAGAGATCACTCGGTTTATATCCTTTCCCAAACTTTATAATTCTAGATCATATATATATATATATATATATATATATATATATATATATATATAATCACTTCCTAGACTTGTGACTAATCTCTGTGCTTTCTACCATTAAAACCAAGCACACAGAAAGATCACCTTCAGGTTGTGATTTATTTTTAAAAAGCTGTGGCCAAAATTCCTAATGGAGAAATCAGCCCATACAGGCTTTTCATAGCATAGATGAGTAGACCACTGGAAAAATGTCAAGATAATTTCGGTTAATCCAAGTCCTAACTCATGTCCATGTTAAAACATCCAATATTTGAAACTATTCATCTTCTAAGGTCTTAGTTATCTTAGATAATATATTGGGGTAGACCATGCCAAAGGAGGAGGTGAGGATCTTAGCTCACAACATGAAACGTGAGTGATTAAAACTAACCATAGCTCCTTAGTTCAAAAAATGCACTTAATTTAAAAATATTTCAAGTTGAATATTTCAATGCATTCTTAGAATCCTAGCACTCAAGAGACTGAGTCAGAAGGATCACAATTTCAAGGCCAGCCTGGGTACATAGTGAGATACTGACTCAAACAAAAATCTTTAAATTCATGTTTTAATAGTTCATACAATTATGTTTGAGTTTATAAATATTCTTAATATAGAATGTTGTTATTCTCTTCCCCAAATATCTGCTATTAAGTCTTAGTATTAATTTTTTTTTTAGAATTTAGGGACTACTGTTGATTCTCTTGAAGCTAGAAGGTCTTACGACTTGTCTAAGTTTTGGTCAAAAATCAAAAACAAAAACACCATGGCTAAATTTCTTTCACTGCTGATTAGTGGAGGTGTTTTTTTTAAACAACAACAACAAGTGTTCAAGTTGCATAAAACACAGTTTGAAATGATAGATGGAAGAACTGGGGCAAGCTGCCAAGGTTGGGCGGATATGAAGTTAAAGGGCTAGCTCGAGGCCAGACCAGGCAAAAAGTCATACAGACACCTATCCCCACCAACAACCCAAGTCTGGTAGTTTTTGTATTTGAGGTGTGGCTCAAGTGGTAGAGAACTTGCCAACAAGCATGAGTCTATGAGTTCAAAACTCAGTACTGCCAACAAAAAAGGGAGGAAATGGGCTGGGAGCTGATGGCTCATGTCTGTAATCTTAGCTACTCAGGAAGCTAACATCTGAGGATCGTGGTTGAAAGCCAGCCTGGGCAGGAAAATCTCCAATAAACTACTCAGAAAAGGACAGAAGTGGTGCTGGGGCTCAAGTGGGACAGCACTTAGAGGAATGTCTCACTCAAGAGGGACTGTCACAGTCACAGTGCACAAGCCCTGAGTTCAAACCCCACCACCTACCAAGAAAAAAAACAACAACGAAGAAAGGTAAGAAGAAAAGTAAGAAGGAAGGAAAGGAAGGAAGGAAGGAAGGAAGGAAGGAAGGAAGGGGGGAGGGAAGGGAGGGAGGGAGGGAGGGAGGGAGGGAGGGAGGGAGGGAGGGAGGGAGGGAGAGAGGGAGGGAGGGAGGGAGAAATTGGTCATTTTTAGTCTCAGAGGCAGAATCTACAGAAAATGCTTGGGGGGTGGGGGAGAGAAGAAAATATGCAATTATCTGTGCTTAGAAGTAGGTTTTGGAAGTCAGATGCTGGTGGCAGATGCTCATAAACCTGGTAATGGGGAAGCTGGACATAGTGTTACATATCTGTGATCCCAGTGATGACAGAAATCCTAAAAATTGCAGATTGAAACTCAGGAGCAGGAGCATGCCCAAGAGGGAAGTAAGACACTATCCTAAACAGTGGTCCTACAGGCATGGCTTAGTGGTATTCCACCAGTAGCAAGTGGGACTTACTGAATTCAAAGCTCCAGTACTGGCGCGCATACACACACACACACGCAAAGAAGAAAAAGACTTGGAAGATCATGTACCAGATTACTAGCAACATGGAATACTGAAATGATAGAGAAGAGGCCTAAGCGTTCTTACTTTTACTTTGTACAGTTACATTATTAAAATACTTTAGAAGGAGCTTATTATTTTTTCATTTAAGAAAGTATAAAAATAATATAACAGGAAAAATATGCCCTAGGAGTAAAAGTCGGTTCGCAGCAGCTATTAATGTACGGTACAAGCCTGGCAAACCAGAATAACTTATTTAGACAAGTGGCAGCACCTGGCCTTGCTTCCATAGCATCTCTCTTCGGCCTTTATAGTTTGGTGTCCCCCCCCCACCCTCCCATCCCCCCAAGACCTCCAGCAATGTCTGAGGCAATAGCTAGGCAGGCAGCCACCCTTAAGCAGCTAGTAGCTCAAGAAACACCCAGGCTGAGGGTCTCTCCCTCTGTGAACCTGGAAGAGCAAACTCCAGGTGCTGAGGGGACAAGGGAAGGACCAAATGTGTATGGGGAGGGGGCGTTGTAGGGGATTTGTTTGTTTTGGGGGCCTGGGGAGGGTGGGTCTGGTTCTAGAGCTTGAACTCAGGGCCTAGGCGCTGTGCTTTTCTTTGCTCCGAGATGGTGCTCCAGTGGTAGATAGGCCTGTCCTCGAAAACGGGGTGGGGCTGTGTGGCCTCGGACCCCACACCCCTTGGCTTTGAAGACAACGGCCCACACACCCCAGCCTTGTAGACGTGGGCGCCGGCCTCCAACACGAGGCCCCACACACCCCGGCCTCGCCTCCAACACGAGGCCCCACGCACCCCGGCCTCCAACACGAGGCCCACGCACCCCGGCCTCCAACATGAGGCCCACGCACCCCGGCCTCCAACACGAGGCCCACGCACCCAGGCCTCCAACACGAGGCCCACGCACCCGGCCTCCAACACGAGGCCCACGCACCCCGGCCTTGCCTCCAACACGAGGCCCACGCACCCAGGCCTCCAACACGAGGCCCACGCACCCCGGCCTCCAACACGAGGCCCACGCACCCGGCCTCCAACACGAGGCCCCACGCACCCCGGCCTCGCCTCCAACACGAGGCCCACATACCCCGGCCTCCAACACGAGGCCCACGCACCCCGGCCTCCAACACGAGGCCCCACGCACCCCGGCCTTGCCTCCAACACGAGGCCCACATACCCCGGCCTCCAACACGAGGCCCCACGCACCCCGGCCTCCAACACGAAGCCCACGCACCCCGGCCTCCAACATGAGGCCCCACGCACCCCGGCCTCCAACACGAGGCCCACGCACCCCGGCCTCCAACACGAGGCCCCACGCACCCCGGCCTCCAACACGAGGCCCACGCACCCCGGCCTCCAACATGAGGCCCCACGCACCCCGGCCTCCAACACGAAGCCCACGCACCCCGGCCTCCAACATGAGGCCCCACGCACCCCGGCCTCGCCTCCAACACGAGGCCCCACGCACCCTGGCCTCGCCTCCAACATGAGGCCCCACGCACCCCGGCCTCCAACACGAGGCCCACGCACCCCGGCCTCGCCTCCAACACGAGGCCCACGCACCCCAGCCTCGCCTCCAACACGAGGCCCACGCACCCCGGCCTCCAACACGAGGCCCACGCACCCCGGCCTCCAACACGAGGTCCACGCACCCCGGCCTCCAACACGAGGCCCACATACCCCGGCCTCCAACACGAGGCCCACGCACCCGGCCTCCAACACGAGGCCCCACGCACCCCGGCCTCCAACACGAGGCCCACGCACCCCGGCCTCACCTCCAACACGAGGCCCACGCACCCCGGCCTCCAACACGAGGCCCACGCACCCCGGCCTCCAACACGAGGCCCACATACCCCGGCCTCCAACACGAGGCCCACGCACCCCGGCCTCCAACACGAGGCCCACGCACCCCGGCCTCCAACACGAGGCCCACGCACCCCGGCCTCACCTCCAACACGAGGCCCACGCACCCCGGCCTCCAACACGAGGCCCATGCACCCCGGCCTCCAACACGAGGCCCACGCACCCGGGCCTCCAACACGAGGCCCACATACCCCGGCCTCCAACACGAGGCCCCACGCACCCGGCCTCCAACACGAGGCCCACGCACCCGGCCTCCAACACGAGGCCCACATACCCCGGCCTGGAAGACACAGGCCCACCTCAGCCGTGTAGACCCCGGGCCTGCGGTGCAGACCAAGCCTCAGAGACCCAGATACCCAGACTTCCACGCCTCGGTTCCACTGTACACCAAGGGCCCCTGACTCACAGGACTATCGTGCGACGTCAATAACTTATTATTTAACAGAAGGGCGCCATGAAGTTACCTCAGCAAAGAGACCTCCAAGCCGCACAGGCCCCGCCAGCGTTTCCTCGGTCTTCCTAGGCAGGGAGACCACGCCCCAGGGGCGGGGCCACGTCCCTCCCTCCCTCCCACAGGGGCGGGGCCACGCCCCCTCACAGGGGCGGGGCCACGTTCCTCCCTCCCACAGGGGCGGGGCCACGTTCCCCCCCCCTAGGGGGCGGAGCCACATCTTCCTCCTCCTCCATGGGTGGGGCTATGTTCTTCTTTCCTACCCCAGGCAGGGGGCAAGGAGTAGAACTAGGTCCTCAGAAGGTGTGACCTCGTTCTTCCAGGAAACCAGAAGCTGACCAAGGGGAAGGATCCCATTTTCCCCTGGGGATGAGGTGGTCCACATTCTTTTTCACTTATTTAATTTCTTGTTCTCATTTAGTTGCCCCCAGGGTTTTCATTTCAACATGTCAGTTTATGAGGACAACATCACGTTCTCCCCTCTCTCCCAACTTCCACCCATCTCCTCATTTTCCGAGTTCCATTGTCACACAGGCATACATGGAAAATGACCCATCTTCTGAAGAGTGAAGCATCAGTACAGTAGATTTACTCCATTCAGCTGGGTAAAGGAATCATAGTCGAAGGGAGCAGTGTGGGTGATGGGACAGAGGATATCTTGAAAGGTTGATTCTGAAAATGGGAGATGTTTAAGGACAAGACTTTTTAAATCCCCTTTTCCTACTGACACCTGACCACTGAAGAACTTCAAGTCACAGAATGAAGAGCAAATAGACTAAGGTATTTTTTCTTATTATTTTATTGTAAAGATGCTGTACAGAGGGGTTACAGTTCCATGAGTAAGGAGGTAATGAGTACATTTCTTGTTGGGGTAACAATGCTTGACCAAGGTATCTTGAGAGTCAGGAAAAAAATTGTTTTACAAGATAAGTTGCCTGGGCCCTGGGAACTCCCCGCTGATTTCCATTAATAGAATCTAAACTCATACTGAGAACAGACCCCTAAAAGCCGATCTGTCATATGTTTAGAAGCCAACCGGATGCGTTTAGCGTTCAGCTGGACTGACTTCATGGACCAGAATAACAAAGTTCTATACTAATTGCAGACGTTTGTGGCAAGAATAGCCCTGCCAGCGAGGGTGTTGTGCTGTGGCTGGACCACAAGATAAACTGTTTTGCAAGACTGTCAAAGCTGTGAGATTTCCTGCTATTACACCTTCTGGCCCAGACAGAAGCAAGCATTATATCAGAGGATTGTCCCAATCTCACCAGCCACTAGTGGTCCCAGAGGGTCCTCATCAATTGCAGGTCAGAGGAGGCAGTTGAGAGTTCAGATGAGTATACAGCTCCTGAGCCAGGTGCAGAGCTTCTGCTTACATGGATAACCTAGAACTTGCAGGTTCAACCAGAAGCCTGAGGGGGAAAATGTGGCTAGACTGATTGGATCAGACTTTGGGAACACAGTCAAAAACCTTGAACAATTGAGAATCATTTCTTTCAAGCTCTGGTCCCAGAGGTCTATTGTCCATAGAAGTCACCTCTCACTTTTGTTGTTATCTTTTGGACATCTAGAACACAGTATAATTCTTTAGCATGGAAGGAAGTCAGAAATAGCCCCCCATTTATATCCCAAGCCACATCAGACTCCACCCAAAGTCCACAATTTTTCTGGTTCTTCCGTGATTGGGGTTGGGGATATGAGCAATACAGAGTTGGGTCTCTTCCCATCTCCTCCACCCCTTCAGTGCTGTGCTTTAAACCAGCTTGCCGGAACTCTGCACTGGGGTTCCATTTGCTATTAAGGGCTCTAATGAGGAGGGACAGGCAATTATTATTATTTATTTCACTAATTAGCCAGATAATCATTCATTCTGAAACTATGCCGATTTGGAACGCTGTGTGTTTGTGCCCTTTGTCTGATGCAGCTTCAGTTTTTCTTTTCTCCACCTTTTTCTTTTACAAAAGTGGTTGCTGTGTTAAATGAGGAGCAAAGGCAGAGGGCAAGAGGTTAAAAAAAATTTTAAATAGTGAGTGATCATTTCAGAGCAGTGAAGATAATGCAGCAAGGAGCTAGAGTCCATAAAAACATCACTTTTTAGCCTCTAAAGACATAATGCTTCATGATAACCATGAAACATATTAGTGCAAAATAAATTGCTGTTCTATTCAAATCCTTAAATGTACTACTGTGGATGTCACTGGAGACATACAACTCTTTTTTTCCCCCTGCCAATCCTGAGGTATATTTTATCATAATTTGTGGGGTGGATGACAGCCTTGTACACATGATTGCCTCTTCCTGCTCAGTTAGCTTGTCAAGGTCAGAGTCCTTTGGCCTTTTATGAATGTAGGACTATTAAGAAATGAGCAGGATAACTGAACAGCATGAAGAGGAAATTTTATTTTTCTTAACTGATAAATACATTTTTCATGGAGATTGCTCTTTGGCAACTCTCCTAGTTATATTGGGGGGAAGGGTGTTGGGGATAAGTAGAGACAGTGTCTGCTATTTTGATGCTCTGCATCTTATTTTCATTGTAAACTGAAAACTTCTGGAAGATTGGGATTCATCTTCCATGCCACAAAATAAAATGTCCCACCTCTCAGACCGAATTACCGAAGACAGATTAATTACAATGGGAAATTAGTGCTCAATTGATAGCAGTCACTTCTATAGCATGGAGATACAGCATAATGCCATTTTGATGAAGCAATTCTCCTAGATAAAAACCAGCATGGTAGAGTAGGTTGAGAATTTTCACAGTGACTATCTTGAATTTTCATCATGACTGGATCCAAGGGAGAGTAGTGTGGTAGAAGCCTTAGCCAAGATTCTCAATACAAGGAAATATGAGATACGATGTCCCTTTGAGATGGAGATGAAGGTCCTTGATGGGATAGTGTTGTGGGTGTGGTGGTAAAGAGGTAGATGAAGTCAGAGCATGAGTCTCAGTGAAAAGATTAGCAGGGGGGCTGGGAAGGTGGCTCAGTGGTAGAGCGCTTACCTTGCATGCATGAGGCCCTGGGTTCGATTCCTCAACACCACATAAGCAAAAAGAAAAAAGCCAGAAGTTGCGCTGTGGCTCAAGTGGTAGAGTGCTAGCCTTGAGCTGAAGGTCTGAGGAACAGCGCCCAGGCCCATAGTTCAGGGCCCACGGCCGGACCCCCCCCCACAAAAAGAAAAGAAAAGAAAAGATTAGCAGGCTTCACTTGCCTAAAGGATGACTTAGTGTATTGGTCAGCTTTTGATCACTATAATAAAATACTAGACAAAATTGACTTATAAAAGGGGGGAAAGGTTTATTTTGTTTCATAGTTTAGAAGTTTCAATTAATGACTGGCTGGTCTTTAGGCCTGTGGACTAGCAGAAGTATATGAAGAAGCAACACTGCTCAAATCATAGCCAAGGAGCAAAAGAGAATGAGGAGAGGGCCAGGAATCCCACAATTCTTTTCAATGACTTGGTTGCCAATGACCTAAAGACCTCCCACAAGGTCCCACCTCTTAAAGTTTCTAGAGCCTCAATAGTGCCATCTGGGTATCAAGTTTTTTAAAGAGATGACCCTTTAGGAAACATTCAAGATCCAAGCTGTCTCACTCAGTTACCAAGACATAGGATGCTATCTTTTATCTCTGCATCCTTGTCCTTGGTCTCAGAGATTCAGGGTAGGGAACTTCTAACCAAATCAGGCTAGAAATATCATTTGATTCTTTCCTCTTGGTGGGCTCTGGTGTTGCTAGAAACACTGGAATTTGCTCCAAAATCATGGTGAAAGAAGTCAAAATGTCTGTGAGACTCATCTCCAATACATTACCAAGAAAGCTAGAAGTGGTAGAGCAGTAGCCTTGAGCAAAAGAAGCTCAGGGACAGCATCCAAGCCCTTTGTTCAAACCCCAGGACTGGAAAAATAAGGCAAAAGGAAATAAACAAGTTCTTGTGCAGCAAGTTCAACAAACACTTATTTCTAGGCGTTCAGCTGCTGACCAAACTTTCAGAAATTCTGTCAGAGGGAGCTTTTTAGTGTGTCAATAACCTGGATATATCAGAGTTAATTCTAGTAGAAGCAGCAGCAGGAATGATATCCTAGAGCCTCTCCTACTTTTGCTTACTAAAGAGAAAAAGACCTATAAAAATAAAAGCCTGTTTAGAGCATTTAAATGTAGATCATTTGCTGAAGTTGATTTTTACATTTTATACAGCAGAAAAATAAAGTAAATAAAATAAGTTTACCCTACATAAGACTGAGATTCAATTCTCAACTGAAAGAACTGTATAGTGTTGGCATGTTAATATAATATGAAACAACTCTGTTTCATATGTATTTGTAATGCAGTATCAGAAATTGAACACAGGACCTCTTATGTATACTACCATTTGATTCATGTCCCCAATCCTTTTGCTTTAATCTTGTTTTTCAAGTAGGGTCTCATGCTTTTGCCTGGGGTGACCTTGAGCCTCATTATTCCTACCACAGCCTTCCAAGTAGTTGGAATTAAAAGTATGCTTGTTTACTTCTAACTGCTCTGTTATTCATATTTGCTTTTGTTTTGGTACTGGTCCTGGCTCTTGAACTCAGGGCTTAAGCACTGTTCCAGCGCTTTCTTGCTCAAGGCTAGTGTTCTATCACTTGAGCCACAGCTTTTTGGGTAGTGAATTGGAAATAAGAGTCTCATGGCCTTTCCTGCCCTGGCTGGCTTTGAACCATGATCCTCTGATATCAGCCTTCTAAGTAGCTAGGATTACAGGCCTGAGCTACCAATACCCAGCTTGCTTGCTCTATTCTTTGAAAGCATTTTCAGGAGTTCTGAGGGAAGGAAAATTTGAAGGTACTAAAACATGAGTCAAGTTGAATTTGTAAAAGATTTTAAATAATGCATACTTGTCTTGCAGGTCATCTTTTTTTTTTTTTTGTCAGTCGTGGGGCTTGAACTCTGGGCCTGGGCGCTGTCCCTCAGCTCTTCAGCTCAAGGTGAGCGCTCTACCACTTGAGCTACAGCGCCACTTCCGGTTTTCTGGTGGTTTATTGGAGATAGGAGTCTCACGGTCTTTCCTGCCCGGGCTGGCTTTGAACCGCGATCCTCAGATCTCAGCCTCCTGAGTAGCTAGGATTACAGGCGTGAGCCACCAGCGCCCGGCTTGCAGGTCATCTTATAAAGTGACACACACTGCCTGATGACAAGAAGGAGAGGCAGCTGAGTGCCGTGGGTCATGCCTGTAATCCTAGCTACTCAGGAGGCTGAGATCTGAAGATCTCGGTTTAAAGCCAGCCCGGGCAAGAAAGTCCATGAGACTCTTATCTCTAATGAATCACTAGAAAATCAAAAGTGACACGGTGGCTCAAGTGGTAGAGCGCTAGCCTTGAGCTAAAGGGCTGAGGGACAGTGCCCAGGCCCAGAGTTCAAGCCCCACAACTGACAAAAAGAAAGAAGAAGAGGAGGAGGAGCAGAAGGAAGAGGAGGAGGAGGAGAGGCAATGCACAAATGCCAGAAATCAGGTCCTCTACCAGCCACTTGAAGAGGGCAAAGGATTTTCTAGAGGTCATTTCATATGAAGAAGGACAGAAAGTGAATCCTCAGAAAAGAAAGAAGAAGAAGAAGAAGAAGGAAAGAAAGAAAGAAAGAAAGAAAGAAAGAAAGAAAGAAAGAAAGAAAGAAAGAAAGAAAGAAAAGAAAGAAAGAAAGAGAAAGAAAGAATTGGAGGAACTCAAGTCTGGGCCAGATCAAGCCTCCCTACAAAGGGACTTGTTTCCTGCTACACCCCTGTTTCAAATAGCACCTGCTATTTAGCAGAAGCTCAGTGGATGCCTTTAGAAAGAAGGACAAACCAATAAAAATAATAGCTGCACTATTTTAAGCCCTTTTCCGGTGCCAAGCTCCACTGTCGCAAGTGCTATTCCTGATGCTCCTAGACTAGGTCATCTTTATTTCCCACTTGTTGTATAGATAATTGATTGCTTTTTTAGTGACTCCCCAGGCCTGGAACTCTACTCAAGAGAGTACAATGCAACCTCAAAGATATTAGCACAATGCGTCTGTTTTTTTGTGTTTCTGTTGTATTTTTTTCTAGCCCTGGGGCTTAAACTCAGGGCCTGGGCTCTGTCCCTGAGCCTCGCTCTACACTTTGAGCCACAGTACTACTTCTGGCCTTTTCTAGGTGGTTTATTGGAGATAAAAGTCTCACAGACTTTCCTTCCCAGGCTAGCTTTGAACTACAGTCCTCAGATCTCAGCCTCCTGAGTAGCTAGGATTATAGGCATGAGCCACAGGTGCCCAGCTCCTATGTGGCTATTCTTAAATAAAACTTGTCAGCTTGAAAGATTAAGATGAAAATGAATTTAAGAAAACATCAAAAAAGCTACAGAAAAATTAGTAGGATAGAGAAATTCATTTCATAAGGATCTTAATTTCAACAGGCTTCTGATAGGGGACTTTTTGCTTAGCATGACCATATTTCGGTGGGGAAATGCAGAATATTCAGTTAAATTCGAATTTCAGAGAAGCAGCGAGTGATCTTTAAAGTGTGAACTGTATGCTACATATTGTCTGGAACATCTTCATATTAAGAAATGATTCATGGTTCATCAGAAATGTACTATTTATACAATATGGGTCATATTGATCCTAAAATAACTCATTTGTTGTTTATCTGAAATTCAAATGTAACTAAGTATCCTGTAGTTTATCTGGCATTTCTACCTTTGCTTTATTTCTAACAAAGTAGAGCAGGAAAATACCAATGAAAACAAGAGCAAGAAAAATAGCTATAGTTACCACTTCTCCCACAATTGTGTGCTCTTTGCATAAATTATCTGCCATCCCCTGAAGAAGCCTGAAAGGTAATAATCTCTCAATATGTAGGTAGGGACACGGAAACTCCGAGAAGTTTAACTTGACCAATGTTACACAGCCAAAAAAAACCCCAAAACAAAACAAAACAAAAACAACCATTTTCCTTCCAGAAATGCATATCAACATCTGCCATAAAACATGTTGTAATGGTAGCCAAGAGCCAGAGCCTCATACCTGTAGTCCTAGCTACTCAGGAGGCTGAGATGTGAAGATCAAGGTTCAAAGCCAGCCAGAGAAGGAAAAATCTGTGAGACTCTTGTCTGTAACTAACCACAAAAAAGCCAGAGCTTTTGAGTTGTGGCTCAAGTGGTAGATCATTAGCCCTGCTTGAGCACAACAGCTCAAGCCCCAGAACTAACGTACTTGTGCACACACATGCACACATTTAATCTTTAAAATTTTCCCCACCAAGAAAAGTTCTAAGCCCCAGGGAATCTCCTCATGCCTTGGTCTCTCTATGACCAATTTCCCATGACTCGAGATGCACCGTGTCTGGATAAATTCTCTAAGGGATTATGAAAAGCAGGACCCCTGTCTCTCTCTGTCTCTCTCTGTCTCTCTCGCTCACTTGCTCGCTCTCGCTCTTGCTCTCGTTCATTTGGAAATACCTAAGGATAAACAGAAAATGGTAATGGTTTGTTCAATTTCTGTTCCAGGGTCCTATGCATTTTGTTCTAAATGACAATATTTAACAATAAAATGGCTTCATTTCAACCTCATTGCACTTCTTCAAGTGGAAGTGCTATAATTTATTTTTAAAAAATAATAATAAATGCAACAGAGTGAATATATTGCTTTCATTAATCCCCAATACTGCTTATTTTCAGCACTCTTAAATTATTTTGGGTATGCTCAATAGATTTAGTTGAAGTGGAAAAAGAATCACTCAAATTTCAGACCATTTGCCAAGATCAATTTATCTGCTTGCTTCCCAGGCAAATAACTGAACTTCCAAGTAGCATTTGGTTTGAATGGTTCTTTCTCTACCCCCTCCCCCTGCCTGGTATAAAACAGTGAATTAGTCAAGTAAAAATGTCTGTGGAACTGAAGGTGCTATAAACAAAGGTGTCATATTCCCTGAATGATCAGCCAGCACTGGTCACGTTGATTGCACGGCAGGCCATCCCAAGGACACCCAGCAAGACGGGCAACTTTCCATCTCTGTGCCCAAAGTCATTGAGGCAATAAGCTAAACATGTCCCTTCCAACTTTCCCTTTATTTCTAAAGACTTGGAAAAAATTATATTAAGTGAAGTAAGCCAGGCCCAAAGAAACATAGATCCGATGGTTTCCCTTATTTGCAATAACTAGTGTACATCTAGGGTAATCTTACCAGACAAGCAGAAAAGGTCAAAAGCTATGTACATATGACCATCTAAGATGGTGTTAAGTGAAATGAACCCCAAGATAGGGACACAAGAGGTTTAATCTTTCTTACTGTTGTTTTTAATGTACTATGTGATTTTTTTTGTTACTTTTGTATGTGCTTTCCCCATGGTATAACCTGTTTTCACTGTATTTGATTCCGGTGCCCTGCATCTGGTATATACATTTTTCTAATTTGGGGAGGGGAAGGGAAATAACAAAATACTGACATAAGGACACAGGTTGACCCATTGTAACAACAAGACACTATGTTGGAAACAAACTTTACAACTTGGGGTGGGGGCAGGGAGGAGTTGGGGAGGTCGGGAGGGAAGGGATGGTAGGGGAAAAACAAAGGAGGGGGTAACAATGCTCGATAGGAAATGTACTCATTACCTTACTCATGTAACTGTAACCCCTTTGTACAGTATCTTTACAATAAAAATGTTTTTTTAAAAAAGAATTTTAAAAAAGGAATTTTAAGAAAATTTTCAAGACCATTATTTCAAGAGTTGACAGGTAATAGCACAGAGTATTGTTGACTTTCATATTAAAAGAGTAACAAGGGGCTGAGAAAGTGGCTCAGTGGTAGAGTGCTTTCCTTGTCTCATGAATGAGGCTCTAGGTTTGATTCCTCAGCACTATATAAGCAGAAAAAGCTGGGAGTGGTGCTTGACTCAAGAGGTAGAGCGCTAGCCTTGAGCTAAAGAGCTCAGGGACAGCAGTTCCCAGGCCCAGAGTTCAGGCCCCACGACGGACCAAAAAAAAAAAAAAAAAAAGAGTAACAAGTTGGGTTTTTTTTCTCTTTAAAAAAATTTTTTTTGTAAAAAAAAATTTGTAAAAATAATATATAGAGGGGTTACAGTTACATGAGTAAGGTTATGAGTACATTTCCTATCCAGCATTGTTACCTCCTCTTTTGTTTTTCCCCTGTCATCCCTTCCCTCCCACCTCCCCAACTCCTCCCCTGACTCCCACAAGTTGTAAAGTTCATTTTCAACATAGTGTCTTGTACATCTCATTGTTACAATGGGTCAACCTGTATCTCTATTTAAGCATTTTGTTTTTTCCCTTCCCTTCCCCAAATTAGAAAAGTGTATATAAGAGATGCAGGACAATCAAATACAGTGAAAACAGGGGTTATACTGTGGGTGAAGAACATACCAAAGAAACAAAAAAAAATCACATAGTACATGATAAGTATGTTAAAAACAATAGCAAGAAAGAAAAAACCACTTGTGTCCCTGTCTTGGGGTTCATTTCGCTTAACATCATCTTATATGGTCATATGTACATAGCTTTTGACCTTTTCTGCTTGTCCCAGACATATACTAGTTATTGCAAATAAGGGAAACCATGGGAAATATGTTTCTTTGGGCCAGGTCTTAAGACAAGTTACTACAAATAAGTTTTTAAGAAAGTAGGTTCCACAGATTGCCTTCTCTATTTTTGTTTGCTAAATCTGGCACTCTTTTTGAAGACCAAGAATTAGAATTTTACTGACAGGCCTTGTGTTTTTCTTTTCCATACATAGTAGTGACTAGAATTGATTGTGTGATTACCATGTACTGAGAACTATTGTACACGCTTCTCATTTAGGATCATGTGAACCCTACAATAATCTTGCCAGTTAGGTGTATTGTTATCTCATCTTATAAATGCAGAACTGGTCTTCTTGGCAAATGGACTGGCCCATCTTCTCATTATTAAGAGAAACGACTCAACTCTGAGAAAAACAGAAATCCATGTGGTGCAAGACTATGGTAATAACAACACTGCACATTAAACAAGTGAAAGCCGTTTCCAAACAATTGGTTGTGTTGAATTCAGTTAAATAAATAGATAAACAAACAAATAAATGGCAATTGTTTCATTTTAAATCCATTATGGATTGCCCTAGAGGTTTTGAAATTTAATTTTGTGATTTTTTTTAATTGTGGATTTGCTTAAATGTAGGCCCCATTTCCTAATTGGATAATTAGGCAGTTCATTTGCATATGGCCGAGGTTCCATGCTGAGGGTCTCATCGTAAACATTTCTTCTTCTATAGCTATTGCATCTAATTATTGAAAACATGAAGAGGCAACATTTTGAGAAAACTCATATGAAGAAAACAGTGCCTACCTCACACTTGACACAAATGCTTTCGTTTTAGCACATTCCCTTCCTGTTACTGATTTCTGAAGGGGCCTAGAACGGACAGAGATTCCAGGGTGCTTGTTAGAAATGAATGCACCATTTCTGTCAAGAGGAAGCTACCAACATAGAAGAAAAGAGAAATGAGAAAAGAAAAAAAAATTTCCATTCAGGGCAATTCTGTTTTTGTTTCCTAAAAAAATTGTTTCAAAAACCTTCATAAATAAGACATACATTGAAGTGTTACATAGTCTTTTCTTCCTTCACCATAATTAATCATTTTTATTTCAAAGACTCTGGGACCTGAACTACTTCATTCTGAAATCAAAAAGCCAAGCACAGCCGGATGCCAGTGGCTCACACTTGTAATCCTAGCTGCTCAAGAGGCTGAGATCTAAGGATCATGGCTTGAAGCCAGCTTGAACACAAAAGTTCCCAAGAGACTCTTATCTCTAATTAACTACTCAAAAACTGGAATGGTGCTGTGGCTCAAGTGGTAGAGTGGTAGCCTGAGCACAAAGAGGCTCAGAGACAATGCCCAGGCCCTGACTTCAAGCCCCACAACCAACAAGAAAGAAAGAAAGAAAGAAAGAAAGAAAGAAGGAAAGGAAGGAAGGAAGGAAGGAAGGAAGAAAGAAAGGAAGAAAGAAAGAAAGAAAGAAAGAAAGAAAGAAAGAAAGAAAGAAAGAAAGAAAGAAAGAAAGAAAGAAAGAAAGAAAAGGCAAGCATTTGCTAGAAAAATAACATAAAAAGCCTGGTTTCTGGTGGGATGCCTCCATCCATTCCTAATTCATTTAATCAGCAGTTGCCAGATACCTGGACCTGGGTTAAATACTAGAAATTCCTCAACACATATTGAACTTGGACTTGCCATTTGTGTGACAATGGTCTGAACCACAGTGGCCAGGCATCACTGTAGCAGTGGACCAAATCATTTGACATGATAAGAAAATTCAAGCGTCCGGATTCTATGGGAAGGCGTAATTGTCTTGCAAGCCAACAAAGACTGTGGATTCCTGAACACAGCTTTCAACCTCACTATGTTCACAGCACTTCTGAAAATGAGAAGACTAGAAAAACCATGGATGGCCAGAGAAGTAATGAAATTCAACGGCAGTCCTGGCAGAGCGACCTTGTTCTGGAAAATTACAGATTGTTTCCACCCTAGAACCAATGCTGCAGCTGGGGAAGAGCTGGAAAAGCAACTAATATGTGCAATGATTTACACTTGAGAGCCACAGCCTAGTGTGAAAATAAACATTGAATCAGGTCCTTCCTCTAAGTGCACGTTCCATTAGAATAACTACGGTAGGTGACATTTTTCACATTTTAATTGGTATTTTGCTGATTTTATCAGAATTTCTGCTGATCAGAGCAAATTGGCTATTTATTTATTTTGCATTGAAGCTAACTGTTCACTGCAAGTTTAATGTACTGTAATGAATTTTAAATATCCTCCTAGTTAGATTACAAAGTGCTTGAATCAAGACATCCTTGTTACCACCTAAATTATAAATTACTCAAATGGACAAAAGGTAACTTTCAGATAAAATGTCACACATTCTCAATAGATCTGAATTAGATGAAAATGTTGGGCCTGTGTTGGAAAATAATTGTTTCTCTCTATGATCTGCTTTAACCCACTCCTACCTGCTTAGGTTTTTGAGACATATGATAAATACTTTCATTATTAGTTTATTTTCAGTAGCTTACAGAACAATAAGTTTTTATGTTATTTACACTCCAGTGACTTTGGTTTAATTGGCTTCTTTTATGTTATTTATATAAATATAAATCATGCTGGGTTTTAAAGTATTAATGATGCATTTTATGTTGTAATGCTGTTTCTATCAGACTAGCACTACATAAATTCACATCATCCATGAGCAACAGCTAAAGAACTTTACCAAAAGCTCCTCCCAAAGTTGAAGCAAATGCAGAATCCATTCCAGGAGGAAGACATCAACCCATTACATTTCCCTGGCAATTTGAGTTAGCAAATTATTCCAAATATTTCGGGAGTGTGAATCTTTAGGGTCTATGTGCTCAGGAAGTAGTATAGTTGCCCTGCTACCTCCATCCCCACCCCCACCCCCAAGACACCATAACAAGGCAAAACAAAAAGCGGGGGAAATGCATTTTAAGAAAGGGTTGGGGTTTGAGTCTTGATCAGACCAGTCTCCACAGAGATGTCATCGGTCACCTAAAGCTTGATGGAAAGATCTTCCGGCTCCATGTAAATGCTCGCAGTTCTGCATTTTTGTGTGCACGACCATTGGGTGATCTTTGGACATTATTCTCTCAAGTCCTATAATGACTGTGTTAGTCAGTTTTTCGAGATAGTGACAAAAACGCCTGAGCAAAACAACCTAAGGCAGGGAGTGGGGAGATGACTTATTGTTGCTTCTTGGTCTTAGAGGTTTCAGTTCATCATGGTGGAAGCATATGGTAGAAGGGACTTCCTCGTCTCATGGCAGCTAGGGTGCATAGGACAGAGGCCTGGAACCATCAGCCCACAAGGGCATGTCACCAGTGACCTACTCCTGCCTACCTCCCAAATAGCATCTTCAGCTGTGGACCTCATTGAGCCTTTTGAGGGGGAAACACTTCATATTCAAACCACCACGACCACATTATGAGTAAATAAAGTTGTTTTGTGTAGCTTTTATTTTTAAATAAACTTTAGATAGAGGAGTAGAGTCTTTTCCAGGCATCTCTGCATACTGGCTTTGTTTGGTAATGGAAAGCATATTAAAAAGAAGGGGTATGAGGCCCAGAGCATTTGCCTAGTATGTAAGAGGCCTTGGACCTGATCTTCAGTACCACCATAAAAAAGTGTGTGTGTGTGTGTGTGTGTGTGTGTGTGTGTGTGTGTGTAATGGTCCTGGTACTTGAACTCAGGATCTGAGTGCTCTACCACTTGAGCCACAGCACCACTTCTGGTGTTTTTTGCTGGATAACTGGAAATAAAATTCTCACAGACTTTCCTGCCTGGGCTGGCTGTAAACCTCAATCCTCAGATTTCAGCCTCCTAAGGACCTAGGATCACAGGCATGAGCCACCAGTGCCTGGCTAGTAACAGATGCTTTTAAAGCAAGCGATACCATTTTGACTGTTGGTTTAAAGTGTGTGTGAGTATAAATCAGTGAAGTAAGTCTAAATAACAAAACCATCACTGTGTCATAAGATGGGAGTAGTGTGATTTAGGCTTATTTAGGGACAACTGTGTGTCTAACCAATGCACAGGTATGATGTTATTGGTGACAAAGGTGGTACATGGAAAAGGATGAAATGTGTCTTAGTCACTCATTTCTAAAACCTCAGAGGAACCCAACCAAACTGAGGTTTTCCTACTATAACCATTTGATGAATCCACAACAGTAGAAGACATGATTAATTCCTAACTTCTAGGCCATTAAACAACCTTGGTCCTTGGGTCTGGCAAGAGAGGAATCCAGGAAAGACATAAACATAAGTCATGATGATAGGGAAGTTAATCAGAAGAGAAATATGCCAGAGAGAAGGGCAGGTGACATAAGTATGCCATGGAGAAGACAGCACTTTAGCCAATGTCTGCCATTTTGGCCATCTTCTTCACTACAGAGCTTGGCCTTGGGTTAAATAGTGAGTTAGAGTTCTAAAAGACGGCTTTCTGATTGGTTCTTCTAAAGGATGGCTTTCTGATTGGTGGTTCTAAAAGACGGCTTTCTGATTGGTTCTTCTAAAGGATGGCTTTCTGATTGGTGGTTCTAAAAGATGGCTTTCTGATTGGTGGGTCCTCTTTTTGTTTCCTGCAAGGTTGTGACACCAAAGATTTACTACCAAAGATTCATTGTCCAGTCCTCATTTTTTTCATTCTTTTGTTCTTCTCACATCCTCATTCCCATTCCCACCTTATTTCTTCCCACCTTCTGCAAGTTCTACAGGTCACAATTCCTTGATTAGCTGCTTTTCGACTAGTTCTGATCCCTACTGAAGAGCATGTGGTAGGAGCTTGTTCATTCATCTTTGTCCCTGTCTTGGTGAATTCAGTTTTCAAAGGGCCAGAGGAATGCTAGGAAAAGGTGATTCTGTTCTCCATTGTGTATCCATTGAAAGAAAACTTGCCATTAACTCTAATTAACTACTCAAAAACTGGAATGGTGCTGTGGCTCAAGTGGTAGAGCGCTAGCCTGAGCACAAAGAGGCTCAGGGACAACACCCAGGCCCTGACTGTTTTTCTTATTTATAAAATAAACATTTGAGTTTGAGTTCTCCTTCCGTGAAGTTATTCAGGGAAGTAAATGAAGTAATGTTGAAATTCAGCACAGTGCTTTGTTCCTTACACAGTTACTGTAAGGTATCTTCAGTATAGTTATCCTAAGGTTGGAAGCGACATGAACAAATACATCAGCCTGCTGTGGTGTATTTTCAACTCAGATGGAAACAAGTGGGGAAATAATAAGTGTTCATTTTAGCAAGAAGAACGTTATGGAAGAGAAGCATGAGAGAGAATGTCTGATAGTGAAAGAAATACTACACAAGACACTAAAAATGTAACTGATAGACAGACAATGGCAGCTGCTTTCAATATGAATTGAGTGCTGGTCTGAAAAAGGAAGGTGGGAGGATCAGCTGGTGGAAAGAAACTGAAAGAGCAGGGTCATTGGGTTGACTCACCAGGTAATGAGGGAAGCTCCTGTTTCCTGGTTGATGAGTGTGGTGTGTGTTAACTTCCTTGCCTGGATGGCCTCTTCTCACTTTGTCTCCACTTGGTGTAGTGGTGGTTCAGGTCTGATTGTTCATTTTACAGGTGCTCAGGAGGGGAAGGAGTTCGTGCAAGGCCAAACTTAAGGTCAGGTCCTTAGAAAAGCTGTCTCCCCAAGTAGTTTAGCCGTTGATTCACAATCCCTTTCGTCTTTACAATCACCCTGTGGAGAGGTATGACACTAGGAACCTTATTTTACAGTTAAGGAAACTGAGGCGCAAATGATGTGCCTATAATCCTAGCTATTCAGGAGGATGAGGTCCGAGGACTGTGATTCCAAGCCAGCTCAGGCAAGAAAGTTTGTAAGATTCTTATCTCCATTTAACCACCAAAAATAGCTGAAAGTGGAGTGTAGCTCAAGTGGTAGAGGTACTAGTTTTGAGCAACGTAGCTCAAGGATAGCACCCAAGCCCTGAGTTCAAGCCTCAGCACCTACACACACACACACACACACACACACACACACACACACACACACACAAGTTATAAGTTATTGGATTGTTACTGATGGTCTAGAGACCATACTTGAAAAGCAACAGTCTAGACCAGAGACATATAATCTTGATGCTTTGAACATCTTGGAAATCCTAAGCCCACTGAAAGGAGTTGGTGCATGTTAACCCTCAGTGAAGACCACAAAACAAGAGTCCTTAAGCAAAATCACACCTCAAAACTTTGCTCGGATCCAGAAAATGCAAAGTGGAGACAACTTGTCTGGATGCTTATAAAGGATCCCACAAGGGAAGTGATGGCCACTTCCAGAGAAAACAACACTTCTTTCAAATTACTCTTTTAAAAAAAAAAATCACTGTAACTGACTATTAGTCATGAAGAATATGTTGAGTTTATTGAATGATTTTTGAAGTGGTAATATTTTCCAATTATTACCTTTGATTTTCCTTTGGTTTTTATAAAGATAATTGAGATCATTGATAAGTTCAAGATACTGAATTCTTCCCAACAAGAAACAGAATATTTATCTCTATTGTCTGGTCTTCTTTAGGTCAATTAATAGTTTATAGGTTTGATTTTTTTTGTATTGTTGTGGCAGATACTTTTTCTGAGGCAATAGGATATCTAAAAATGACCTTTGTTAACTTAATTATTGATGACATTATTGAGAAGTCCTTGGTTTGAACATGTCATTCTGACATCTGGCCATCTTCAAAACTCTCATTATGGTTGTTTAAGAGTTGATTGTACGTAATCTAAATATTCATCATGGGGAATGGTTTAATTAACCAGGGCAATCTATTCTATGGAAGATTATAAAGCTATTTAAAAATTATGTAGATTAAGTGGGAGAGAAGAGGCAAGTAAACCCAAAGGGGAAAAAAACAAGTTACAGATTACTAAAATATTATAAAACTATAATGCATTGATGCATTACATGCTATAATACATCACAATGCTAACACTGATTGCCCTTGTATAGGGAAATAATGGGTATTTTTTACTTTTATATCATATTTTGTATTGTTGGGATTTTTCTAAAATACCAATTTGTCACTTTTGCAGGTAAAAAAATTATTTTAATATAAAAATAAGATGTTGGGAGCTAGAGAAGTTGAAAAGGACTGACCTGGAGGAAACTCCAGAGAGACTAGGTTAGAAGTCCACAGAAAATCCTCATGGGTCATTAATTTCTACTAGATCTTTAAAGTCACTTGCATTTGGCTTTGGGAAATCTGTGACTCTCGCAGCCCATCAACGGGTATCATCTATTAGAGCAGAAAATGAAGACAAAAATACAGCATAACAGTCCAGTGCAATCAGTGGAGACATACTATCCCCAATGTTTATCTGTCTCATGTGATTTTTTTCCTATGTGGGACCTGGATTGGTGAAAGACCTAAATAAATTAACTAAGTAAGTGAATTGGATAATTTCCCTTCTAACCCTCTCTCAGGTCCCACTTGAAACCAGATAAGCCCGTATTGTGTAAGTCTTTCAGGTGCCAAGGTTGCTCCAAAGGCACTATGTTCATCTGCATTTAGAAAGGGGCTCCTGATAACTTAACTGCATGACCTTACAGGAGCTAACCTTGTTTGCCTTGCTTGAATCCTGGTTCTTTCTTGGCTTGGCATCTCAATACCAACCCAGGGATCTTTATATATCTTTATAGAGATCTCTATCTATCTATCTATCTATCTATCTATCTATCTATCTATCTATCTATCTATCTTTATAGAGATGGCCCCTGACTTTCCCCTCAGGTCACTCTGATTGCCTATTCAGATTCCTTTGCAATGAATGACAATTATTTCTGAAGTCATATCGTGACAGCTTTCAGTAAATAGGTGGCCTGGACTTTTGGTTTTTTTTTTTTTATTATTATATATTAAGTAGAGTTCAATGGTTAAGACCTAGAACATTGTCCAGCAGTTCTTTTCAAACTTTAATGTAGGAATGAACTCACAAGGTTGATTCCATAGGTCTGGGGTAGATGCTTGAACTTGTATTTTGTAAAGTATGTATAATATAGCACATGCTTGATAATATACAGCTGTCAAATGAACCTTCTTCTCCCAGTTCTCAGATACTTGAAGCCTCCTAAGAAATCATACCCTTCCTCTATGTTCTCTCAGTTAGACTGTGAGGAATTTTTACCTTGCTTTTTTTTTTTGTTGTTGTTGGTGGTGGTGGTTGTGGGGCTTGAACTCAGGGCCTGGGCACCGTCCCTGAGCTTTTTCGCTCAAGGCTAGTGTTTCTACCATTTTGAGCCACAGCATTACTTCCAGTTTCCAGTGGTTAATTGATGATAAAAGTCTCCCAGGGACTTTCCTGCCCAGTCTGGCTTCAAACCACAATCCAGATCTCAGCCTTTTGAGCAGCTAGGATCACAAGTGTGAGCCACCAGCGCCTAAGAACTTTTACTTTCTATATAAGGATTTTTTAAATATCATTTCTAGACTTTCTATATAAAGATTTTTAAATATCATTTCTAGCTTTATAGAGTGTTAACACTATCAAGAGATAGTATTTTTTTGTGAAATTCCACCCCATTCCTGTTTTATACACATAAAGGAAGACCCAGAGATGTTTTCTTTTTCTATGGGGGGGGGCCTCATCGCCCTTTTCCAGAACAATCTGTCATGATTATCAACTTCCACCCTGCAGAGGCCTCCACTGAGGCTACAAGTCAGCCTTTCAGACTAAAAGTTACAAGGGAAGTCATCCACCTCCTCCCTCCTCTGAGTTAGTGACTTGCTCAAGCACTAAATTGGTTCACAAAACTTAACAAACCAAAAAATAAAAATCAAGCAGCTCAACGGACTCCAACACAGAGGTGGCCTGAACTGCACAAGGGGTTGGAAATTAACTGGACTGGTGTCTTGCAAAATGTATTGCCTAATTAGTTTTCCTTTCCATTGGAGGGGGAGAAAAACCAAAACAAAACAGTATTTACTTACTGTGCTACAGTAGAAATACCTCATAAATACCTTTGGGGATGGATGTTTTCCTTTAGAGTGGGATCAAGAGCTAGTCAGAAAATCATGGAAAGGTTTGTGAGAGACATTCTCTCATGATGAATAAGATGTGTCTTATCTCTTAGGCAAAGCTGTTTGTATACTGGGAAATCATGTTTAAAATTTTAAGACTTGTTCAAGATCGCTAGATTATGTAGACAGAAGAAAATCTGTTGTCTTGTTATCAATTCAGTAGTTACTCTTATTGGCTGCTCAGCTGGGCACCCTGAGCATATAATATTAACGGAATTCACATGGGGTTATAGTATATGCACATTAGCAGAGGAGATTACACTGTGACTTGTAGCTTGCACTTGGTTTTGCAGGAAGAATTTTCTACCCACCCACAGCTTCATGGTGATGTTGAAATCTGTCTAGTTGGAGGATCAGTAGCTTAAGGAGCTAATGAATATTCATTTCTTTTCCCTGGGTACAAAGTAAAATAACCAGTAATTAGTATAATATTTAATACTTCTATTCAAAATAAATAAATCTTTTGTTAAAAAAAGCCTAATTATTATAATGTAACAAATTCTGCATATGGAACTGGAGTTAGATGTGGTGTTTTGAAAATGCTTCTAAGCCCTAATTTACATGTTTGGAGATTAGTTAATTATTCCCCTTATATGCATAAAACAAAACTCTTTTATTTCTACCTGCATTTATTATTCATTTTCCTATTGCCCAAAATTAGCTGATTCTAATATTTAAATTTTGGTGTTTTTTTAAAATACTGGAGACATTTGTATTTTGCAGTCATGTTTCCAATTGAATTTTTATCCACCTCTTCATTTGGTCCAGAGAAATACAGGATACATATAGTCATAGAAATTTCCAGGTGCTGTTTCTCACCTGATCCTAGGTTTGTCTTGCAAGATTTGCTCTTTCAAGTTTTGGGTTGTTTTAAAAAATAAAATAAAATAAAACAACACTTTTGTGGGGTTGGAGGCACAGCTCATTTGATAGAATGACAGTGGCCACAGGTACCTAGTTTGAGTCCCAGTCTCAGATCTAGAAAAAAAATAAAGAAAAAACATACTTTTGTTTTGAGCACTTTGTTCTTGGCAGGCATTGTGTAAGATGCTCCTACATGTTTTCTTTTTTTTCCTACAGTAATCTTGTGAGAGTTGTTTTTCTATCACCATTTATAGATCAGAAAACTGAACTCTAAGAGAATCACTCCCTTGATACAAAGTAGAGGAGTCTAAATTATTCACCCAATCTGAATCCAAATCCAATTCATGTTGTAACTACAAGATTCTGAAGTTCATCCTTTCCAGTTGCCAGAGGGAGAAAAATTTTGAGAGGCATGGTTAGCATCCTGGTTGTTGTGGTGTAGATGTTAAACAGAGCTCCAAGGCCCCTGTCTTTGTTTTCCAACATGGGGAGCAATTGGAAGGGAGTGTAGCCTTTAGGAGGAAGTGACAATGGAAGGATCGTAGGTCACTGGGATGTGGTCTTGAAGGGGATATTAGGACTCTGGTTCCTTCCTCTCATTCTCTTTACTTCCTGGCCACCATGAGGTGATCATTTCCTCCACCATGTGCTCCCTGCCATGATGCTCTGCCTTGCCACAGTCCCAAAATGATGGAGTCAGCTGACCATGGACCAAAACTTGTGAAACCATTCACCAAAATAAATCTTACCATCTGGATTATTAACTCTGCTATTTTGCCCCCCTGTGGCACAAAGGTGATGAACACACTTATGTATCAGTGAGAATCCATCAGGCTGTTGGGAATTTGTCAGAGCTAAACCTTTGTTGAGCAGAGGGGACAATGGCCTTGTAGGCAAACACTTTTGGGGCCTACAATAAGCAAGGAGCCTTTGATCTGCAGCCTAAAGCTTACACTGGAATTCTGGCTTTCCAGATAGAATTCACATTCTTTTCCAAAGTCAAACGGAGACATGCATGTTGGATACGGTCACAATCCATGAAGATCCATGAACATCTAGATACTTTTATCATGCTGTAATTCCTGAAATCTATTTTTTTTAATTAACAGCTGAAATATAGGGAATCAGTATGAATCTCCTGGTGTTGGGGGCAGAAGCAAGATATTCTATAGTAGATTCTTTTGAGAGACTTCCAGGACCAAAAGACCAAAATGTAAATGTCTTAACTTAGCCTTCAGGCCCCATGTGGTCTGGTTACCTCTCCCAGCCTCTTTCTCCCCCAGGCTCAACACCCACAGTCAGCCTTTTCCTATTCCGTTATGTTACATGTGTATTCCTGCCCCCAATTCTGAATGTACTGGTTTGCCTCAGCTCACGGAGCCCACCCACTCCCATCTCAACATGAGTGACTCTTTTTACTTCTTCCATAGATCTTCCCCTGCCCCCTCTATCTAAAGGAACTTCTACCTTCACCTGAGGATCCCCAGAGACTCATAACCTGTTCATGTGACTTCAGCGTTTCATTGACCACTGAGTCAGCGAGAGCTACCCCGATAGTCTCTCAGTAACTATGTGCTCGAACGAATTAATGGGAAGTAACACTTACAGAGATTACAATGCAGCTGGTCATGGGTGACTCACACCTGTAATCCTAGCTACTCAGGAGACTGAGATCTGAGGATTACAGTTCAAAGCCATCCAGGGCAGAAAAGTCTATAGATTTGCATCTAAAGATAACTATCAAAAAAGCCAGAAGTGAAGCTTTGGCTCAAGTGGTAGAACATCAGCCTTGCACAAAAAAGCTCAAGGACAACACACAGGCCCTGAGTTCAAGCCTTAGGACCACCACAGAGATGGGGGGGAGGGAGAGAGAAAGAGAAACAGAAATATAATTGCAATCAGATTCACATATACCACCATAATGAGACTCAAGGTACAATTATGCTTCTAGAGTTTGAGGACACTTGATAGCTTATCCGTCTCAACTTTACACTTAGTGTCTCTATTTGCTTATTTCCATAGAGAGAAAGCTCATTACTTTTCAAGACAGCATCTCTCAATTTTCTATTGTGAGGGAGTGTGGAACTATGGAAATCAAGTGCAAATCACTTTCCATAATTCAAATCTAAATCCACTGGAAATGTATCCTGGCCTCCAAGTTAAGTCAATTCACCTTGCGATGCCCTGCTTCCTTATCTGAAGGAGAGGTGGCAAGACCTATGTGGACAGTCTAGTATGAGAAGTAAATGTAACCAAGTGTCTAAAGTGTATATGCATCACTAGGGAAGAGCCCTTGAAGGCTGTCCAAAACAAAATCATTTTCTTTCTCCCTTTCTGTTGCTAGTTTGTTCTGTATTGTGCTTCACTCTCTCTCTCTCTCTCTCTTAATCCTTCCCAAGAGGGAGGTATTCTGCATAAATTCACCAACTTTCCACACGAAGAAACTAAGGGGAGTACTCCTGTCATCACCCCTCTGCCCCTACCATATTCTCTACCTTGCCTTCATGAACAACTTCTTATCATCTTATTAAAGCTTCATCTCTTCTTCTGCCTAGCAAACAGGACATGGGTGGATGGGTTGGCAGGCAATAAGTCTGCTGACTCATATTGGCTCAGGATGCCAGAGGGCACAGCGTGGATTCAGGGAACCACCGCCCAGAGCTTGAGGGCCTGGGTGCAGGAGATGGACAAGCTCTCAGGTGAAGGCTGCAGGCCCCCTGCAGCCTCTTCCATCTGTGAGTTTACATTTGGCTCTGAAATGAATAATGCATTATTCTTATTTATTTACTTGTCATCTTGTGTGTGTATGTCGGTCCTGGGGCTTGAACTCAGGGCCTAGATGCTCTGTCCCTGTGCTTTTTTTTTTTAGTCATGGGAGTTGAACGTTGGGTCTGGGCGCTGTCCTTCAGCTCTTCAGCTCAAGGCTAGCTCTCTACCACTTGAGCCACACGCCACTTCCAGCTTTTTGTTGGTTAATTAGAGATAAGAGTCTCATGGACTTTCTCCCCCTGCCAGCTTCAAACCATAATCCTCAGATCTCAGTCTCCGGAGTAGCTCCAATTACAGGTGTGTGCCACTGGTGCCACCAGCACCAGCTACCATATTCAGAGAGCATTTTCCTCTGGATGGGAAATCAATAGATCCAGCTGGAAATATCTAAGGAGTCTTACCTTATGACAAGAGGGACACAGAGTAGAGTTTCCCCTCTTCTCAACTTGTATTCTGCTTCTGATCAGAGAATTCTGGGGGAATTTAGTAGTTCGCTTCTGAACACCTCTTAGATATGGTAGAAGTAATCCAAGTAATAAATTATCCTCTCTTTCACTGAGATCTTCCTGGTCATTCTTCTCAAATGTAGTTAGAGTGCAAAGCCAGATGCAAAGCCGTCCACCTTCATCCAGAAGCGATGGGAGACTGGTGCTTACCACAGAGGAACATCTGCCAGAGGAAGATTGGATTCCCCATGGAGCAGCAGAGGTTCAAACTTCAAACCTTAGCTGGTATCCAAAATCAGATATGAGGGCTTTGTTGTGTTTGATTCTTAAACATTCATGTCTAAGTATTTGCTTTCCTGTTAGGCAATCAAAAATCTATGTTAAGCCAGGTACCACTGGCTCATGTCTGTAATCCTAGCTACTCAGGAGGTTGAGATCTGAGGATCCCAGTTCAAAGCCAGCCTGAGTAAGAAAGTCCATGACTCTTATCTCCAATAAATTAACAATTTTTTTTAAAAAGCCAGAAATGGAGCTGTGGCTGAAGGAGTAGAGTGCTAACTTTGAGCAAAAGAAGGTCAGGGATGGTGCCCAGGCCCTAAGTTCAAGCCCCAGGACTAGCAAAGAAAAAAAAATGTCCATGCTAAAAATGTTATTAAGGTTTCTAGATTATATTTTTGGCTAATATGGACTTCCTTTGTTCATTTTTTCCCAAGTCCTGGGTCTCCTAAGTGCTGTCCTTGAGCTCTTTTTGCTTAAGGTCAGACCTCTACCCTTTGAGCTATTGCTTCACTTTCCAGCTTTCTTTCTTTTTTTTTTTTTTAAAGTGGTTCATTAGAGATAAGACTCATGGATTTTCCTGCCTGGGCTAGTTTTCACCGTGATCCTCAGATCTCAGCCTTCTGAGTAGCTAGGGTTATAGGCATGAGCCACGAATGCCTGGCTCTTTGTTCAACTTTGTTGGAACGCATCCAAGATTTCTTGGATGCCCTCCTAATAGTCCTCCTAATATTCCAGGAGCTTGGTTATAATGGTCATTTGTGGTCATTTCATGACATCTTACAATCGGCTCCTGAGGACAACGGTGCAAGAATGCCAGAACTGAAAAAAGACCTAACTTTAAAAGTGGTCAGCTCTGAGCAGAATAACTGTTGTCCCTACCAGTGCCAACCAGTGGTAATTTGTGTCAGGTAGCCTGTCAGGATAGTCCAATATGACTCAAAGGCAATTTGCTGAGGGTGTTTGTAATCATCAGGATATTTAACTAGTTGATTTTTCTTTAGTTGAATATTTTTCAACTGGAAATATGTATTTATTGTAGGCAAAGCCAACACTGATTGGTAACAGAAAGTTATAATTACCTATTATTTCACTACTCAGAAAACATTAATAGCCATAAGCATTCAGAGATATATCCAGAGAGATGCGAAAGATATCTTCAAAAGTTTATTTGAGATTGAACTGTTAATATTTCACAGTTGGAAATCAACCATTTATAATGATTTTAAATGTTTTTTTTATTCAATGATAATTTTCTGTTTTAGAATGAGTTGAGCCTTCCATGGAGCTGAGTGTCTCCCCTTAACTCCTCTCCCCGCCCCCCCCCAAAAAAAATCAGTTGAGATTACTCCTCTTAATAATCCACAACTCACAAGCCTTTTCAACAGAATTTGTTAAGGAGAATAGGCCCCTCTCAAGCAGGGCGCTGGTGGCTCACGCCTGTAATCCTAGCTACTCAGGAGACTGACATCTGAGGATCACCATTCAAAGCCAGCCCAAGCAGGAAAGTCCAAGAGACTCTTATCACCAATAAACCACTAGAAAACAGGAAGTGGCGCTGTAGCTCAAGTAGTAGAGCACTAGCCTTGAGCTGAAGAGCTGAGGGACAGCGCCCAGGCCCAGAGTTCAAGCCTCATGACTGAAAAAAAAAAAAAAAAGAAAAGAAAAAAGAACAGGCCCAACTCAATGCCTAGCAATGGTTGTTTATGGAAAGTCTTGAGGACTGGGCTTAATTTTGCATAAATTTCTGTAGGAACATAACACTTAGGGTTTTCCTCCTTAAGTGTTCAGCATCAGCTCTGATTAGACGCTGAAGTCCATAGCACTGAACTCTCCCATCCTTCGCGATTGTTCTGATTTGTTCTTATGACATTCCTGCAAGAGCACGCGACCTCTGACAAAAGAGATGAGCTTTGGGGCCAGAAATATTTCTTTGTGAATGGAAGGAGCTTTACCCAGTTCACTGTCTTGGAGGGCTCATTTTCCTGGGATCTTCATGCCAGGACCGAAGGAGAAGGTTCATTCAAGACAATCAACTTGGTGAGGGGATGAGGTTAAAAGAAAATACCCACATGATTTAATAGAAGTTTCACTTTCACCCAAAAGGGAGTCAGTCATCTTCAAGGGAAAGGAAAAAACACTCAGGCTGAGTTAGAAGACATGGTCTGGGCCTGTTCCATTTGGCTGTTTGGCTTGGATCAAGTGCTTGATATCTCTAAGGATTCACTTCTTCATGTAGAAAACAAAATGACTGAGACTGATCATGGCCAGTCTCTGGAGGAGAGATTCATCAAACTGCTGTTGCTGCAAAGTTACAGGAACAGGGCACCCTCTCTTCTTCCACTTCTCCCTTTCCTACAATCCCTGTAGTAGCAATTTCTCAAATGACCCCTTCTAGATCACATGGCTCATGGCCAGTCCAAGATATGAACTGCGCATGATGGTTCATATCTGGGATCCGAGCTACTCAGGAGGCTGAGATCTGAGGACCACAGTTGGAAGCCAACCAGGCAGGAAAGTCTGTGAGACTCTTATTTCCAATTAACCACCAAAAATCTGCAAGTGGAATTGTGGCTCAAATGGCAGAACACAAGCTTTGAGCAAAAAACACAAAAACAACAAACAAACAAAACAAAACAAAAAACTCAGGGACAGTACCCGGGCCCTTAGTTCAAAACCCAGGACTAGCACAAATAAATAAAGAATACAAAGTATGGACAAATGTATGCTTTTACCTAGAATAGAGCACCATGCACCTAATAGCTATGTTATGATTCTCCTATGAACGAATGCTTCCAGGAGAAATCTGTAAAAGATGTCTGTATCATTGGATTTCCATAGCTTGTGTTTGGATTGTTCCTTTCTAGAGACTAGAACATTGGTGATGTTTTAGGCAGTAAGATAACTAAACTGGGGTTGGGAAGGTAGCTCAGCAGTAGAATGCTTGCTTTGCATGCATGAGGCCCTGAGCTTGATTCCTCAGCTTCACATAAGCAGAAAAGGCCAGTAGTGGCATTGTGGCTCAAGGGGTAGAGCACTAGCCTTGAACTGAAGAGCTGAGGGACAGAGGGACAGTGCCTAGTCCCAGAGTTCAGGGCCCACGACCAACAACAACAACAACAACAACAAAAGATAACTAAACTGAAATTGCCCATCCAACATACAAGCCAGACCTAACTTTATTTATTATCACCTCTAGTGGTTGCCTGGAGGGACTGGACTACCTGGCTGGAAAAGCCAACCTGATTCTTCATTGACACAGGTGTGAACAGGCACTTCAAATGACTTGGTCCACTGATCATTGAGAAGTGATTACACTGCCCTAGAGAAATGAAGTTGAAAAAGGGGCTGCAACATATATGCATATTGTGTTAAAAGAATCTGTCCAATGTAGAGTGAAATGTGTGAATTTGAGAGTAAAGCTGCCCACATTTGTAAGTGACACATACAAAGCCTGGTAGATAGTCACTCAATAAAGGTTTTCCATTGCAATCAGGACGAAAGACTTTCTTCTTAGCTCCAAAGTGGTGTAGGAAAAGACTGTTGGGGGTTCTTCTCCAGAGATTAATAAGACCAAGAAACACCAGGCCAGAGAGTCTCCTGGGTTCTAATACCACCTGCTGGGTGCAGCCTAGTCCAGGCACGGTACAAAGGATTCATAACAATGACAAGGAATGCCCCTCCCTCAATCCTTGCACACACAGTGTTACACACCTGTGTCTTGGGACAAGCTGGTGTTAATCCGCACTCCCTTAGCCAAACAGCAAGTGTCTTTGAAGTACTGCAGCCTGCAGATCCTTCCTGCGGTGCAGCTCAGGCTCTTGAAAAGAGCTTTGAAGTCTCACTGGCCCAGCTGGAATTCCATTCTCCCCACTGAGAGGCTGTGTGACTTTGGTCCAGTTGCTCAGCTTTCCTGAGCTTCATCTTCCCATCTGTAGAAGAGAGACAACCATAAGGAGGCTTTGTGAGCACTTAGAAGTGACCTTATCTTAAAACATAAAACTTGGGCCATTACAAGATCCCACCTGAGAGACTCTTGAGTTCACCCAAGCGTTCCCAGCGAGAAATATCTAATTTTTTGGTACTTAAAGAAACAAAACAAAACCTGAGCAGAGTTTGGGAACTTCAAATTGAATTAGGAAAAAAAATCTACTTTTATAGTCTACTAAGTGATCCTCCCAGGACCACCCCAAATAGAAATAAGGTTTATCAAAGAAGATGATTGCAGGGAGGGCATCATTTGGTACTTAAAAGTAAAATGTTGACCCATTACTAAAACCTGAAAAGGTGATTTTTGTTTGTGCCAGTCCTGGGGCTTGAACTTGTGGCCTGGGAGTTATCTCTGAGATGAGCCACAGTTCCACTTCTAGCCTCTGTGCTGTATGTGTGTGTGTGTGTGGGGGTGTTGTCTGTCTGTCTGTCTGTGCTTGTGTGATTAATTGGAGATAAGAGTGTCAGGACCATTTCTGGCAGGGAGCTTCGATCCTCAGATCTCTACCTCCTGAGTAGTTAGGATAATAGTTGTGTGCCACTGGCGCCTGGCTCAAGGTTGATTTTTTTTTTTAATGTGCTTAATCTAATGTCGTTGGATTCAAAGAGATGGCAAGTAGAATTGCTGTTGCCAGGCACTGGGAGGAGAGAGAAATAGGCAGTTACTGTTGAATGACTATGGATGGAGCTGCAGTTTCACAAGATCAAAAGAGCTTCAGGGATGGGCAGTGGTAATAGTAGCTCTGGCAGTGTGAATTCTCTTAATGCCACCGAACCATACACTTTAAAGGTGGTCCCAGTGTTAAGGTTGAGGTGATCCATATTTTACCACCATCTTCACAAGTGAAAACATTTGAATGTCTCCAACGTAAGTGAGGACAATGGTCCTTTTTCCAGCCTGGAAACCCTGGCAGGAGGCAAGAATGGGTCCACCTCTGGGCACTATTCTAGATTCTAAAAGTGAGTTCTTGTCTTAGGCAGCCTCCCTGTGTGTGGTCCTCTGTGGATGGGGGCGGGACGTTCACTGGCTCTGGACACTGGGATTCCATTTCTAAAAAGGAACCTGAGCTGCCTTGGAGGAAGGAAATGTATTTGCTGAGGGCTGTGTTCAAAATCAGGTTGGGAGGGGGCCAGGGGAGGGGGAACGGAATGAGAAAATTTCCTAGGAAATAGCTCCATAAATTGTATGTAGATACAAAACTAACAGGCATATGAAAGATTTGTATTTTGAAAACCAAACCCCTGTGGGACTCTTTCAGCAGAAAACGTAAAGGTCTTCTTAACATTCAGTTGAACTATTAGAGTCTTTTTTTTTTTTTTTTTTTT
>NW_012267227.1:6374327-6392178 GCF_000151885.1 Dipodomys ordii
TTTCTGGAGAAGAGGGGGGAAAAAGCACAGAAAGAAAGTGAAAGGAGGAACATTTGGGGTTGTAACTGGAGGTGATTTGGGTGTTTACTTATTTATATCAAATGCCTGGTTAATCCCGGCAAGATTGAACCGTTCTAATGGCTCCCCGGAACATTTCAATGGCTCTTGTTACATGCACCAAAGTCCTTGTTGGAGCATAATAGCCCAGGTGCCAAAACCCCTCTCCCAGGGGGGTCTTAAATCACTTTGGGACTTTCTCCGCCTTCTTCCCTCAACACACTCCATTCTCTCCTTTGAAGAAGAAACGAGTCTGTTTGAAACAGTGATTTGTAACTTCCCAGGATAGAGGACACTGCCCCAGAACTGGTTGCCCGCCCCCTTCCCCCAGCCCCTTCCTCATAGGGTGGAGGGAACTCACGACACACCAGACAGTGTAGGAACCAGAGGAGAGGATTCTCTGTTCTGGAGGTGCATGGGGTGCCCAGAAAAGCCTGAAAACAGCACTAAGCTGCTTCATTTCTTTGAAGGATGATCAGCTGCTAAACTAACCTCCCCTCCCCCCCACCCTGAGCCCCACCCACAGTCTCCGTTCCTCCCCACCCCCTACTGATAGGCAAATTTTTGTGATTAATTCTAGTTTAGGATTCAATAGTTATCACTTTTAGGAAAAGAGGGCTTATTGAACGTATGGGGGGGGGAGGAGTGTATGTTTTTCTTCTCACCACCCTTCCCCACTTAAATAGACTTTCTACAAAGCAGCAAGAAGAGGAATCAGCCATCATGGTCACCAAGCAGAGGAATACAAATCCACATCACTTTGGGCTACCGTTCAATGTGTGAGATTAACCCAGAAAATGCAGACAACTTAAGATGAAAATTAAATGTGTGCATACAGGGGTTTGGGATGGGGGGAGATGTCTCATTTGACTGGTGGCTAGTAGCCTTAATTTATCATTTCCTGACTGTAGCTGATTTATGAAACATCATTTAAATAACCTTATTTATCCTCTTTCATAAAGAAAACAGTTTTTAAAAAATTATCTAGTTCGGGGGGGGCGGGGGGTGTAGCTCTTGAAAAAAAAAGACAGCAACCTTTACAGGAGTATTTTGGACATGACTTATATTATCCGTTTTGTTGTTGCTGTTGTTACTTTGCCTGCATGTAATCATTGAAAAGGTAGAGAATTGCTGAATGCCAAGAAACTGTTAGAATTGATGAACCTTAATAAAACCAATATATTCTATGGGTTGAAAAATTTTAATGTTTCCCTACACACACAGGAATATATTTCTATAGGCCTACTTAAAATTAAGTTGTTCCCCCTCCGCTCTCCCAATTAGGTCACAAATAACTAAGGATGCTGACATGATAAAGATTAACATCGAATCATTCTTGGGATCTCTGGGGACAGGAAGATAAATGGTTTTGTCTTTTAGTTGGCACAGTTTTGAATCTGTGGCTTTTGTTGCTATTATTTTTTAAATAACCCTGACATTTTTAAGGTATCTTTTAAAATACCCTAAGTCTTACACTGTATCATTTTAGATGGATTACTTTTGGTACGAAATCTACTCCATTGGTTTTGCCAGTGTATTTCTGAAAGTAATAAATAATTTTTTAAATAACATGTTAATACCAAAAAGTGGCACATTCCTTACCACAGGCAGGTCCAAACTAATTTTAAAATAGAAAGTAGGGGAGAGGGACAGCTTTGGGGAAATCCTGCATAATCTCACTTCAGTGCAACAGGATCCTCTTTCCCAATCACCTGTCACAAGCTTATGCCCTGAATCAGGACACTTGCACCTGAAGAGAAAACTCGCTAAAATAAATAGAAGATGTAGCTGCAATGACAGAGTAAGTTATCTAGGACTCCACGATTTCTTTCAACTTCACAATTTTGGAGCCTGCTCCTTCATTTACTCATCAGGATTGGGAGTTGGCTCTAGAGCTCTTGGGAGAAAAAGAACCCGCCAGGGCAAGTGCCTAGGAGTCTTAACCACAGAGTTTAGCTCTAAACAGCCTGGGGAATAAATGGAGCTGGAAGTCCTCCTCAAGTTGCCTGGGGTTGGAGGGGAGGGTGAAAGGCAGGGGAGAAGGGGAGAAGGGGAAACAGGGTAGTCATTATGGGAGACAACAGCAGATAATAGCATTTACACAAGGACCAACGGGGACCAAAGTGGATGTTTGGCAATTATGTCAAATGGTAGCACAGATTTGTCTTCTCCAGCCATGGTGGTCAATCACAGAAAATTGGGTCTGAAAGATGCTCTGTATTCCAAGAGAGGAGTGTACCTAGTCCCCAGAGCAATGGAGTTGCAGCTAAAAGGAGGCTGCTTTGTGTGTGCTATATAGCTTGATCCTCTTATGTGAAGTTGGAAGAGGAGAGGCGAAGGGGAGGAAAGAGAAGAGGAAGAAGGGAAGGGAAGGGGAAGAGGGAGGAGAGAAGGGAGGGAAGAGCCTGGAGTAGAAGGGAAGAGAGAGAGGATCAATATTCTCCCCCCAAGTTTTCCTTGCAAATGAAGGTCAATCTGAAGGTGACTAAGTAAGAAAAGTGATAGAAGAACCCTTGCCTGGTTCGCATGCGCATAAGTAGGAGGCCGAGCAAAGTTTCTGCCAAAGGACACCAGTACAAATCTTCTCTAGTCAAGAGGACATGGGAATGCTTCAAATTATCTACCTTCAAAAGCCAAGTGTTTAGAGTCTACAAAATGGAAAGACAGAAGTGTTCTGGCCTTGAGGAGCAAAAAAAAAAGGGGGGGTTTCTTCCCCAGCTGGAGAATTTAAGGATGATTAAAGGAAGATGCTAGAGATGTAAAACCAATTGTTCACTGGAGGATGGAAAAATACAGATTTGAAAGTTAAGTGTCTGGAACAAGAGAGAGGCAAGTCACTGGGATTTATAAGTGACTATAGGAAACAAAGATAAAGAGATCGTCAGAGGCAACGCAAATGTCCTTAGCAAGCTGGCATTTTGTTAACTACGAAACTACGGTGTTAACTACGGGTGGCAGAAACAGTTCATCACCTGGGGAAACAGGGTAGTCATTATGGGAGACAACAGCAGATAATAGCATTTACACAAGGACCAACGGGGACCAAAGTGGATGTTTGGCAATTATGTCAAATGGTAGCACAGATTTGTCTTCTCCAGCCATGGTGGTCAATCACAGAAAATTGGGTCTGAAAGATGCTCTGTATTCCAAGAGAGGAGTGTACCTAGTCCCCAGAGCAATGGAGTTGCAGCTAAGAGGAGGCTGCTTTGTGTGTGCTATATAGCCTGATCCTCTTATGTGAAGTTGGAAACACATTGGGCTCTTGGAACTTTGGTGCAGATGTAAAATCCTTGTAGGGAGAACAGAACAAGGGCTCCGCTATACCATCAACCATAGCCTTTTCACACAGCCCAACTTCTCCAAGAGCACCGCAAGTATTATTCTAATAGCTACCTTGTTTCCTTTTATATCCTATGACCATATATACTTCCCCAGGCAAATACAGATTCATTTTTGTCCTTTTTTTGTTTGGGGAAGGGGGAGGGAGACTTGCACTCAGGGCCTGAGTGATATTCCTGGGCTTTTTTTTTTTTTTTTTTAACTCAAGACTAGCACTCTATCACTTCAGCCACATCTCTATTTCTGGCTTTTGGATGGTAAATTGTAAAAAGAGTTTCTTGGACTTTCTTGCTTGGGTGATGAATTGTGATCCTCCAATCTCAGCAGCTAGGATTATGGGTGTAAGCCACCAGCGCCCAGCTTTTGTCTTATTTCTGGACTGGGTGTATTTATTTTTTTCAAATTCTTTTCCAAGGATTATTTAATAGGATTTCTTTCAAAGTTTTGCTTTCTAAGAGAAGTGTTATCATTTCCTCTGTCTCTTGTTTCAGACTTTCTGATTACTATTACCATGGAATTCTGATACTTTTTTTTTTTGTGAAGATACTGTACAGAGGGGTTACAATTACATGGGCAGGATAATGCGTACATTTCTTACCAAGCATTGCAGCCTCCTCCTTTTGTTTACCCTTCACATCCCTTCCCAGCCTCCCCCCTCCCCCCAATCCCAATCTTTCTCCTCCCCCCCCACCAACGTTGTAAAGCTCATTTTGGACATGACAACTAAATTCTGATACTTTTAAAAGGTCAACAATTCTAGTATTAGAGATTAGGCTCATTCCAGTTTATTTAGTAGGAAAATGTCATATGCTCTGGTAAGTGTTAATAATATTGTTCCAAGGTATCTTTTGCTATACACACACACACACACACACACACAAACACACACACGAGAAGCAATTAAAACAACCTAATGTTTCTTGCTATACTTTTCTACTTTTCTCATTGCTAATTTATTCTTCCTTTCTGGGTGTATCTATGTAGATATAGATAGAAATAAATATCACAATCTAGATATTCTTTGGGGTCTGGCTTCTTTTGCTCCTGATCATTTTTTAATTAGATTCATCTATATAGTTAAATAGAGATAGAGGTGTGGTCTGTTTAGCACTTTCATTGCTACACTTTCCATTGTGCAAATGCATTTGCCATGCAGAATGGGCATGTATTAACAATATGTGTTGTTAATAGACATTTTGGCTGGTGGCAAGGAATACTGGCAATTCACTACCCGTCCTATTTCCTTAGGTACCTCCTGTTCCTGGGCACATGTTCCTGGATGTCATTCTCTAGCCTCCTTTCCAGTAAGGTGTGGATATGAGGTCTGACTTGAAACAGTTTCCTATGTGTGATCCTCCATGATGGTTTCCTTCCATCTCAGCTAAAGATGACCTCTGAGTGACCTTGAAAGCCATAGGTGGAGGATAGCAGAACCATACAATAGAAGGAAACTGGTTTTTTGTGTCACTGTTAAGATGAGATTTGCTCAAGACAGCCTCAACATTAACATCCACAATGGGCTAATTTTATTGTGTCAAGTCCTTGAGGTTTGGGGCTTATGTGTCACAATTAGGAACGATGCAAATGCTGTAAAGTCTTAAACATAAATCTTGATGGCACTAGGGTATGAGGAATGGAGCTACTAATTCAGACACCATACATAATACCTACTGTATGAGTGCTTTCCTAAATTCAATTTTTTAGTACCCTGCCAGGCACCAGTGGGTCATGCCTATAATCCTACCTACTCAGGAGGCTGAGATCTGAGGATCTTGGTTCAAAGTCAGCTTGGGCAAGAAGATCTGCAAGACTCTTATCTGCAGTTAACCACCAAAAGCCAGAAGTGAAGCTGTGGCTCAAGTGGTAGAGCATTAGCTTTGAGCACAAAAGCTCAAGGACAAACACCCCCCAGGCCCTGAGTACAAGCCCAGGACTAGCACCAAAACAAAACTCACAAACACACACAAAAAAAATGCATTCCCACTTTACCTTCAAAACTCAATGTAGCTTTGTCTTTTACATTTAATTTTTTTGATTCACTCAAATTTATAATTTGCATATTACTGCTAATACAAGGCACATGAGAGTACAACCAAACTTTGTCTTCCATTCTACTTTAGAGTTTGAGTGTCATCACTGAATGTAGGGAGCAAGCCAAGTCTCTGATCTTCTAGACTAAGAAAATGATCATAGTAAGTAAACTGAATCTTCCTTCCTTCCTTCCTTCCTTCCTTCCTTCCTTCCTTCCTTCCTTCCTTCCTTCCTTCCTTCCTTCCTCCCTTCTACCACTTTGAGCCACAGCTCCACATCTGGCTTTTCTACTGGTTAATAGGAGGTAAGAGTCTCACAGACTTTAAACCATGATCCTCAGATTTCAGCCTCCTGAGTAGCTAGGATTATAGGCATGAGCTATGGGTGTCCAGCAAGCTGAGTCTTCTATTAGCAGCAATTTTCTTTCAGAAGTGGACTTCAATTATCAGAAGTCCCTTCTACCAACTTCATCCAGAGGTAAGTGCTACAGAAAGAAGTTGAATATAGCAATAAGGTTCAGGGTAAAGTACCACCCTGGGCTTCTGAGCAGTCAGGAGAGTGATTGGGTAGAAGTCAGGCTGTGAAAAGCTATAAGTAATACACACTTAGCCATTGAACCTTTGTCAGCCACTCTTATGCATTTCCTCCTTTGGCTTCAGTGTGGGAATGTCTAGAGTCCTATATAATTTATCATGTCCCAGTGTGTATGTGTATGTGTGTATTTTTTAATCATTCAGTGCATTTACTTGTAGATTTATAGGCACATTCTAGCTACCATAAATGACGGAAGCCAGGCAACCTTTGTTTCTTTTTTTTTTTTTTTTTTTTTGTCCGGTCGTGGGGCCTGAACTCTGGGCCTGGGTGCTGTCCCTCAGCTCTTCAGCTCAAGGCTAGCACCCTACCACTTGAGCCAACAGCGCCACTTCCGGCTTTTTTCTTATGTGGTGCTGAGGAATCGAACTCAGGGCCTCAGGCATGCAAGGCAAGCACTCTACCACTGAGCCACCTTCCCAGCCCCAACCTTTGTTTCTTAACTCTGGCTTGTTTCACTTAATATAATTTTTTCCAAGTCTTTCCATTTCTTTTTCTTTTTGTGGGGGGGGGTCCGGTCGTGAGGCCTGAACTCTGGGCCTGGGCACTGTCCCTCAGCTCTTCAGCTCAAGGCTAGCGCTCTACCACTTGAGCCACAGAGCCACTTCCGGCTTTTTTCTTTTTGCTTATGTGGTGCTGAGGAATCGAACCCAGGGCCTCAGGCATGCAAGGCCAACGCTCTACCACTGAGCCACCTTCCCAGCCCCCCAAGTCTTTCCATTTCTTTATGAATAGTACTTTATCATTCTTTCTGATAGGTAAGTAGAATGCCATTGTGTATGTATGCCACATTTTCTTGAGCCATTTGCACACTGAGGGGCATCTGGGTTGATTCCATATCTTGGCTATGGTAAACAATGCTGCAATAAATATGGTTGTGCTGGTAGCTTTTGTACCATATAAAGTAATATTTTATGAAATGAACTCCAAGAGAAGGAAACAGGATTTTTTTTTTAGTTTCTGTTGTTACTCTTTTTGTTTCTTTTCCTGCTGTCTGTGTGTTTATTTGTATTTGGGAAGGTAAGGCGGTGTCACAGGAAAGGTGGGACAAATACAACAGTGATGAGCAAATACAACAGTGATATTCACTGGGCACTAGGTGGAAATTAACTTGCATCTCTTGTGGATGCGGACAAGAGCAGAAAAACTGGGAGAAAGTGAGGGAAGGGGAGGCATGGTTCAAAAAGAATCGTGCTAATTGCTTGTTACTGTAACCCCTCTTTCTATCACTTCTACCATAACAAGCAAAATTAAATTTTTAAAAAAAAGAAAGAAAGGCTATGGGTGAGAAGACGTTGGGCAAATGAAACAGGAAATGCAACTCCTTCCACGAGACTCTTGTCCCCACATGTTTCCTCTGACTTTCAGTAGCAATTCCCTCTCTCATTGCAGGTCATTTTGCTATAGAGGGAACCCCTAGTAGGCACTCTATTCAAAAGAACAGGCTGTCTGGAGAGTCACTGAAAGGTTTATGGTCCAGCATTGCTGGTTTGCCCAGTTCTTCCCAGCTGGTGAAGCATTGCTAGGGGCAAAAGGTGAGTAGGTCACTTTTACTCCACCTGCTTCTGTTGTTGTTTCTTTCAAATCCTCTTAAGCGGACTTTTAAGTGTGAACTTTTCTACCAGATCCTGGCCAAAGAACAGCTTCAGAGGCAGCTGCAGCTTGTTCAAAGAGAGGGGAACTGAGTGGGAAGCTCAGACTGGCCTGCTATCTGCTCCCAAATGCTCAAGTAATCTGGCAACCAGGTGGTCAGGGCCAGTGTTAACCCCGGGGACTCGCAAGCCTATCTCCTTTGCCCAAAGGCTGCAGAAGTTGGCAGCTGGGACCATGGAAGTCTCAGTTCCTCACACACACACAGGCCTAAATCGGAAAGTCAGAAATCTCTCTTTGCCACTTCATAGGTTTCTGCTGGAATGGGCCTATGAAATCCGCCAGCTAGAATCACAGAGGCCAACTCCAAGCCTAGAGGCAGCCCAAAGCCCTCCCCCCCCCCCCCCCCATAGCATTGGCATTCAGTGACAAGTGACCTCTTTTGTCATGAACACTGGAAAGATAGTGGTTTGGGGCAAGGACAGTAAAATCACCCTTCTTGGTTGAGTTCCTAGCAACTCGTTGACTAGCTGTGCAACCTTGAGCATGGCATTTAACCTCTCTTTGTGCCTTCAGTGTTCCATCTGTAAAGTAGATATAAGAATAAAACCTTCTCAGCCAGGCACTGGTGCTCAGGCCTGTAATCTTAGCTACTCAAAAGGTTGAGATCTGAGGATCATGGTTCAAAGACAGCCCAGGCAGGAAAGTCCATGCAACTCTTATCTCTAGTTAACCACCAGAAAACCAGAAGTGGTGCTGTGGCACAAGTGGTAGTGTGCTAGCCTTGAGTAAAAGAAGCCCAGGGCCAGTGCTCAGGCCCTGAGTTCAAGTCCCAGGGCTGGCAAAACAAACAAACAATAAACAAACTATTGCTCACACAAAAAAGGGAAGCTCTTTAAGAAGAAGGCTTTGCTGTGAAGTGAAGGCATAGTTAGCTGGCAAGTTTATAGGAGCAGGGATTTTTGTTCATTTCTAGATCATCACCATGCCGGACACAGATACCCCCAGAAATTTGTAGGTAAGTGATCTGAATCTACATAGTGATCTGAATTTTACTTTTACTTATCCTAAATAATGAGCTTCCTTCAGGATTAAAAAAGAACACAATAGAAATACGTATGTGAAAAGTTACTTTGGTTTGAAAATACAAAGGAAATGAGTTCACTCTACTGAGTAGTTTATAAATGAAGGCATTTGGGCTATGATTTGTGTGACTAATATAATACTCACATTTGGTCATCATTATCTGGAATCACAAGAAAAAACTACATTTAGCTTTGGTGGACTATGACACTCAAATGACTGTTAATTGAATAAATACGTTTACTAATAACCAGGACTTGACTTACATACAGAATATTAATGACATGTAGGGGCAAATAAGTCTGAATAATCCCTCACCTCTCCAAGATAAATCTCTGTCCTACTATATTTAGCTGATGAGATTTCCAAGAAAAGTGTTGAAGGTGCAGCAGCCTGCTTTCTTCTTGTCGCCTATAGAGATTCAAGAGATACATTGCAGAAATAACAATTAAGCAAAAAGTGGCATAATTGAGGAAGCACCAGCCTCCATATTGCAACGTGATTAGAAGATCCACTGTGAGGAAAATGGGCACTTAAGACAAAGCCAGGACTGTCTCTACAGAACCTTTTTTTCATGCTTTGAACAACCTAAATATCAGAATATTTGTTCCCACAAAGGGCTTTTTTTGAAAAGATTGTAGATCCTTTCAACCATTACAGAAAAAGCCTCAAGATCTGAGGGGAATCCTCTAGTCTAACTGCATGTAGTTCCACAAATATACCCAGAAGACGGACAATGATTCTGTGATTGTTAAATCAGCAGTAACACTGGCAAGCCAGGATTCTAAGGGAAGGTATTTGAAATGAAGTAAGTCTTCTAGCTCACAAAATTCAATAGAAAGTGTTTTAGTCAGAATTCTTGAGGCACAGAAAACTATTATATATATTGTATATATAAATATATTTAAAATATTATATATAAATGCATTTTAAAATATATAAATATATTATTTATATATAATATATTATATAACATGCTATAATATATATAAAGGTATATTATATATAATTATGAGGGGATTTTTATTAGCTTGGTTTATATATCTAGAGTCAAAAAAGTCTCATAATGGCTATCTGCATGAAGTAGAACTGCAGAAAACACAGCTCCTCAATCCAAGAAGCTTGAGGCATTAGAACAAGATGAAGCAATGATGTAATTCCAGTCCAAGACCAAAGGGGATGAGCATGGGTTAAAAGCCTAGGCTATGTTAGGGTCCAGTGTTCTAAAACTGACCATCACGGGCAGGAAACAGGCTGATCAAACTGCTCCACTGAAAACATATGCTTCCTTTCATGAAGAAAGAAAGACCAGTCTGAGGATTTGAATCTCAGCCCAAATGGTAGAGTCGTGGTATCCAGCTACGAATCACAGAAGACTGTTAACAGCTCTTAATTCCCAGTGTAGTTTTCTGCTGGATTTTAATTCCCCCCCTTCTGTTTATTATATTCTGTTATTCTGAGTCAGCCCCCACCATTTAATTTCCTAAGAAGGGAATTTAAGAAAGAAGAATTCTGCCTTGGGATAGATGATCATCGCTGGAGTTTCACACATGATTAAGTTCACTGCTTCAGATGATGAGCTGGGAACTTCTACGCTCATGGTGTTTACATGGGAATTTGGACAGGAGCGGATGCTGTCATAGGGCTGAGATTCTGGAAGATGGTTCAGGTGAAGATGACTTTCTTTGGGCTGGGAAATGAACCTGAACTTGGAGAGATGACTGTGGTAGATTGAGTCTCCCAGAGATGGCAGTGCGTTCAAGTCCTTGGAATCTGTGAATGTTAACTTTATGTGGCATTGTGGATGTATTGAAATGAAAGGTCCAGATATACAGGGATTACCCTGATTATCCAAGGGAGGCTTAGATACAAGTCTATGAATATTTACAAGAGGAAGTAGAGGGAGAATTACACATAGAGATGAAGGGGGAAAAGCAATATGTCCATGGAAGCAGGGGCAGGAAGATGTGTTGACAAGAGAGCCAAGGGATGCTGGCAGCTACTGTAACCTAGAAAGGGCAGTGGCGGATTTCCCCAACAGAGCCTCCAAAAGGAGAATGGCTATGCCAACGCTTTGATGTATTTCATTCTCGTTGCCTCCCCCTTTGATTTATTTCAATCAATGAGTATTCGAACTGGTACTCTGTGCTCCTCCACAAGTGTGAGAAAATACATTTCAGTTCTTCTAAGTCACCGAGTTGGTGGTCCTTTGTGATAGCCATGACAAGAAATGAATACTGATGATCAGTATAGAGAACAAATTCATCGCTACCTTTTTATATTTCAGGGGTATGGTGCTGGAGCTCCTCTCATCTGGGTAATTGTGCTTACAGGAGGTGATGCCTCTTTCATTCTCCCTAAGATCAGGGGGTTCCTAAACAGAGCAGAACACTGCAATCGCTGGGGAGATTTAAATCCCCATTGCCCAGCTGCAAACCTAATGAATTACCTCAGGATCTGGAGGAAGAGACCTAGGGGTGTGTGTGTGTGTGTGTGTGTGTGTGTGTGTAAGTAAAGCTTTCAGGTGATTCTTAAGTGCAGCTAAAGTTGGGAACCATGGAGCTGGACAGAAGACAGAAGCATTTCTATTTAAACTGAGACCTCTGTGCCTGTGTTTCTGGGTATGAATCTCCATTGGCTGGAATTGTCTTCCTGGTTGCTTCCATGGCCCCTCAGTTTGAATGTATCACAAATGGAGTTTACTTCCTTCCCCTGCAAACTTACTTCCCCATCCTGTGCACACCCATGTGGACACAGGTACACCAGCTTCTTGGCCACTTTCGTACCAGTGATCATTTATTCTGAACTTCATACTTCATCCCACCCCTAGACACAGATTCTCTCTCCCTCATTCTGCTACTCATGATACACCAGACAGGGACTTTAGAAGGCTTGGAGAGGAGGAGAGGCAGACTCAAGGCAGAGCATTTTCCAACTACATACAGAGCTGCTGTCTTCAGAAGCATGCTTGAGAAATGTGTTAAGGATCTAAGGAAGATTTTACTTGAGAAATCTACTTCTTAAAAAAATATATGAACCAGGCACTGTTGGTCACACCTGTAATCCTAGATACTCAGGAGGCTGAGATCTAAGGAGGACGGTTCAAAGCCAAGCTTGACAGGAAAGTCCTTGAGACTCTTATCTCCAACTAACTACTGAAAAGCTGGAAGGGCAGCTGGGACTCAAGTAGGAGAGCACCAGCCTTGAGCAGAAAAGCTCAGGACAATTTCCAAGCCCTGAGTTCAAGCCCCAGGACCAGCACGCACACACACACACACACACACACACACACACACACACACACACACACAAAGAAGGGCATCAGTATAGCTGTATTATACACATACACACCATATCTCAAACAGAAGACAGATAATTTCATGCAGGCTTGAACATAGAGAGATGCCAGTAGAGATGAACTTCACCACATCTGTTGAGCTGAAGGTCAAGACCCAGATGCCCAAAGAAAAAGACAAAACATGTACGAGAGAGCTCTAATAAGGTGGACCACATCTAACCTAAATATTGCTCCTTGCTACAAAGGGAACTTCCTTCCTTTTCATACATGAGTAAATTAAGGTTCCAGGAGAAATTAACAACACTCTACAGGGTAAAAAAGCTAGGAGGTGATGATTCCTGTTTGACTCTATACTTTGCTCAGTCCAAATTCTTAAAACTTAAGAGTCCTATAGTTTTGTCTTTCCATTTTCATGCTATCCAGAGTTCTCAAAGTTGCCATGTGTGAGAACTACTAGGCAGATGTTCTAATGCTTGAGACCTGCACACAACCCTTTTGCTTTAGGACAGTTTTAGAGAAAGGAGCTCAAGTTTTTATGAGACCAGCCTTGTTCTCTATCATCCTACTTAGGCCCCCCAAGTTGCTGTGATGACAGGCATGCGCAACACCCAGCCAGAGGAGTCAGACCAGTTGTGGGATTGGAAGCTTCTATTGGCAACCCAGCAAAAACTTACGGGGGACCAGAGCCACTGACCTTCCCACGGGGAGGACTTGGTTCCTTCTTGACTCTTCCAAAAGTAGAATTTCTTCTGGAGTCTGCAAAATGGTTGAAAAGGGGCCGAGTTTTAGGGTTGGAGTTTTGTAAGGAGAATGACCAAATGCTGGCGGTGGCTGTCAGCCCCCCTGTCTTCTTTGAGAGTGCCTGAAAGAGATCATTAAAAACTCACTTATCTGTTGATCTGGTGCTCAGCTGCAGGATGCTTTCTGCTACCGGCTCATAATGGCAGCTTTGAAGTCCAGTACAAGTGTGAATTTACTGTTTTGTAAAGACCAGATTCCAGAACAGGTCATAAATTACCTTGTTACACAAAGGCTTCTGGGGAAACGGTAATGTGCTGAAATCCTTCAGTGGGTGATTATCCTAACACTTTGCTGGTACAGCAAATAGCTGGCACCCAGACACCAAAATCAAACAGCTGCCAAACCCCAGAGAAGTGTAATGAGGCTAGGCTTTGAAATCTTATTTAAACCTTCTTTCTTAGGTAAGAGAGAGATAGGGGCTGAGACAGGGAATAGCATTTTTTTAATGGCTTCCTAGTCTTGGTCTTGTTTAAAAGTCTGGTTCTGGCATCCACTAAAATATAGCAAATTATTACTAAGTGGATTGTGGTGATGTAATTCTTCTTGATTGTTAAGCATCCATGTAATTGTGGGTCATCTTTTCTACCTGTCAGGTGACCCTCCCAGAGTTATAACACTCACAATTAGCTCTTTGACACTGATCATTGATTGGTTGTGAGGGATGATAGATATTCAGAGTCACCTCTGTCTTCTGAAATACCAACCTCCGTTTGAAAGCTGGGCTTCCTTCTCTCCTACTATGGACTTTTTGCTATTTACAGCTAAACAGAGAGGCTTGAACAGATGTGAAATGCAAACTGAAAAACAAAATCAGGCCAAAGTTGGGGCTATAGAAAAGCACTATATGCTCATTGTAAGGAGTTTAGGAAAACCAGAAAATGATTTTTTTAAAGGGAAGGGGTGCAAAAAGTACCTGAAATCCCAATAAAAACTACTACTGTGCAAATTTTTGCTAAAATGGGAGATGCTTACACTAGACATGTTGTTTGGGAACCTGCTTTTTCATGTAATTAAATACCACAGGTATTTGTTCCGATCATTGAAAATCATCTACAACATTCTTTCTAATGGCTGGAACGTATTCCTAAATTTGTTAGAAGAAAGTCCTAGTATTTTCTTCCCTGGGTTAAAGATTGTGGAATTATCTCCCTTCCTTGGGTCAATTCGTTGGGCAAGTTCTGTGCATCAGACCCTGCTTAAGGTGCTAGCGATAGATACAGTGAAAAATAAAGAAAAATGAACAGGCAACCTGAAGAACTATGAGTTCATCTAAAACCCTCAGGAAGTAATGTTAGTAACTCTGGAATCATGGTCTGATTTTATTCTACTTTATATTTTATTTGTTGCCAGTCCTGGGGCTTGAACTCAGGGTCTAGACACTGTCTCAGAACTTCTTTTGCTCAAGGCTAGCAATCTCCCACTGAAGCCACAGCCCCACTTCTGACTTTTTGGTGGTTCATTGGAGATAAAGAGTCTCACAGACTTTTCCTGCTGGGTTGGCTTCGACCCACGATTGGATTATAGGTGTGAACTGATTTTTTTTTAAAGACATACTTTATCTAGCATGGGATCTGGTACACAGGGAGCACTCAACAAGCATTCGTCAATGCATGACTGATGAGTAGTTGTGTGGAACATGACTGAAATTGATTTGCTTATCGAACGGAATGCAGGAAAGGAAATACAATCTAAATGTCTTGATAGCTCTTCTCTCCTTGGACAACTTTCCCCATTTGGGAAAAAAACAAATCAGACAGACTTGGCAGGAGTCTCTGCAAAACTGAGGGGTTTTTTTTTTTTTCCTCCTTGTGGGCAGAGAGAGCTATCTATGCTCAAATCCAACACATAGTCTTATTGTGGAGCTGCAATGCCCTGTGAGAAGGAAAGGGTCAGGTCAATAGTACACTGCTCAGTCGCAGACAGGAAAGTGAGTTAGCTTATTAATCTCAGAAGCAAAGGAAAACAGTTCTTTGCAGAGAATGATGAGCTTTAGGGAATGCATTGAAGTCTATACCATCCCACACCAAGATACAGGCTTGATGTATGAGGTATTTAGAGGTTTAGAAACTGACAAAAGCAGAGTCAATCAAGTTCTCGGCTTGTTTGATTTGTGTCTGATGCTTACATTTTGACAGATAATTAACAGGTTATCTACAGAATACTTAAAAGACATCAAAGTATTACAACTCCAGTGTACCTGGTTCTACTGAATGGTAGACAGTACATTAAGAGTCATCCTGAAGTTAGAATGTCAGATCTCTGAGCGTTGCCAAAAATGAACATAGAAGAAAATGTTTGAATTTGCTTTAAGGCAGGACTGAATGACTACATGCGCATCATGGGAACTGAAGTCGTAAACTGATTTTTTGTTTGTTTGTTTGTTTTTTACCCAGGTGCCAGTTAACATTGAAACCATATTCGTGAAGGGGATCAGAGTATTCGATCCTGCCTCAGATAAGAGAATGGCTGAGCTTAATTCTCCAGGAAGTTTCTGAAAAGAGTTGGGTAACAGTTGCACAAAGAGTTGGGAGAGCAAGGCACCTGACCTCTCTTCAGATCTGTTCTCTGTCTTATGGTCCGTTTAAAAGCAATTTCACATACATGGGACTTCCTCTAGGAGCATCTAAGGCTGAAGAATTTCTGTTTCTCAAAGCACTGGAATATTTATCTCCCTTCCACTTTCTCATTTCTCACACCCAGCAGCAGAAAAAGAAACAACCACAATGAGAAAAAAAGAAAAGAGAAATAAAGCATTTTCCATTCCTATCCCGGCTTGCTTCCTTCCCATCTCCTCTCTATTCCCTTCAAGAGTTTGGATTGCCAAACTCTGATACTCTGAGCTCTCAGATCCACAAAGCTGAGTTCTGTTTATCTCCCCCACTCCCTTTGCAAAGAGGAGGCGATCTCTGGTCACGTATGTACCTGTTGTCATGCCAATACCAGGAGAACTTTGTGTTATCCCTCTGTCAAGTCAAGGATCCTGAAGTACACTATTATTGTGGGTATGTAGAGAGAGAAATGGGAACCAGACCCCGCCCCCAAGCAGTTAGCTTATTAACCAATAGGAACAATAGTAAATTCCTGGAGAATTTTTGACTCATCCATCATTGCCAAGAGCACAGTGATGAGTGGTATGTTGCCTTACCTTTGAAAGTGAAGCTTGGATGTTCCCAGCTCCACAGTGTGATTCATAGCCCTGGTGGGTGGCTTCTTCATCTCTCTGCTTCTCCCTTGGGCCACAGGATGTCAGGGAGAAAAGTCTAACGAGGACTCTGCTTTTGACGTGCTGTGTCCCCGTGGGTATCTAGCAGGTAAAGAGGAGGTCAGCGCAGCAGCAGCAGCAGCATTGCTGTTTGGTCAATATTTCCCTTTGAAGGTGTGAAAGTCCTGAGTTGCCATTCTGCTTTTGCTTGACAAATAATGAAGAGAATGAAAACAGGTGCACAGAGTGGCACCACGGAGCCAGTCTGGACACACATGTCTTAACAACACATGTTTGGGGAGCCTGCCATTATTCCTCCCACTTTTAAAGGGTGGGCAGGCTGTGTGTTGGAACACCCAAATCCTGGAGCCAAGCAAGGCTGGAAGACAGATGAAGAGAAGACCTTGAAACCTTATCTCTGGCTCTAATTAGTGCAGACAGAGAGCCCCCGGAGGAAAGTGGGGTGACCTTAGCCTTACCATGTTCGGGTGTTTCTTACAAGTGGCAGTAGCTGGAAACCTTTTCACATTGCACATTCCAACGTGGAAATCTTGAAAGGATCTATTTTCTTTTGACCTATGGTGTGTGGGGGAGTGTAGCTGGTTAGAGATGGGGAGACAGATTCTGTGAGATGGCCCTTCTCATTGGTATTTATTTTGGTACCTGATATATTCAATGCCCAGAAAAAAAAAGAAAGAAAAACTTGGCATTTCTAGGTCCTTCCATTGCAAGTTCTACTGGGAGGCCCTCTGCAGTGAGCACTCACTCACAGGCAAGAATAGCTGAGCACAGTGGCTCCCGCCTGTAATCCTAGCTACTCAGGAGGCTGAGAATCCAGAAGCCAGTGCAGGCAAGAAAGTCTGTAAGATTGTTATCTCCAATTAACTACAAAAAAAGCCAGAAGTGGAGGTGTGGTTCAAGTGGTAGAGCACTTTTTTTGAGAGGAAAAAGTTAAGACACAGTGCCCAGGTACTGAGTTCAAGTCCCAGTACTGGCAAGGAAAGACAGAAAGAAAGACAGACAGACAGACAGACAGACAGAAAGAAAGAAAGAAAGAAAGAAGTAAAGAAAGGAAGGAAGGAGAGAGAAAGAAAGACAGAAAGAAAGAAAAAGAGAGAGAGAGAGGGAGGGAGGGAAGGAAAGGAAAGGAAAGGAGGGAGAGAAGGAGAGAGGGAGGGAATAAGGGAGAGAAGGAGGGAGGAGAAGGAAGGAAGGAAAAGGAAGGAAGGCAAGGCAAGGCAAGGAAAGGCAAGGAAAGGAAAGAAAAGAAAAGAAGGAAAGGAACGGAAGAGCAAGGGAGGAAGGGAGGGAGGAAAGGAGAGAAGAAGGAAGGAAGGGAAAGGAAGGAAGGAGAGAAAAGGGAAAGGAAAAGAAGAGAAAAAAAGAAAGAAAAAGTAAAAGCAAAAATGTTTACTCTGAGCCAGTGCTTTTATTATGCCCAGGATTTGGGGAAATAATCTTCACAATACTAAGGAAGAAAAAAAAAACTACAGCTTCAAGAGGCTTAGATTCCTTCCAAGACCCTATAACAGGTGTCAAATGGAAGAGACAGGTGTGTTGGCTCTGAGCCACCATAGCATGATTTGGCCTCCTTTGAGAAAGGAATGATCTTATAGATCAATGTGGCTTAAAAGATAGAAACAGATTGGACATTGGCGGCTTCTGCCTATAATCCTAGCTACTCATGGGGCTGAGATCTGGAGGATCATGACTGGAAGCCAGTATGGGCAGAAATGTCCATGAATTCCATCTCCCAAATAACCAGCAATAAGTTGGACTGGTTTGAGCAGTAGATTCTTTTTTTTTTTTTTTTTTTTTTTTTTTTTTCAAACCTTGTTCCTCAGATCTCAGCATCCAGA
>NW_012267227.1:6398209-6524908 GCF_000151885.1 Dipodomys ordii
TGGTGCCGGGCGGCTTTGGCGGGATGGAGCCTCTCCGCTCCCGTGGAGAGTTAGGGATGGGGGTGGGATCCTCGTGGAGAATCCCGGCTGGTAGGTTTCTCTGTTCCTGGCCTTGAGCAGTAGATTCTATACTCTAACCACAAGAACTGGCCAAAAAAAAAACCCACTGAGCTTTCTGAGAGGATTTCCTCAACTCAATACAGGAGAAATATTACCCTCCTTCCCACTTTATGAAACAATTGCGAGTGTGCTTTGTGGACTTAGAAAGTACCTTACAAACCAAAGGACCTCCATGCATGAATCATTTTTTCCAAAAGTACCATCTTTATGGAGTACTTCAGGCACATTTTGTTTTCTGATAGGTTAAGGGTGCATTTTTTTTAGATAGTTTAAGGCTTCTCATCTGAAAACTCTATAACTTTAGTATCTTAGGCATCCTTATTTCTGAATTAGAACATGATTATGGATCCTGAACTTTGGTGATGTATTAGGAAATGTAATTTCTTCCAAAGTTCCCTTTGGCTGGATATACTTGATTCAAATGCTTCCCAGTCTAGTTCAAATTTTTTAAAAAAAATTAGTATGGCCTTCTTTTGTGTTTTTTATTGGCCAACATGTTTCCTATCTCATTTGTGCTCAAATTCCCATTTTTACTCAGCAGAGTATTTGCTCTGCCTCTGTGTATGTATGTATGTGTGTGCATGCACACTCACTGTACAGTCATTAAAAAACCAATATATTTTAAACACACACCATAAGGCAGGTGAAAGCCAGTTCTATGTTGTCTATGCCTTCTTTAACAACCAAGAGTAAAGGAAAAATATTTTTGTGCCAGGCGCCAGTGGCTCACACCTGTAATCCTAGCTACCTAGGAGACTGAAGCCTGAGGATCACAGTTTGAAGCAGGAAAGTACATGAGACTGTTATCTCCAATTAACCACCAACAGCCGGGAATAGAGCTGTGGTTCAAATGGTAGAGCTCTGGCCTTGAGCAAAGTAGCTCAGGGACAGCATCCAAGCCTTGAATTCAAGCCCCATGAGTGGCACAAAGTAAAAGCTTTTTGCTTTAAATCAAAGGTCTCTGATATGCATAAGATGGTAAGGGTCCATTTCTACTCCACATAAGCCTTCTAATTTCATGCAGCCTGAATTGGGGCCAGCTATTCCTAACCTACAGCCTCCTTCCTGTCACCTTACATTACACTGTACCTGGTGCCATTCTTCATATGACTCAGTAATTCTGTCGTGCCCTCTCTCTCCGCAGGGAAGGGGACTTGAGCAGGTTTTCCTATGATTAATGAGCAGCAGTAGCACAGAATTATGAAATTCCTAAGGAGGGCTGCCCTGTAAGCCAAAGGCGAGTTCATTCCTTCTTCTTGCTGATTCCCACACCTAAGTCGCTACTCTTGGCTAGTTGGAGGGTTGATCTAAATTGTGTGTGTTGTGTGTATGTGTGTGTGTGGCTTGAACTCAGGGCTTTGGGCTCTGTCTCTGAGCTTGTTTGCTCAAGGTTAGCACTTCATCACTTGAGCTACCCCTCTATTTTCTGGTTTTTGGTTTTGGTTTTGGTAGTTAATTGGAGAAAAGTGTCTCATGGACTTTTCTGCCTGGGCTGGCTTAGACTTTGGATCCTCAGATCTCAGCCTCCTGAGTAGCTAGGATTATAGGTGTGAGCCACCTTGGCACTAAGCCTGGCTTCCTTTAAAATTTTAATGCCAGGTATACAGGGTTAAATTAACTACATTTCTCATTTTATGTATTTTTTTTATTCTTTAAGTTCTGTTCCCTCACAACCACATAGAGGAAGCTGTTTCAGTTTGCTTGCTGGATATGCACATGTGTGTGTGTGTGTTGTGTTTGCTTTCTTTTGTTGTGATGTAAACACCTGTGATAAACCCCTTACAGAGAGAAAGGTTTATTTTGTCTCAGTTTCAGAGAAATCTGTCCATGATCTCTTGGCCCATTGCTTTGGAGCCTGTAATACCACAGTAGAACTCATGAAGGAGCATGTATTGAAGGAGGCTGCTCATCTTATGACAACCAGAAAGCAAAAAGAGAGCGTGAGAGGGTCATGACACCTCCTACAAGATCTATTCCTCCTCCAATGACCTACCTTCTTTGCATTAGGCCCCACCTCCTCCTACAAACTTCAACACCTTTCAATCAACCCAGAGGTGGGCCACTAAGCCTTTGTAATACATGAACCACAGTGGCTTGTACCTGTAATCCTAGCTACTCAGGAGGCTGAGATCTGAGGATCGTGGTTCAAAGCCAGCCAGGGCAGGAAAGTCTGTGAGACTCTTACCTCCAATTAACCACCATAAAGCCCGAAAGTAGGGTTGTGGATCAAGTGGTAGAGAGTTAGCCTTGAGAGCCCAGGGCCCAGGACTGGCACTACGTAAAGTTGTTAAATGGGACAGGAAAAGGTCCTTACAATTGCTGCACTGAGGTCTGTGATATTTACCTTCAGATCTGGACTAAGGCAAGGCCAGGTCTGCAGCTGCTAATTGAGATAGCACTAGAGGGGACAGGAAATAACTAGAGGGGACAGGAGACAGCCTCTGACATTTAGAGAACTGACGAAATGCTTTTAGCATCTTAAGAGCAGGTTTTGGGGTTTGGAGTCATCTCTGTAAATAAACATTCCCCTTTTTTTTCCCCTTCTATTTTCTTTTTGTTCTTTGTATTTATGAAGCTACATTGTGTTTAGAACACAACTGCCACGATGAGCAATATTTATTTACAAATTCATTTCCCCCTTCTGTTCAGAGGCAGAAAAGTCAAATAACCTCAAAATGACAAAGGTCTGGGAATGAGATTTCGCCAAATAACTCATGCTTATCTGAGGAGGACTAGACTTTCTAACATTAGGGCAGAGCCGAGCAGAGCTTAACACTGGGTCAGGTCTGTAGCTCCAGGGCTGGTGCCATCTCTGTCTGCCCATTCTTTCACCCAGGCCCAGAGGACAGTGATTAGCGAGACCTCAACTCCTGGGAAACCCATTCATCAATGCCTAAGTCTTCTTTTTTTTTTTTTTTTTGGGTCCGGTCGTGGGGCCTGAACTCTGGGCCTGGGCACTGTCCCTCAGCTCTTCAGCTCAAGGCTAGCACTCTACCACTTGAGCCACAGTGCCACTTCCGGCTTTTTTCTGTTTGCTTATGTGGTGCTGAGGAATCGAACCCAGGGCCTTGAGCATGCAAGGCGAGCGCTCTACCACTGAGCCACCTTCCCAGCCCCCTAAGTCTTCTTATCTCACATTTTCTGGTAGACATTCAAAACAGGTCCTTCCCCTCCAATTGTGACATTTGATTATCCTGCTGCCTCTCCAGTTCAGAGGACACTGGCTTTACCCCACTCTCCCCCCCTCTATTCTTTATCTTCAAGTAGTATGTGGGGGATAAAATACTGGGTAACTTTGGGAGTGTGGGATTACTTTCTTTCTTTTTTTTGTTGGTCATGGGGCTTGAACTCTGGGCCTGGGTGCTGTCCCTCAGCTCTTCAGCTCAAGCCTAGCACTCTACCACTTGAGCCATAGTGCCACTTCAGGCTTTTTCTGCATATATGGTGCTGAGGAATCGAACCCAGGGCCTCATGCATGTGAGGCAAGCACTCTACCACTGAGCTACCTTCCCAGCCCCTGTGTGTTTTTGGGTTTTTTTTTAACTCAAGGATCTCATGCTTGCCAAGATGGTACACGACCATTTGAGCCACACCTCTAGCCCAGCTTTTTGCTAGTTATGTTGGAGATACAGTCTTGTGAACAGTCCTGCCTAAGGATGGCTTTAAATGGCCGTCCTCCAGATCTCAGCCTCCTGAGTCACTAAGTTTACAGCTGGGAGCCACAGCCCCCACCCCCACCCTACCCCTACCCAGGCTTGAGATGACTTTTAAAAAGTGGGGGGAAAAATCCAAAGAGTTTCATTGGGAGTAGAATGCATCCATCCCTGCCAAGGGCTCACATTCCTGCATCTAGCTTCCAATAACAGCAGACTTTGACAGAGAAAGGTCCAGAAAGTCCTGAGGGGAGCTTGAGTCTTAAACCTGGTCTGTGGCCTGGGACTGTGGCTTCTTCCTAGGTTGCTTGCCTGGGTCCAGGTTTATCTGTCTTTTCTTTGGTATGTTGTTTAATCAATCTGGGCTTTCTAGCCTAGGGTTGTTCAAAAGCAGGTGCTGATCACAAGAAGAGTGATTCCTAAGGGCTGCATACCCCAAATGATTTATCCTAAAGCACAAAAATAAATTAATTCTCACACTTTAGATCTCCTCCCCCGGCCCCCCACCCCACCCCACCACTACCTCCTACGTACCACCCAATATGTTGAGTGCCATTAATTCACTTCTGTCCACCTCAACTGCCATGAGCTGTCTCCCGCTGAGGTGCTGGAGGCGGTGGCTGTCTGCAAATACGGTTGTGCAGGGTACTAAATCCACGCAAAGGGCTGTCTCGACCTTCCTCAGCTCGCATTTTATACCGGCTCAGTCTGAAATGACCTTTAAAAAAGCCAGATAATATTTTATTTACCTTTTTTCTCCCATTTGCTGTGAAATGTTAATGAAGGTAAGAGATTCAAATGCTTGCTAATAAAACATTTTAATTGACTCATGTGATCGCCAGAACTGTAAATTGGCCACTTTGTACGATCGACCTTAGCACTACCCTGTTCCCTAAACTCTACGGCCTGGGAAATTTTAGAAGTTGGCAGCAGAAATGTTCTTTGTTCTTCCTGGGTTTCCTGTGCGGCTCACAGGCCTCTCCTCCGCCTGCACTTCCTGGGTCTTCATCCTCAGGACAGGCTAGCGAGCATGACTGGGGCTCCTGTCCCTCAACAGAATCAACCACCCCTTTACCCTTCCACAGCTAGTCTCTCTTGAAATCCAATGCAGAATGCCACCTCCTCCAGGATGCCCTCTCTGATCTCCCCTTCTTTCTCATTCTCATTCTCCAAATGGCCGTCACCTTTGGACATTGTACTTTTGTTGTTGTTGGTGGTGGTGGTCACGGGGCTTGAACTCAGTGCCTAGATGCTGTCCCTGAGTTTTTTGTTTTGTTCTGTTTTTTTTTGCTCAAGGCTAGTACCTTTTCACTTAGAGCCACAGCACCACTTCCAGTTTTCTGGTGGTTAACTAGAGAGATAAGAATCTCACAGACTTTCCTGCCTGGGCTTGCTTGGAACCTCGATCCTCAAATCTCAGCCTCCTGAGTAGCCAGGATTACAGGTGTGAGCCACCAGTGCCAGGCTTCACATTGTTCTTGAGACACTTGTTACTCTGCTTTCTGTTAGAATAACTAATTCCAAGGGTTGTGTTCTCTCCTGCTCACTAGGTAAATAACTTGTGCAGAGATGCTGCTCACTAAGTGGCTGCTAAATTTGATGAAAGGATTTGAATGAGGAAAAGGTGTCACTGGCCTGTCCACTCCAGACCCCTAAGGCATTCATCAAAGGTATATATTAAATGTTCTTTGTCTGCTTGTCTTAGGCAAGGCTGCTTTACAGAGGTTTAACAAAGAGACGGTATGCTAGTAGCTCAGGTTTGAAATTCTAGCTACTCAGGAGGCTGAGATCTGAGGCTCATGGTTCAAAGCCAGCCTGAGCAGAGAAGACTGTGAGATTCTCATCTTCTTATCTCTAATTAACCTGCAAAGAGCCAGAAGTGGAGCTGTGGTTCAACTGGTTGAGTACCAGCCTTAAGTGAAAAAGCTCAGGGACAACACCTAGGCTCTGAGGTCAAGCCCCAGGACAGAAAGAAGGAAAGGAAGGAAGGAAGGAAGGAAGGAAGGAAGAAAGAAGGAAGGAAGGGAAAGAAAGGAAGAAGGAAGGAAGAGAAAGAAAGAGAGGAAGAAAGACAGAAAGGAAGGAAGAAAGGAAGAAGGAAAGGAAGAGGAAGAAAGGAAGGAAGGGAGGGATGGAGGGAAGGAGGAAAGAAAAAAGTGAGGGAGGGAGGGGAAGGGAAGGGGAAGGAAAGAGAAGGGAAGGGGGAGAGGGAGGAGGAGAGGGAATGGAAGGGAAGGAATTCAACAAAGAAGAAAATGGCACTATCCAATGCCTCGCTAATAATTTCTATTCCTCTCTATCTTCTATACCTTTAAGAAAATGGGAGAGGTACTCTGTGTGATATTTAGGTAGGAAGAGATGGAGTGGTAGGGGAAAAAACTAGCCTGGCTGTAGCATCCATGGACCACAAGTGTAACTGAGAGCTGCTGGTTTTGCTGAGATGCTAGTTTCGAGAGATGCTGGTGTTGGGTGGGCCAGCTTCAGGGAAGAAATGTCTATTACAGCGAGTACTGGTATGCTGGCAGAAACTGAGACTGCACTCAAAGACTGTACCTGGAGACACCCAGGAGAGCAGAAGAAGGGTTACAACAATGACCTTTTTGCTGTTCATGGCCTTGAGCAAGTTCTTTTCACCCCTCTGAGCGCTTGAGTTTCCTCGACCATAAACTGAAAGTCATTGTAGGGCCTAGCTCATAAATATGTTTTGACAATAAAGTGACTTAAGTGCAAAGGATTTAAGTGAGACGCTTTGACAATCATGTTTGGCACCAAATAAATCCTCAGCGAATGTTAGTTGTTCTGTTTCCTAGTTGGAAACAGAAGCAAAACGAGGGGTTAATTTTTTTTAATGAAATGTTCTTTCTCCTTTCCATTAAAGAGGACTTGAGCATTGGAAAAAAGATTTCCTCCCCAGGTTTAAACTAGATCCCTTTGCCTCCTTCATAATTGATCCCTAAGAATCTTCCACTCTGGGGCCGTTTCAAGAAATGATGGGCACAGTGGCTCATGCTGGTAATGTCAGCTACTTGGGTGGTAGTAACAAGAGGATTGTGGTTTAAGGCCAGCTTCTCAGGAAGACCAAAGAACAAACCAGGCATGGTGATCCATGCCTGTAATACCAACTACCAGAGAGGTAGAGGTTAGGAAGGAGGATCCAGTTGGTAAAAAGCATGAGACTCTATCTAAGAATAAGTAAAGAAAAAAAAGGGGGGGCAAGGAGGCAGGTAATGGGAATGATGGCTCAAATGGGAATTCATGCCTAGAAAGCATTAAAGAATTAAAGCCCCAGTACCAAGAAGACTAACCAAAACCAAAAAAAAAACACTGCTTCCAGGAACTCTCCCCAATGCCCTTGACTTTTCTTCCATGTTTTTAACCCTTCTTATGGGGGATATTTCTCCCGAAATGGCCCACATCTCTGTCTTCCAGCTCTGGGGGTCTCCTTCCTATTTCTGCAGTATATTGATGTTAACAGAGGACATTTTGTAGGAATATAATTAATACTTGCCTCCAGCTCCCCACCACCCCCACCTCAGGAAGAAGAGTGATGTCAACTGACACTGGCAGTATATACATTGATGTTAGATCTCTCTCTCTCTCTCACACACACACACACACACATACACACACATTTTTTGCTGCTGAAATTGAATGACATTCATTTCTCCATTCACAGTAAAAAAAATAAAAATAAAAACAAATGGCTGGTGTTCTCTATGTTTTAGGCTTTCCTTCTATCGATTCTGCTTATTCTGTTACCATCTAAAATTGGCACTCCATTATCTACCACTGTTGTCCTCAGGCTTAGCTCAACTGGAAGTATTACCAGATATTGCTTAGTCTCCACCCCTGGCCAATGGGACAGACGAGACATCTGTCACATTTGAGAAGTTGCCCAAGTGATTCTAATAGAAAGCTAAGGAGGCAACAAGACTAGCAATGGTCAGGCACTGGTGGCTCACACTTGTAATCCTGGTTACTTAGGAGGCTGAGATCCGAGGATTATGGTTCTAAACCAGTCTGGACAGGAAAGTCCATGAGACTCTTATCTCCAATTAAGTACCAAAAAGCCAAAAGTGGAGCTATGGCTCAATTGGTAGAGCACTAGTCTTGAGCAGAAAAAGCTCAATGACAGAGTCCAGCCCCTGAGTTCAAGTACTAGGACTGGCACATGCACACACAGACACAGACAGACAGACACACAGACCCACACACACACAGACCCACACACACACAGACACACACACATGACCAACAATGATCTTACTAAAGAGAAAAGCAGAAAACAATAAGCAAGCATGCCAGTTCATAAACATTAGAGGTTCAGTACCCCTGATTGGAAATGCTTGGGAACAGAAGGACTCCAGAGTTCAGATTTTTGGAATATCTGCATGTACATAATGAGATATCTTAGGAATGAGATCAAGATGAGATGAAATTCACACATACCTTAGACACAGAGGCTTGGAGGCAATTTTTGACAATATTTTTAGAACACCTTTTGATCTTTGGTCACAGGAGGTCAGGTGTGAAATTTTCCACTGATGGTGTTCTGTCAGGACTCGGAAAATGTTTTCGAGATTTTGGGGGGCATTTTGGATCCCAGTGTTTGTATTAATGATACTCAAACAGCGAAAATAGACCATTTTACTTAGCTTCATGGTTTAATTAAAATGTGTCCCTTTGCATAGGAAACATCTAACATACCAATTTTTGGTGATCCTGTCCCACAGCTATCTATTTGGAAGGGTATGCAGTTCTGTGTCATGGTTTTATGATTTACCTTCCGAAATTGGCCCACTTAAGCAAATGAGTCCGCTGGTTAGCACCCATGAGGGCAAAGCGTTTGCAATCTTAGGCTCCAGAGTGTGCCCTACTTACATTCATTCTGTTGCTCTGCTGTAGGGATCTTTGCTTACTACATCAGTTTACCAACCTAGTCTTGTTGGCCACAAGAGAGACAAGTAGTATGAGAGACTTAGCCCAATTCTCCACTAAGAGGGAAAGGTAGAAAATTTCACATGTGAACCAGGTGCCATTGGCTCATGCCTATAATTCTAGCTATTCAGGAGGCTGAAATCTAAAGACCAAGGTTTGGAACAAGCCCAGACACAAAAAGCTCCCAGGAGATTCTTATCTCCAATTAACCATTCAGAAACCAGAAGTGGATCTGTGGCTCAAAGTGATAGAGTGCTAGCCTTGAACAAAAGAGCTCAAGGACAGAGCCAAGGCCCTGAGTTCAAGCCCCACAATCAGAAAAAACAGGAAGGAAGGAAGGAAGGAAGGAAGAAAGAAAGAAAATTTCACATCCTACAAAAATGATGAATAGCATCGTTTTTGTATAAGATGAAGAAGCCAGATACTCGTGGCCATCCCAGTAATCTGAGCTACTCAGGAGGCTGAGATCTAAGGATTTAGCTTCAAAGCCAGCCCAAGCAGGAAAGTCCATGAGACTCTTATCTCCAATAAACTACCAAAAAAGCCAGAAATGGAGCTGTAGTTCAAGTGTTAGACTGCTAACTGGCAAAAAAAAAAAAAAAGTAACTATGATCTTCATCTCAAATGATTTATATAGGAAATGCTTTAAAATATTTTAAATATTTAAGTAGTTGTACAAAGGATTTCAATTCTACATATCAGTCTATGACTGTATATATTGTTTTGTGGGTTGGGTTTTTGTTTTGGTTTGGTCAGTCGTGGGGCCTGAACTCTGGGCCTGGGCACTGTCCCTCAGCTCTTCAGCTCAAGGCTAGCACTCTACCACTTGAGCCACAGTGCCACTTCCGGCTTTTTTTCTTTTTGCTTATGTGGTGCTAGGGAATCGAACCCAGGGCCTCAGGCATGCAAGGCAAGCGCTCTACCACTAAGCCACCTTCCCAGCCCCTATGACTGTACATTCTTGATCAGTGTCACTCCTTCCATCTTCTCCCCATCTCTCCAAACCCCAACTATCCCTTCAATTTTCCTAGTTCTATTTTCACATATGTACTTTAAGTATTATTATTGCATTCATTCACTTTCCCTCTCTTACAAAGGAAATATTCTTCCATGCAGGGGAATGTGGAAGCCAAGGATATGGTCCAAACTACAGCATTCCTGTTAAAAATAGCCTGAAGCGCTTGCTTAGCAATTAATTATACTGGAACTAAAACAAAATCAAAGCATTGACCTGATTGTTGTGTATTAGTTTGGCTACATTCAGAAGACACAAGAAAAGCAATTTGCTCATGGGAATAAATTTTGTAAAGAGAAGGCTCTAATTTCATTAAGAATTTAAGGAAATAAGCAGACACCAGTGGCTCATGCCTATAATCCTATCTACTCAGGAGGCTAAGATCTGAGGATTGAGGTTCAAAGCCAGCCCAGGCAGGAAAGTTTGTGAGATTCTTATCTCCAGTTAACTACCAGAAGGCCAGCAGTACACTGTGGCTCCAGTAGTAGAGCACTAACATTGAGTGTAAAAGCTAAGTAACAGTGCTCAGGCCCTGAATTCAAGCCCCAGAAGCAGAAATCCCCCTCCCCACCAAAAAAGAAATTAAGGCAAGATCTTCGGCCCCGCTCACTTTTCTTTATGCTATATAACAGTTAACAATTCAATTGACATTTTGCACCTTTTCAATAGTAAATGTTTCTGGCACCAAGATGAAGATCGATTGATCTATCTATCTATTTATCTATCTTTTTTTTCCCCTCAATTCAGGACCTGGGTCCTCTCCCTGAGCTCTTTTTATTTATTTATTACTTTTATGGTATTTATTTATTTATTTATGTTGGTTGTGGGCTTGAACTTTGGGCCTAGGTGCTGTCCCTCAGCTCTTCAGCTCAAGGCTAGCACTCTATCACTTGAGCCACAGCGCCACTTATGACTTTTTCTGTTTATGTGGTGCTAAGAAACCTAACCCAGGGCCTCATGCATGCAAGGCAAGCACTCTCCACTGAGCCACCTTCCCAGCCCCCCCTGAGCTCTTTTTGCTCAACTAGCACTCTACCTCTTGCAGCCACACCACCACTTCCAATTTTCTGATGGTTAATTGGAGATAACAACTTTATGGACTTTCCTGCCTGGGCTGGCTTCAAACCATGATCCTCAGATCTCAGCTTCCCAAGTAACTAGGGTTACAGGCATGAGCCACCAGCACCCAGCTTACCAAGATCAATTCTTACAGCCTCAGATGCTCTGGCTCCAAGAAAGAGGCTCCACGCAGAGACTGTCCTGATCACTGATCAGATGGATGTGAATCCATGAACATCAAAGTTATTTCCACAGCCTTCTTAGCATATACCCCCAATCCCTTTCTTAATTCAGGGCTGCAAACTTACTTTCCCATTCTTCAAATGCTCAGAAAAGCTTGTGTGGATTTCTTGCAGCTTCTGATAGAGCTATTTATGGAAGGACGATGGTAGCAGGTGGTCCAGAGCAATTGTCCTGGTGAGTGACTCACTGTGTGCTGCTTTAGTGCTTGTGAGAGCAAAAACTACCCTGAGTGAGTCAAGAAAACAAGGACCCCCCCCCCCAAGGCTTTTGTGTGGTTTTATCTGCCTTCAATCTCCCCCTTACTACCTGTAGCTTAAACACGACAGGAACAACCCTATAAAATTAGCTTTGTTAGCTGAGACAGGAAGAAAAATGTCAAGAAGCCAGCAGCCCGCCTCCCCCCACCCCCCTTCCAGGTCTATACTAAATCTCCTTCTGCTTTCAGAGTTTGCAGTCTGTCCCACCAAGTGCCTTTAAGCACTTATTGGTTAAATAAACAGATCAAACTCTTGAGGAGAACAGAAGACAAACCTGACCCACTGAAGTTATGTCACTTGGGCTCTTAGAAAGTTTGCACACAGATAGGCAAAGAGCATCTCCAGAATTGAGTAAATTGATTGGGTCCAGCACCTCTTGTCTACATAATGGCTACAGATGAACCACGGAGAGTCTATTGTCAGTCCCAACCCAGGGGACACAGGACCAACCAGTGTCTTATAAAGGAAAGATTTCACTGGGTTTGTCAGGCGACACTGAAAAGCAGCGTATCTAGAGTCAATGCTTCCTCGCCATTATGGCTGTGGGTTGGTTGGTTTGTTTGTTTCTCACGAAGTCTTTCAGCTGGTAACTCACACCTTTAATCCTAGCTACTCAGGGTGCTGAGATCAGAGGATCTCTATTCAAAGCCATCCCAGACAAGAAGTCTGTGAGACTCTTATCTCCAATTAACCACCAGAAAACCAGAAGTGGAGCTGTGGCTCAAAGTGGTAAAGTGTTAGCCTTGAGCAAAGAGCTCAGAGACAGTGCCCAGGTACTGAGTTCCAGTCCCCAAGACCAACAGGAAAAAAGAAAGAAAAGAAGACTTTCATAGCCAGCATTAGTAGCTCACATCTGTAATCATAGCTACTTAGGAGGCTGAAATCTGGGGATCATGGTTCAAAGCCAATCCAGGCAAAAATGTCTGCGAGGCTATCTCCAATCAACCACCAAAAAGCTGGAAGTGATACTCTAGCAAATCAGCTCAGGGATAGCAACCAGGCCTTGAGTTCAAGCACCAGGACTGACACATACATACACACACACACAAACACACACACACACACATACACAGACATACATATCATACACACACATATACATACGCACACAACTTTTGCCTTCGAATATGGAAAATAGGCTCTTTGTGGTAAGTGTGCATTTCTTGGGACAAAGACTGAATTTGTAAATTTTTTCATCTGTTTTTGATAAAAAAAAAATCAGCATCAGTGCCTGATCTTCTAAATCTACACATAAATGGCTCTTCAGTACATGCGGGAACCTTTTGCATTTGAATCTAAAAATCCACGGAGGGAGGGAAAAGGGCAAGAAAGTAAATACAAAAAGTCTGAAGCACATGTAGGCTGATTTCAAGAAGGCTCAACAAAACAGGTTTTCATGGTTGTATGGGGTGATGTGATCCTATTCAAGTTTCTTCCCTTTCTTTTGAATTTCTGAAGAAGCTGTTGAAATGCCTTCAGGGGCTGTTCCTAAAACAGATTTTAGAGATGGAAAAAAAAATGGGAGAATGCACATACAATCTGAGACAAATGATTGGGGGTGGCGCTCTGATACTGTAAGAGGTACTGCTGTGTCTGGTAAGAAATGAATATTCAGGAACCCCCTGCTGGGTGTCTTTTCCTATTTGAACCAACTACTGTTTGGGCTAAGATTCACTTGTTACCAAATTAAACCCTCTATGCACACAGCAGAGCAACTTTGCCAAGTCAGATTTTGAAGTGCAAACATCTTTTCTGCTCCAGCCACGGAACCTGTCACAATCTTCATCGGGAACTGAATTAAGTTTAAAATATCATCAGAGGGTGTTGATCGCTCTCCAGCCTAGAGCTGTCCTCTGTACATCCGGCATTTTTCTGTTGACACTGTGTATCGCTTAGCAACCACCCTGAAAAGCCCTATATGCATTGATTGTACATCATTGTCTTTTAAGGGGTGGAAGTGTTAACTGAATAAAACCCTCCCACCCCTGGGTGACCAGACGGTCATTCCTCTCATGTTCATTCATCTGTTTACATCAAAATATTGTTTATTTCATTCCCTGATTCTGATTTTTTTTTTTTTTACAGCTCCAGTAGAAGGAATACAGTTCACTTGCTACATTTTCTTCCCAGGCATGGAGCAATGAGAGTGTTGGGGGTTTTGTCCCTAATTCTTCTGCAAAAGCATTTAATTCATTTGACAGGTCGCTGCAGACGCTAGGCCAACTTTCTTCTATGGTTTCCAGAGCATAGAAAAGTCACAGCCTCCAACTGGCCCCCGTGAAGGAAACGTGGAAATAAATGGCAGGGTCTGTCACGTGACTGTGAAGAGGTTAGGGTTTTCAAATGGATGGCAGCTTCTGACATCATCTGAATGAAAAGGAAATACAGCCTCACCAAGGGAGTGTTTTCAGAATGAATGAGATTTGTAAGTGGAAATTCTTGCCCCAGACCCAAGGGTAGTATTCCTGTCTGCATCAGTAGGCATTTTACCTCCGACCTCCCGCTTTTTACAATGATCAGTCCCTTAAAGACCTTCCACTCAGCTTTTTTTTTAAAAAAAAAATTCTTTTTCTTTTTCTTTTTTAAACAAATGTCTCAGACAATGAAGGCATTTCAACTAAGGGATTTTACTCATAGGCAAAAGATCCTATCAGAAAGTACACTTGCCCAGTTTTGTAAACTGGATACTGAGGGACAGCATAGGAAGTTTGGAACTGCTCTATAATTTCTAGTTGGGAGAAATTTTGTTTCTGTGTAAGTTTCTTTCATACTATATTCAGCCAGAAAAAAAAAACTATTTACCAGTATGTCCTGAGAAATCTGCCCCATCCAGCAAGGGAAACTACATCAAAAGCAACTTACTAATTATGCTGCGTTGGTGTTGCTTTGTTTCACACAAGGGAACTGAAATCAAAATAATAGTGCCAAAAGGTTCTTTGGTGAAATTTTAGAGTCTTGTCTCCCCAAAGCCATAGTCATCAACTAGGAAATCTATTTAAAAGAACCAAATTCTTTTCATGTTTCTCCTTTGATGAAGGCTTTGTGCCTTTACTCCATGTCCAGGAAAATGAAAAACACAAGTTTGAGTTTTGGCCATAGATCCATGAGAGGGAAGATAAAAACTCTAGAAGGGAAAAACTCTAGAAGGAATGTTCACATCTCAGGAGGAGACACTAGAATATTTTTGTCATTAGAAATCATTATAAACTAATGAACAGGCTTTTTGCTATTGTTGTTGTTGCTGCTGTTGTATATGTGTGTGTGTGTGTGTGTGTGAGCGCACGCCAGTCCTGGGCCTTGAACTTAGGGCCTGGGGGCTGTCCCTGAGTTTTTATGCTCAAGGATCGTGTTCTATCACTTGAGCCGTAGCTCCACTTTTGACTTTTTGGTGGTTAATTGGAGATAAGAGTCTCACAGACTTCCCTGCCTGCTTCTCACTGTGATCCTCAGATCTCAGCCTCTTGCGATAATAGGTGTGAGTCATTGGTTCCCAGCTTTGGATAGGTTTTTAAGCAGCACACATTTCAGCACACATAAAAAAAATCTTATACTGTACAGTCTGCAAATTGGTCCTGTGCAGCCAGTGGTCTTGGCCTGGTTCAAACACTAAGCAAGTGCTACTTCTATAAACATTTCACCCTTACAAGTTGGGATTTCTCACAGCATTAACTTTAATTACATGGACGTTGGCAATGGAATAAAACCTCAAATTGATGTTTTGTTGTATTGCTAGTTTAGAAGAAGACAAAATGGCTCTCAAATGGAGATAGATGTGCATCTCATTTCGGAGGAAATAAAAAAACCATTACTTTATGGATGGAGTTTTAAAAGAAAATTAAAGTTTTAAGAGAAACTTCAAACTTCTTTTCAACAAACTACTTCTTACACAGAGACTCCTCAATTAATGTCCAATGACACATGGGTTTGAGCTTAATTTTAAATCTGCACAAGCTTGAAGCAATTGAGAAGGAATTACCAGAGCAGACTGAACTAGCATCTATACTGTGCCAACATCCCTCCAGTGAACTGATTTTGTGAGAAGCCTGTAAAATAATTAGGAAGAACTGGTGTTCTATATTCTTCAAGATTTTTCGCCCTTTTCTTTACATAGAAATACATTTATGGAATGGGGCACTAATGGCTCATGCCTATAACTCTAGCTACTTAGGAGGCTGAGATCTGAGAATATCATGGTTTGAAGCCAACATGGGCAGGAAAAGTCTGTGAGATTCTTATCTTCAATGAGCCACCAGAAAACTTGAAGTGGAGCTGTGGCTCAAGTGGTAGAGTGCTTGCTTTGAGCACAAAAGCTCAGGGATATATTCAGGCCCTGAGTTTAAGCCCACCAACACAAAATTCACACACACACACACACACACACACACACGGAATATATTTATGGATAGATTTTCTAGCTCCTGCTCAGGAATTTCTTTGTAAGAGTCAGATTATTTAACTACAGTTGAGATTACCCCACAAATGGGACAGTCACCCACTTTCAACTCTGGTAAGGGGGTGTTGGTGAAAGTCACTATTGTCATAACTTCCAGGTGTCAATAAGAAGGTCAGGAACAAACATCACTTGAACATAACACATTTTCCTTTTCTTTTTCTTCTTCCTTCAAAAATGTGTCTCCTCTAAATCTAATGATGCTGATGGGTTATTTGTTTTGTTTTGTTTCGTTTCATTTGTTTTTAAAGAAAAAGAAAAGAGAGAAGGCCCTGAAGCTTAGGCCTCACTTTAGAGTTAAATGTTATCTGCTTAGACTAATATTGCAATTGCCACCCACTGACATAATTTGTTTCACAGTCACAGCCTGGCAGCATGAATCAAATGTTGACATTCTAATTTCATGCACACATGGGCGTTTGGCTGAGCAGGCCCGCAGCCTCCACACCACGCTCTCTGTACCTGTATAAATCAGGCAGACAAGGCATGCTCTCAGCCGCCTGCCCTCCAGTCCGATTCCTTACGTCCACAGAGAGAACGCAAAACCTGGCGTCTCCTCACTGCGTGTCAGTTTCACTCATGCCCTTCCACCTTAGCACCGTGTAGACAAACTCTTTTGCCCTGGTCCCCAAAGTGATTTGTCTTTGCAACTCCCCTCTGAAGTTAGCAGACTTCTCACAACTTCAGAACTCAATAGCGGAGGATTTCCCACTCAACTGCTCTCTACATGCTTTGCAAATGCTTCTTTGAGGAAAAGATGGATGACAAAGAGTGAAGTTAAAAAGAAAAATGTGGTGCTAACTCGATTGAAAAAAAAAGAGGCTGATTGTTTTCCTCTGTTATTTAGACTGGATTGTATGAACCCAAAATGAATAGGTTGAAGCCTTCACCCCCAGGTGTGACTGTATTTGGAAATAGTGACTTTGAGGAGATAATACAGGTTCAATGAAGTCATTAAAGGTGGGGCCCAAATCTTATAGGACTGGTGCCCTTATTTAAAAAGAGAGGGGGGGAGGAAACTGGGCACTGGTGGCTCACGCCTATAATCCAAGCTACTCAGGAGGCTGAGATTTGAGGATCGTGGTTCAGAGTCAGCACGGGTAGGGAAGTCCATAAGACTCTTCTCTCCAATTAACCACCAGAAAACTGCAAGTGGCACTGTGGCTCAAAGTGGTAGAGTAGCCTTGAGCAAAAAGAACTCAGGGACAGCATCCAGGGCCTGAGTTCAAACCCCATAATTGACAAAAAAAAAAAAAAAAGAAGAAGAAGAAGAAAAGGGGACACTGGGGAGACACACACAGGGTAAAGATCATGAGAGGACACAATGGTTTGCTACCTGCAAACCATTGAAAGCGGCCTCAGGAAACACTAACCCTTCTGATCTCTCCATATAAGACTTCCACTCTTTCAGATCTATTTAAAAAACAAAAAACAAAAACAAAAACATGCAATCCTGCAGTTGATGGCTTCCAGCCTATGGTAAATCAACCGAAGCATCGTCCTAAAAGAAGGGCCAGCCTTCTTTAGGACTGTTCTGCTATGGACCAAGTGCCTTCTAGAACCGCCACGGCCCCTGCGGCTCCTCCACTAGACATTGTCTTTGGGAAGAGAGTTTTAGGGTCACAGCCATCAAGAACTTGAATGAAACCAGTGGAGCGTTGCAGGGCAGCCTCTATTTGACCTTCCACTGGGGAAGGATTAATGGCCAGCCCTTTGTGCCAGGAGAAGATGTTCTGGCCACATGCAGCCAGACATCAGGGGGTATTATTTCCCACTCCCAAGGATAGGCAGGCCTACGCCAGACCGACACTCGTTCTCAGTACAACCAGGCCATGAGTTGACAGGGAGTAGATATGTGTGTGGGTTCTGCATAGGGATATTGTTTTTGATGGGAGAACAGAGTAGAGTGATTGATTTTGTACATCCCTGGGGCTCACAGGTCTAACTCTGTGCCCCCCCCCACCCTGGTCTTGTGAACATTGATTTCATTGGCTCTCTCCTGGTCAGTTTCTCCTCCTAATGAGATGAGTCCAGATCTGGGCTCAGTGGGAAAAATTCTTCTCTGAAATTATTTGCCAATCATCTGGCCATCAAAGACTTTCATCCTTCTTGCTAGCTTTAAGTGCCCCCTGAACATTTTCGTCCTCTGTTAAGAAAATGATATGCTAGAATGTGTCCTGAAGGGACTTATTTTAAAAAAAAATCGTATTTCACCAAAGAGTCAATGAATCATAGGTTATACACGTAAAAGGGTGGGAACCAGCTGGAGTCTACTTTGGGGACCTGTCACTTACATTCCTTGAGAGTTAGTGTCTTCCTTTGTAGAATAAGAAGTAATCTCTAGGGTCTCTTCTACTTTAATGATATGATTATTCTTTCTGCTTTAAAACAAAAACAAACAAGGGATATGTCACCAAAAAAAATTCCAAAGAACAAAGGCACAAACATCAGTGCTTCAACTCAACAAAAATGAGCCTGGCGCTGATAGCTCAGCCTAGAATCTTAGCTACTCAGGAGGCTGAGATCTGAGGATCACAGTACCAGCCAGAGTAAGAAATTCTATGAGACTCTGATCTCCTATTATCCACCAGAAAACCGGAAGTGGAGATTTGGCTGAAAGTGGTAGGGCACTAGCCTTGAGCAAAAGAGCTCAGGGACAGTGCCCAGGCCCTAAATTCAAGCCCCAGGACCACCACTAACAACAACAAAAATGTGTTGAATACCTCCCATTTGACAGGCAGGATGCTTAATGTACAGAAATGAACAAGACGTAATCCTGAACATGTCTGCTTACAGGCAATTTTTTTTTGAGACAGGGTCCTCCTCCAAGGCTCAGACTGGCCTCAAAACTCCTGATCTTCCTACCTCAGCCTCCCAAGAGTTGGGCTTACAGGCATATACCACCACTCCTAGTAGCGAAAATGTGTTTTTACTAAACTGAACTTGGTTTATAGAATACTGTGTGATTGTTACCTCAGCCAATAGGAATAAAACCCTAATGGCTACTAATTAACTATGTGATCTTGGAGAAGCATATAACCCATCTGGGTCAAGGTCATCCCCTTTTGTAAGTACAAGGATTGGACTAATGTTTTCTAAGGTTGTTTTTCTTTTCTAGCATTCTGCAATTATGAAACTGTGATGAGCTATCTGAATTATGCTCCCATGAACCCACAAGGCAGAAGAAATTGGATTGCTTGGAAAACCGTTTTCCTTCATATTTCTAATATATCCTTGTGATTGATTGACTAATTGGTTTTTAAGGTTTTTTTGTGGGTTTTTTAACTACTGTTATTGTGTTACCAAGACGTTTAGTAGTCAATTAAAAATATTTAGAACAGTAAGTGATGTGAGTGGCAACAACTGAAATCCTTTGAAGGAATTTGTCACCAGTAAATTTTCCCTTGCCAACACGCCAAACAGTATTTGTTTTTCTGTCAAGTAGAAAAAACTGTGCCAAGCACTACCCAGGTACTTGTCTCTGTGCATCAATGAGAACAATCTAAAACTATCACAGGGTTTCTCTTCATGTCAACAAAATTCTAAAGGATGCTGGGTGCTCATGGCTCACACCTGTAATCCTAGCTCCACAGAAGGTTGAGATCTGAGGATCACAGTTCAAAGCCAGCCCAGGCAAGAAAGTCCATGAGACTCTTATCTCCAACAAACTACTCAAGAAAAGCCGGAAGTGGAGCTGTGGCTCAAGTAGTAGAGTGCTAGCCTTGAGAAAAAGAAGCTCAGAGACAGTGCCCAGGCCTAGGACTAGTTAAAAACAAAACAAAACAAAAAACTCTAGAGGAAGCAGTAAATTACCTGCCCACTCTAGAGTTTTAGTTGGGTTTCTAGCGCGCACTCTAGAGTTTTAGTTGGGTTTCTAGCCCCCAGTTCTTTCAAAATGATCTGGGATTTTTGAAAATAAGAACGACATCAAAACAAAGATTATCTAGCTGGGTACCCTGCCTCAGGCCCATAATCCTAACAACTCAGGAGGCTGAGATCTGAGGATCATGGTTCAAAGCCAGCCAGGGCAGGAAAATCTGTGAAACTCTTATCTCTATTGAACCACCAAAAGCATGGAGCGTGGAGCTCAGAGCCAGCACTCAGGCCCTGAGTTCAATCCCCAGGACCAGCACAAGAAAAAAATAAATTATATAAAAGAAGTACACAGCAGCTCCCCCCACACCTGGGATGTGAGGTTTACAACAGCTGAAGACTGGCTTGAGCTGCAGGGTTTCCTGAAAGCTCAAGCAAAGGGGAATGTTCTTTCATACCACTTTAAAAAAGAATTTTCTTTTTTTTTTTTGGGCAGGGGGGGGTCCGGTCGTGGGGCCTGAACTCTGGGCCTGGGCGCTGTCCCTCAGCTCTTCAGCTCAAGGCTAGTGCTCTATCACTTGAGCCACAGTGCCACTTCCGGTATTTTTCTTTTTGCTTATGTGGTGCTGAGGAATGGAACCCAGGGCCTCAGGCATGCAAGGCAAGCACTCTACCACTGAGCCACCTTCCCAGCCCGAATTTTCTTTTTTCTTGAATCAAGGAAAACATTCAGACTCATAGCAGACAGGTATACTTACCTGGTACCAAACTCAAGGAGTCATGTCTGAGCAGGGGGCTCATAATGTCTTCTAAGAAAAGCAGGAGTCAGGATGTGCTAAAGTTCAAACAAATCCCTTCCACTTTTGGATTTTTCCCATAGGCAGTCACTTGAGAGCACCACTCAAAGAGGATGGAACTCTGGGCTGGGAAGGTGGCTCAGTGGTAGAGTGCTTGCCTTGCATGCATGAGGCCCTAGGTTGGATTCTTTAGCATCACATAAGCAGAAAAAGCCAGAAGTGGTGCTGTGGCTCAAGTGGTAGAGCGCTAGCATTGAGCTGAAGAGCTGAGGGACAGTGCCCAGGCCCAGAGTTCAGGCCCCACGACCGACAAAAAAAAGGAGGAGGAGGAGGAGGAGGAGGAGGAGGAGGAACTCTTTCTGCTTGGGAGAAGAGAAAGAAGAAGAAGAGGAAGAAGAAGAGGAAGAAAGAAGAGGAAGAGGAGGAGGAGGAGGAGGAAGAGGAAGAAGGAGAAGGAGAAGGAGAAGAAGGGAGGAGGAGGAGGAGGAGGAGGAGGAGGAACTCTTTCTGCTTGGGTTGGCCATCTGAAGTTTCCTCCTTCAGAACTGTCTATAGTCTGTTATGTGCCCAAAAACAAAGCAAAAGAACACTTGGGATTAACAGTGGATCCCTTCCCTCTAGGCCTTGTACTTCACGGGGTAGCCACCTCTGTTCTTGACAGCCGCAGATTTCCTGAGACAATAGCCCACCCGTTCAGTATTCTGTTAAGCTAAAAGAAGTATTTCCTCTTCACTCTGTTATTTATTTATCTACCATCTGGCTTGATCTGAAATCTACCAGGGCTTCCCTCGCCCCCCCCCCCTTCTTCTTTCTGCTAATGAGAATCTGGCAGAGAAGGGTGGAATAAGCCAGGGGCTGGATGAAAATCTCTAGAGAAGACGGAAGGAAAGCTTACCTGTGGCAGGTACACCATCCAAAGACAACCCGTGTGGTTTACAGGCACTTCGGAAGCTCTCACTCCCATCAGAATTACACAAGGAACTTTTTGCAGGCTTCTAAGCTGTCAACAAGATCCACTGAGTGTCAGGAGTAAGGAAAGCGCAAGAATAAGCTGTTTTATCAAGGCTGGAAGCCAAGAGAATCCCAAATTAAATCCTTTTAAATTCACTGTCTGTCTGTCTGTCTGTCTGTCTGTCTATGACAGTCCTGAAGTTTGAACTTAGGACCTTTCAGCTTTTGTACCTCCAGCTCATTTGGTTTTAGTTATTTTTTCCAGTAGGGTAAGATAGAATTCTGTAAGATAGCATATTAGCCAGGCCTGCCTGGACCTCAATCCTCCTTATTTTTAATTCCTATATAGTTGAGATGGGAGTTATGGCTTACCATACTCAGATTTATTGGTTGAGATTGGGGTGGGGGATGGGTCTCATAACTTGTTGCCCAGGTTGGCCTTGAACTTGGATTTCCTTGATCTCTACCTACAAAGTGTCTGGGATCAAAAGCGTGAGTCATCATTTCCTACCCATACTTTCCTCTTGTAAAATGATTTTTATTTCAGTAGAGGCCACATATACTATAAATAGATTACAAAAGATGATCTGTTAGTCCTGCCTCCTAGGTCAATAGAAACTAATTTGTTGTGAATCTTTCCTGCACTTGCTGGTGAGAGAAAAGGGGGAAGCAATCGGAGGAAGAAATCTTTATTACCAGGAAGGAAACTTAATAAGCCTTTGGTCCCTTTTCAGTCATTTTCTATTGTTTAGATGGAACAGTGGTCTTTGACCTTGCTAATATTCTTTTAACTCCTTTTGCTCAAGGTCATGTGAAGTGACACCTTACAAAATTCTAGGTCAGTACTATTTTTTTTTGAACCGAGGAAGGCAAATTCTTTTTTATTTTAATTTACAAACATGAATGCACCCCTAGCGGGGTGATCCTAGGGCTTGAACTCAGGGCCTGGTCTCTGCCCCTGAGCCTTTCTGTGCTCAAGGCTAGTTATCTACCACTACCACTTGAGCCACAGCACCACTTCTGGTTTTTTTTTTGAGTTGTTTGTTGAAGATAAAGGTTTCACAGACTTTCCTGCCCAGGCTGGCTTTGAACCATGATCCTCCGATCTCCTGAGTAGCTAGGATTACAGGCATGAGCCACCAGCACTGAGATGAATGAACCTTTTTGACATGAAGCCTGTTATTATAAGAAAAAAGAGGCAAGAGTGATTTCTGTGTGGCAATTTTAAGGGTTCCCACTCAGACAAACCCACCCTAATCTTTGCCTATACAGAATCTTGTGCACTGGATGCTTGACATCAACCATAAGGCTCTTATGTCCAATAAACCAGCAAAAATCCAAAAGTGAAGCTGTGGGTCAAGCGGTAGAATGCTAGCCTTGAGCAAAAAAGCTCAAGGGCAGTCCCAGGCCTTGAGTTTAAGGCTCAAAAATGGCACACACACACACACACACACACACACACACACACTCCAAAACAACAACAATAAAACATATGGTAAATCCACTGAAGGGCAATGTGATCTTTCAGAGAGAAATTCATACTACTGAGGCCTTGAGTTCTCAACTAGAAGCCATTGTGTTCACCTCCCTCTCCCACTTCCCTGGAGATTTTGGCAGTGTCTGGGGACTTTTTTTTTGGTTGTCATTACTGGGAAGAGAGTGCTAGGGTCACTGCTAAAGCACGGGACCTCCTCACTACACAGCAGACTTTTACAACCCAAAGCAAATCTCTTCCAGTGTGGGAACATGAGATCTTATGTACTTTGAAGAGGCCTTTCTCACCTGAGAGTGTTCCACTAAGTCTTCAGCACCAGTTCTTACATTGCCCCCAAGGTTCTAATGCTCCATAGTGATTGGAGGTGGTAAATGCAAATTCCAAGATGATTGATTAAAAGAAGAAGAGAAAGTCATCCAAACCATTTGTCTTGCCCTTTATCTTGATTCGCTTTGTAGGTTACTATGATCAGAAAGAGAGTATGAATGACTATCTCAGCACACTTCCTCATTAATGCTACTGGAAATTGATGAGTAGCTCCCTGAAAGTGTGGATTTTTTGTGGGGAGGAGGAGAGGAGGGCAAGAATTATAGCCCTTATTTATTTTTGGAGGACCCGTGTAGCTTTCTAAGTAAATATATGTCGGAATTTCCTCCCCCCAAAATAAACACTACCAGTAATTGCCTGATAGATGAAGTTGACATTTTGGCTTTGTGATTTGCTATGATATGTAAAAATCTAATTTCTTCCATGGAATGATGCCACTGCAGAATTCTGAGTAAATGAGAGCCCAGTAGCTTACTTAGAATTTGAGTAATGGCTTTTGTTATGATGTATCAATATTTATTTACAGCTTGTTAAATCAACTTCGATCCACTTGGCAAAACATTTAATAGATGGGCAAAGATGGCAGCAGAGTGATAAAGACTTCACTTTTCCTCTTTCGAGCTGAATTTTGTGCCAAAATCTCTTTGAGACTGTACTTGAGGATTGAGCCTTTGAAGTTCTATGCATACATCTTATGCATTGACAGGAAACAAGTTCATCTTGTCTACAGTAATTCAAAGTTTATCAGAGCCAAACATTCTTTTTGCTTTACCATCTGGTCAGTGAGCCAAGAAGCCAAATACAGCTCTAAGGGGCACAACTGATCTTGAGCAACTGATTTCTCCATCTTGATATTCTCCATCAGTATAGAAGGAACTAGAAATTCATAGCAAAGAGCCAAACCACTGGGGAAAACTACCACTTAGATAAACATTTGCAATGAAAAACAACAACAGCAACAAAAAGCTCAAATCAGTCTAACAACATCTCCAAATAAGGAGTTAATGAGAAGTTGCTCATTAATTACCACCCTAAAAGAGAAAACAAGGACCTTTGCATGCTTAGGTTAGCCTGCCTTAAGCTCTTGTTAACATTCCAAAATTAATTTGAAAACTCTAACAGGAGCTGATTTTTTTTTCAAAATCTACTTTTAGCTTTTTAAAAAATGATCATTATAGCTGGGTGCCAGTGGCGCATGCCTGTAATCCTAGCTACTAAGGATGCTGAGATCTAAGGATCCGGGTTCAAAGCCAGCCCAGGCAGGAAAGTCCATGAGACTCTTATCTCCTATTAATCACTAGAAAAAGCTGGAAGTGGTGCTACAGCTCAAATTGTTAGAGCATAAGCCTTGAGCAAAAAGGAGCTCAGAGACAGTGACCAGGCCCAGAGTTCAAGCCACAGGCAACAAAAATTAAAATGTGTGTGTGTGTGTGTGTGTGTGTGTGTATATATATATATATATATATATATATATATATATATATATATATACATAGGCCTATAATCCAAGCTACTCAAGCGGCTGAGAATGGAGGGTAGAAGCTAGTCCAGGCAGGAAAAGTCTGTGAAACTCTAATCTCCAATTAACTACCAAAATGCTAGAAGTAGAGCTGTGGCTCAAGTAGTAGAGCACTAACCTTGAGCAAATAAAAAAGCTTAAGGATGGTGCTCAGGCCTTGAGTTCAAGCCCCACAAAATGAACAAAGAAAAATAAAAAAACAATGAAGGCCAATTGTTAAGGATTTTATGAAATCATGTTTTATGGGCAGAATTACAAATGGAATCAATTTTCTTGAATATTAGTATCTCTTTCCCAACCAAAGTTACAAGGTTCGGAACCTGTCAAAAGTTACTTAGGAAAAGTTTGTTGGATATTTAAGTGATTTCAAGTCACTGATTCCTTTTTATCTTTTGCTTTTTTTTCCTTTTCAAGTAACTAATTTTAATTCTTGTTTTTTAAGCTTTTGAGAGAAAATCAAATTAATATGTGTTACCCTTAATGGCAAGTACTTGATTCCTTTTATTATCCTTGCTAGCATGCCTTACACTATGACTCCAGACCTTTGTTGTTTTTTCTGTTGTTGTTTTGTTTTTTGGTCAGTCTTGGGGCTTGAACTGTGGGTCTGGGCACTGTCTCTGAGCTCATCAGTTCAAGAAGAGCATTCTACCACTTGAGCCACAGCGCCACTTCCAGTTTTCTAATGGTTAACTCAAGATAAGAGTCTCACAGATGTTCTGCCCGGGCTTTGAACCATGATCCTCAGAGCTCAGCCTCCTGAATAGCTAGGATTACAGGTGTGAGCCGCCAGTGCCCAGCTGTTGTTTGTTTGTCAAATGCTGGTACTGGTACTTGAATTCAGAGCCTGTGCCCTGTTCCTTGGCTATGTCACTCAGGACTAGAACTCTATCACTTGAGTCATAGCTCCCCTTCCAGACCCCTTTGCTCTGTTTTTTGTTTTTGTTTTTTGGGTTTATTTGGTTGGTTGTGTGGCCTAAACTCTGGGCCTAGGCGCTATCCCTCAGCTCTTTAGCTCAAGGCTAGCGCTCTACCACTTGAGCCACAGCGCCACTTCCGGCTTTTTTCTTTTTGCTTATGTGGTGCTGAGGAATCGCACCCAGGGCCTCATGCATGCAAAGAAAGCACTCTATCACTGAGCCACCTTCCCAGCCTGCTTTGGTTAATTTTTAAAATAGGGTCTCACTTCCGGCCTGGATACACGTCTAGACAGACCACTGTCTGCCTATGGTTGGCTGTAGCTTTGTGTCATTTACTTTTTGTCCTATAAAGGGAGCATATTATAGCCACCCCAAACTAAGTTATTGATTGAATCACTTAAACTATTATCTTGAGTCACAGCATACCATTGTTGTTTTTCTTTTCCAGACTACTGCAGTAGCTACAAGAGGAACAGCTTCTGGAGAAGAGCACCCAGTTTTATAAACCTGTATGACCCATTATCTTCGCCAAGAAGTATAAGAGGCTAGAATTTGGAGAGTAGAGATTTATGCAAACGAGAGGATTTTTCCCAAAATAAGTTCCAAGAGGAAATAACCCTTTGAGAGTATTTTAGGGGTCCACCTGAACTTTGTACAAAGAAGGAAACCTGAATTTCAGAGACATGACTAGATCCAAAGTCACACAGTCTATTCATTCTGTGAGACCAGGATGTCTGTCTATATTTCCTTTCCACCTCATAAGCTGTGAGTGTAGAGAGGAAGAAGAGGGGGAAGTGGGAGGTAGAATCAGAAAATGCTGAAGACTCTGTTTAAACCGCAGTGAGGTTAGCGTTTGAAATCGGTACCTGTCCTTTCTATTCTGACGTTAGACAGGTTTCTGGGCTTCACGGAGGCTCTAAATCTCAGCTTTGACATGAGGATGACACAGATCTTTTGGAGCTGTGGTGATTGATTATGAGATGATAAGAGAGAAATGCCAAGCTCTCTTGAAGATAAGAGACCTCTCCTAGTCTCACTGTCTACAAAGTCAGCTCAACTCAGTGTGCGGGTTTTCAAACCATCCATTTTGAGACATGGACTCCCTTCACTACAAGTTCCACATGTGCAAACCATTGCTCTTTACCTACTAGTCCCCAACCCCTTCTGTGACTTTTTTTTTTTTTTGTCAGCCATTGAGCTTGAACTCTGGACCTGGGAGCTGTCCCTCAGCTCTTCAGCTCAAGGCGAGTGCTCTACCACTTGAGCCACAGCGCCACTTCTGCTTTTCTGGTGGTTTATTGACAATAAGAGTCTCAGGGACTTTCCTGCCCTGGCTGACTTTGAACTGTGATTCTCAGATCTCCATCTCCTGATTAGCTAGGATTACAGGCGCCTGGTGCCCAGCTTTCTGTGACTTTTTGTACCAAGACTTTCTCTGTTTTCCCAAGTATTTCCTCTTTCTGTGGCCATGCCTCATCCCAGATACCTGCTGATTCCCATCTCAAGCTCTTGCCCATCCTAAGTGGAGCATCACCTTACACAAATGGAATCCAGTACTTGACAAGTGTTTGGGTAGTGTGATCAGCTTCAAAGTGCTTCCACAGATTTTTCTTACTTTGATCTTCACAATAGCCCTGCAGGGGGGAGAGAGGGCAGGACTGATGTTATGGTCCAAATTTTACTACTTAGGAACCTTCCCCACCCCAAACCCTAGAAGTTATGTGATTTGCCCAAGGCCACAAAGCTTTGAGATCAGTTTTAATTCTCAGCTTTTCCACACATTTCACTGTAGCCTCAGGTAAGTTACTGAGCTTTCTTGAGCCTAGGTCTTCCTGTGCACCTTCATTGAGGGTCCTGCAGGTTGAATGGATGGTATCAACACATGTCTCGCCACACACATACTCAGCAAAAGACACTCGCAATCCAATGCACCTTACCATCTCTCTGTCTCGGAACTGTGGGGTCATCTGTTGACTTTGTCAAGAATCTTTACTTGTACGCCTCACAAACTAACTTGAGCGGCCAGTCACTCAGATTTTGTCAAAGCACTCCTAATATCACAAAACAAAAGGACTGACAACTCGTGTTTTGGGAAGGAACTACCTAGGAGTCTCTGCAGGTCCCTGAGGGCAGTCATTGGATGACTTGGTGTAAGCTACCTTTCTTCCCCACTGTGCATCTCTATCCACTGGAAGTCAAAAGAAGAGAAGGTGTAATGAGACTGACTAGGACCATGTGGACACTGTTTAGAAAATAACATGGATTAGAGGAAAGGCAGCTTTGAAAAATAGAAACACCTTTAATTGGTGAATTCCACTACTTAGCTATAGTGTCATTCTAAAATTAAACACTGAGTGTGCTTGTGCTGCTGCTGTTGCTCCTCCTCCTCCTCCTCCTCTTCCTCTTCTTCCTCCTCTTCCTCCTCCTTCTTTCCCGTCCTGGGACTTAAACACAGGGCCTGAGCGTTGTCCCTGAGCTTTTTTGCTCAAGGCTTGTGCGCTACACCACTTGGCCCCTAGCTCCAGCTTCTGGCTTTTTTTGGTGGATAATTGGAGATAAGAGTCTCACGAACTTTTCTGCCTGGTTAGCTAACTTTAAACTGTGATCTTCAGGTCTCCGCCTCCTAAATATCTAGGATTACAAGCATGAACCATTGGTGCCCACCTGTACTTCTGTCTTAACATCAAGCTAGACTAAGGGTTTTGGGAAGTGGGGAAAGAAGAAAGGAGAAGACATCTCTGTCTTAGGCTCAAATTCACTATGGAAGCTGATAGACTAGGCTAATGCCTTACCCATAATTGATGCTCAGTAAATGCCAGATAATTGATATGTTTTGTTGATTTTATTACAATCTTTAGCCATTTCAAGCCAAAAAGATCAAATTAACTCTTACCTGATTTTTCTCAGCTCCTAAATCTCAGTGCTCCCACCCAAACACAACCACCCATAAAACAATCAATCAATAACAATTCACCTAATTAGCTTGCTCCCAGGAACCAATCACTTCCTCAAAACTACCCACCTCCCATCACATCCTCTGTAGGAGGTGTCAGGCGCCTTGCCCAAGGATTTGATGAATAAGTCATTATAGTTGGAGCTGCATACAATTAATTGCCTCATTTTGAACACTTCAAGTTTAATTCTCCAAAAATCACATCACAAAAATTTGGGGCATGATGAACTAGATCTAAGGGAAGGAATAAACAGAACTTGCAAAAGCATTGGTTCCTGTTTGTGACAGATGACGTACATGCCAGGTCTGGCCTCTTGTCATTGGAGCAAATAAAAATTCATAGAGTCAGCCAGGCACTGGTAGGTAGCTTCTGCCTGTAATCCTAACTACTCAGGAGGCTGAGATCTGAGGATCATGGTTCAAAGCCAGCTTGGGCAGGAAAGTCCATGAGACTCTTATCTCCAGTAAAGGACTCAGAAAAAAAATTTGGAAGTGACTCAAGTGGTAGAGTGCTTGTCTTGAGTAAAGAAGCTCAGGTACAACACTCAGACCCTGAGTTCAAGTCCCAGGACCCAAGGAGTTTCCTGTCCCAGCTGGTTTTGAACAATGATCCTCAGATCTCAGCTTCCAGAGTAGCTAGGTTATAAGCATGAGCCACTGACGCCCAGCTATCCCAGCATTTTGATAATAATAATGACACCGTCTGTTCTTCTGGGAAATACAAACTGTATTTGGAACTTAAAATATTTGCTCATATGTTGGGTTTAGTTTGGGCCTTGTTTTCTCTTCTCTCGTTTTTTGTGGTTCCCGTAAATTCATTCTCGCAAATATTGCTAACTTGCTAGAGGACATGTCAGCAACTATCTGATGAATAAACAATGACAACATGGTTAACTGGATCAAGCAGATAGGATTTTTCACCAAGGAAAACCTGAGAAGTTAATTAATTAACAGTAACTGAATTTCACCTCTTTAACCTTAACTCGTGAGCAAACCTGAGCTAAATAAACATCTGACCATTCAATCTCTTCCACTTAAGGTTAACTTGAGTTTATTATTCAGGCTACTGCCCTTGTGTATTAGACAATGCATAAATTACGCATACTAATTACCCTGGATGGGGCACCACTTTAATGAATTCTTTTAATTAAACTGTATCACAGGGGTTTTGCACAGGATGGTCTATATTTCATCCTTAAGCTACCTTAACCTTCATCGTTGTCTGGGGCAGCTCGCATGTCCAACCAGAACAGGTCTGAGTTTAATTCATCTAAGTATATACTACCAAGCAAGAGGTGTCTTTCACGTTAAGATCTTTGTACTTCTGAGTTTATAATAAATATGCCACCCCCAGCACTGGGTGCAGTACTCAGAGGTCCAATTAGTTCTCGGTTACCTAGAACTGTTATAGATACAGCAATAGAGAAAATCAAAATCAGTGAATATTTTAGCCATAGGTATTAGTCTTGTGCTTTCATTGAGTTCTTGCTTGTAGAGAGTAAGTTGATTGCTTTGACATTGCCTCCATAATTATCTGCTGGAAGGGAATTGAAGAAGAGAAGAAAGGAGAGAATCAATCAAGTAAAGGGCTATCTAAATTTCTAGAATTAGAGGATCGTAGGTATCAAGACTATGATAATCCTCAACTCAGTCTAAGAATATTCATTGAGCACACACTGTATTACCATCCCTGTGTCTAGTACAAGTGTATATGTGCATGTGTACATTTGAATATTTGATGCTGGTTCTGAACTCAGGGCCTAGATGCTATCCTTGAGCTTTTTGGTGTTCTACCACTTGAGCCACAGCTCCACATCCAGATTTTTGGTGGTTAACTGGAGAAAACAGTCTCGCTTGAATTCTAGGCCTGGGTGCGTTCCCTCAGCTCTTCAGTTCAAGGCAAGTGCTCTACCACTTGAGACACAGTGCCACTTCCAGTTTTCTGAGTGGTTTATTGGAGACAGGAGTCTCACGGCCTTCCTGCCCAGGCTGGCTTTGAACCACAATCCTCAGATCTCACTCAGCCTCCTGAGTAGCTAGGATTACAGGCATGAGCCACCAGCACCCGGCTCAAACCACAATTCTTAGATCTTAGCCACCTGAGTAGCTAGGGTTATAGGTTTGAGCTACCTGTACCCAGCTTAGTACTAGAATAGTAAAAGCAATTGAGAATTTCTCTGTGTTTGTTCATTTTAAGAAAAATGAACATATCTGCATATTTATGTTTGTGCTGTATATTTATGCATATTGCATATATACCTGTCCTTAGGTAGATGAATTTGAGAAGGTATGTCAAGAAAACAAACAAAAACCCATTGAGAGTAAAACAACTGTTACTTCTGGGAAATATTAGAAGTTTGGGTTGAGAGAAAAAATATTGATTCTAAATATTCTGCTCTTCTTTTTCCTTTTCATCTTTTTTCTGTCATTAGCACACATGATTATTTTTTCATTCAAAAATGTGAAGACAGCCAGGCATGAGTAGCTCACACCTGTAGACCTAGCTACTCAGGAGGCTGAGATCTGAGGATCATGGTTCAAATCTAGCCCAGACAGGAAAATCCATGAGATTCTTATCTCTAGTTAACCACTAAAAAGCCAGAAGTAGTGCTGTGGCTCAAGTGGTAGAGCACTAGCCTTGAGCATAAAAGCTCAGGGACAGTGTCCAGCCTCTGAGTTCAAGCTCTAAGACTAACTCTCTCTTTCTCTCTCTCTCTCTCTCTCTCTCTCTCTCTCACACACACACACACAGACTTATCTTAAAAATTCTAGAGATTTTATATGGTTGAGATATATCACAATGTAACACAGCAAGTGCTGAGATAGATGGACAAACAATTCTTCAAATACAGAGAAGGAATCATCCAGCAAAGTCGAGTGGAGTCAAGGAGGACTCCTTAGTGGAGGTGGCATTTAAGTTGGGTCTTGAAGCTTAAGTATGAGATTAAGCATCAGCCATTTTAGTCAGGAGAAGATGACAGCATAAGATTAGCTCATCACCTAAAATCATCCCTTCTTAGAAATCCTACAGACAGATATGCTATTCTAGGGCTTTCTAGATGACGAGTGGAAGTGATGTTGAGGTCATTCTGGTTTCTGATAGTAAGGTGATTGAAGTTGATAGGTTGTAAATGATGACACAGAAAGTCTGCCCTCTGGGAAACCGACGGATATATCTGAAATTCTGACATCATAGTTTACCCCCAAAGAGCATCTAAAAGGTTTTCACCAAGCCCTAATTTAATTCAAACTATTACGAAAGCAATGCTTTGTAAAGAAGGATGATGAAATGGGAAGGAAATAAAGATTAGAGGGCATTTTTATCAGCAAAGTCTAGCTCTTAGTACCATATTATTATGTTCAGTTTAGTGTGTGTGTGTGGTCCTGGGTCTTGAACTCAGGTCCCTAGCACTGTCCCTGAGCTTTTTCACTCAAGGCTAGAATTTTACAGCTTGAGCCACAGCTCCACTTCCGGCTTTTTGCTGATAAGAGTCTCACAGACTTCCCTGCCTAGGCTGCCTTCAAACTGCAAGTCTCAGATCTTGGCCTTCTGACTAGCTAGGATTATAGGCATGAGCCATTGGTGCTTGGCTTATATCATTATGATTTAAATAGAATCCCCAGACTTTCCTGATGTCTACATTGTAACGATCATTAATAGAGGAAGGCAGGGAAAGTAAAGACCATGGGTCTCAAATTCCATAATTTGCCATTGGTGCACTTTTGTGGGTCATCAAATTCTCTTACTTTAAAGTTACAGAACAATCCTTTAATAACGGCCAGGAATTCCAAACTAGGCATAAATAAATAAATAAATAAATCCTGATTTCCAACCACAAAGCAACATCCCAGAAATAAGAATTGGGTAAACTGGGCTCCAGTAGTTCATACCTCTAATCCTAGCTACTCAAAAGGCTGAGATCTGTGAATCACGGTTCAAAGTCAGTTCGGGCAGGAAAGTCCATGAGACTCAATAAACCATTAAAGAAGCCGGAAATGGAGCTGTGGCTCAAGTGGTAGGGTGCTAAACTTGAGCCAAAGGAGCTCAGAGACAGCGCCCAAGCCCTGAGTTCAAGCCCCAGGGTTGACACACACACACACACACACACACACACACACACACACCACAAAAACCTGAAATTACTATCATCAAATATCTATGTGAACAGAAGACTTCGGATGAACTCTTGAGCACCCCTGGTCTTACCTTTATAGAGTTATATGAAAGCTGAAATCAGTCCTTTGGGGTTCTACTGAGCTGTTCAAGCCAGAGAGTAATTGCCTGCTCACGTCCAGGCATCCTGAAGAGGGCAAGGTCTCAAAACACAAGAGCATCCATTCTGGAAGTGGCCTGGCTTCAGGAGGACCCTCCAAGTCCTCGGGAGGTTCGACCTGCACTGCTCACTGCTTTGTAGTCACCCCATGATTCAATGCCCTCTTACTTTCTCCTGGGATGTTGTTGTGTTCCCCAGCCCTCACAGTTGGCATTTGTGCCCGTAGGCTTTCCAAATCACAGAGTGTCTTTGAGTCGTCCTCATGGAAAACATATGCTGTGCCATACCATCTGGCCTGTGTGCATTTCTCCTGTGGCCCAGCTATTTAAAAAAAAAATCCTTCTCATTTGGCAGCTACATGTAATGTAAAGTCCCTTTGGTCTCTTTCTTGGATGGAGAGGTTTTCAACATCGATGGATGTAATTAGGAACTAAACCAAGCATATGGATTCAAGACTGCCTTGTGACCACGCAAGGGAGCTTTATCTTGGAAAAGGAGTCACACAGGATGGGCCAGCTTTGGGCTTGCCCAGCAGATCATAGCCAGCCCAACATAGTGTGGGCTCAAAGCTCAAGCTCCATCAATGGAGCATGGGAAGCTGGTCATGCTCCCTGGAGCCCAGAGCTCAGCTGACAGGCAGTTCAGAGAGCTCAGGCAGGCCCATCGGCCACACAAAAAAGAATACCAGACCTGACTTTGTCCAGGTTTCACCATCATCTTATTGCTTTTCTTTGTTCAAAGAAACCATCACCAGTTACCGAATGCCAGTCATTTCCTGAGGTGTGGTTGTAGGAGAAGTGAAATCAAGTTTCAGAAAGTTGAATCTAGAAGACAAAAATTTGAAAGTATAAGCTGGGAGCTGGTGGCCCACACCTGTAATCCTAGCTACTTAGGAGGCTGAGATCTGAACATCACAGTTCCAAGGTAGTCTGAGCAGGAAAGTCTGTGGAGATTCTTATTTCTAGTTAACCACCAAAAACCCAGAAGTGGAGCTGTGGCTCAAGTGGTAGAGTGCCAGCCTCGAGCAATAAAGCTTAAGGACAGCACCTGGACCCAGAATTCAAGCCCTAGCATGGACATAAAAAAGAATAAAAAATAAATAAACATTAGTGATGGGCCATTGGAGATTGCCCACTAAGAGATTTATGTATACCTTAAAAATATAATTCCCCATGCCCATCTCTCCACATGAGTAAACTGGTTTGATTTCCAACACCATATTCCATTACCTAATAACCTATGATGAGTAACTTATAAATGTCTTATTTTATAGGAAGCATTTGTGTAGTGAGGAAATAAATGAAAACAGATAGGTTGAAAATAAATGAAAATAAATTTCACTTGTATTCATGGACCAATTCAGCATTTTGACTGTAACTACAGACTCATAGGCCATTATGTCCTTCAGTTCTTAGCCTTTAGGGTAACACTGGACTTTTAGTAACAAGTTTTATGGGGCTCCTGTGTGCAGAGAGAAGATAGGAGATCGTGGGGCTTTTCAGCCTCAATAAGAGTGCAAACACCACTAGCCCTGGGAGAAAGGCCCTCAGCCCCAGGAGGCATGCCTGATCAGGTACACATGAACACAAGACATACTTTTCCCTTCTGTATTGCTCAATCACTTACTTCTTTCTCAGAGAGCAAGTAAGTTCAGAAAGCACACTTTGCTTTCAGCTCTTACGTGTGTGTGTGTGTGTGTGTGTGTGGTTTTCTTTTTTAATGTTAGGTTGAAATGTAACAAGAAAGTGTTAAAGAAGAGCAGGTCACTTTGGGAATGAGCCATTTCTGGAAGGTCCTAGGTTATTTTGTAACTTGGGACTGAAGAAGTTCTGGATCAATATGAGTTGAGGTTAGGTTTTTGTTTTGAGGTTTTTGTTTGTTTGAGTTTTATAACCAAGCAAACCATGGTTCTCTTAGTCTACTTGAGCTCCTATACCAAAATACCACAGGCAGGATTGGCTAAGCAACAGCTTTATTTTCTCACATTTCTGGAGAATGAAAGCCCATGGGTAAAGTACCAACCTATTCTATTTATAGAAAAGGCTGGTACTTTCCTTCCTTCCCTTTCTTTTTTTTCTTTCTTTCTTCCTTCCTTCCTTCTTTCCTTCCTTCCTTCCTTCCTTCCTTCCTGTGCTGGTTATTGAATTTAAGGACACATGGATGCTAAACATTACCACCTTTAGCAAGTATCTCTTCTGATAATGACATTAATCCTACCAGGTCAAGGCCTGGCCCATTCCTATGACCTCATTTAACCTCAATTACATCTAAAGGTCCCATCTCCAAATCCAGCCACACTGAGACTAATTCCCCAGAGTAGAATCAGAGCTTTCAACATGTGAACTTTGGTGAAATTCAAACACTCAGTCAATAGTGAGTGAACATCTGTCATAGGAAGAGAATGATTCAAAGCAAAGTCCATCCTTCTGTCTGTATTTTCCTCATGGAGCTTGTCTAGTAACGATCTTACTTTGATTAGAGATGTCCAATAAATGAAGAATAAATGAGAAGACCTTGGGATTTCAGCTCAGTGTTTGAATGCCATCTTTCACATCAGCATCTCAAATTTCACCAACATGTTCAGGTTGTAACTCCTCTGATTGAGAAAATAAGGCTTGCCTTACCTTACTTAATAGGCAATTAGCTTTTACAATTAAATAAGTCATGATTAACAACCTTGATAATTGTTCTTCTTCAATGTGCTCATTAATATAAGCAAAATGCTCAAAACTCTGAGCAACATTCATTCTTGGAGTTCACCATGCCACATCATTGTGAACTCAAAGCTGAGAGACACCAACTTTGCTTTTCAGGAAACTAGAATCAAGTATAAAAACATGTGCAGGCCGGGCGCTGGTGGCTCATGACCGTAATCCTGCCTACTCAGGAGGCTGAGATCTGAGGATAGCAGTTCAAAGCCAGCCCAGGCAGGAAAGTCCATAAGACTCTTATCTCCAATAAATCACTAGAAAACCGGAAGTGGCACTGGCTCACACAGTAGAGCACTCGTCTTGAGCTGAAGAGCACAGGGACAGCGCCCAGGCCCAGAGTTCAAGCCCCACGACCAACCAAAAAAAAAAAAAAAAAAAGATATGCAAACTGAGTACTGGTGGCTCACATCTATAATCCTAGCTACTTAGGAAGCTGAGATATGAGGATTGCAGTTCAAAGCCAGCCTGGGCAGGAAATTCTGCAAGACTCTTATCTCTAATTAACCACCAAAAATCTGGAAGTGTAGCTGTAGCTCAAGTGGTCGAGTGCTAGCCTTGAGCAAAAGAAGCTCAGGGACTGTGCCCAGGCCCTGAGTTCAATCCCCGGGATCAGCACACATACAATAAGAAAGAAGAATTAAAGGAAGGAAGGAAGGAAGGAAGGAAAGAAGGAAGGAAGGAAGGAAGGAAAGGGGGCAGGAAGGTGGCTCAGTGGTGGAGTGCTTGCCTTACATTCATGAGGCCCTGGGTTCAATTCTTCAGCACCACATAAGCAGAAAAAGCCAGAAGTGGCACTGGTAGAGCACTAGTCTTGAGCTGAAGAGCTGAGGGAGAATTCAGGCACCAGGACTCACACACACACACACACACACACACACACAAAAGAAAGGAAGGAAGGAAGGGAGGGAGAGAGGGAAGGAGGGGAAAAGGGAGGGAAGAAAGGTGGGAAGAAAGAAAGGAGAGAAAGAAAGGAAGACGGGAAGAAAGGAAAGAAGGGAGGGAAGAAAGAAGGAAGGAAAGACAGGAAGGAAGGAAGGAAACAAAGAATGAAAGAAAGAAGGAATGAATGGAAGGAAGAAAGGAAAGAAGGGAGGGAAGAAAGAAAAAAGGAAAGAGAGGAAGGAAGGAAAAGAAAGAGAGAAAGAAAGAAAGAAAAAGAAAGAAAGAAAGAAAGAAAGAAAGAAAGAAAGAAGCAAGGAAAGAAAGGAGGGAAGGGGGAAGGAATGAAGGAAAAAAAGAGAGGCAGGAAGGAGGGAGGAGAGAAAGGAAGAAAAAGAAAGAAGGAAGGAAGAATGAATGAAAGAAGAAATGAAGGAAGGAAAGAAAGGAAAGAATGAAGAAAGAAGGGATGGAAGAAAGAAAGAAGGAAGGAAAGAGAGAAGGAAAGGAGGGAAGAAAGAAAGGAAGGAAGAACGAAGGGAAAAAAGACAGAAGGAAAGAAAGAAAGAAAGAAAGAAAGCAGGCAGGCAGGCAGGAAGGGAGGGAGGGAGGGAGGCAGACAAGGGAAAGGAAGGAAGGAGAGAGGGAGAAAGAGAGAGAGAATGAAAGAAAAATAAATAAAAAATCTGGGCCTCACATCTTCAAGTCAGCCAACGATGAATGCTGAAAGAGGAACCCTATTACACTGCTGGTGGGAATGTACACTTATACAACCACTTTGGAAAGCAGTCTGGAGGGTCCTTAGAAAGCTAAAGATTGACCTCCCTTATGACCCAGTCATACCACTTCTAGGCATCTATTCTGAACAATAGGAACCAGTATACAAGGACACATGCACCTCCATGTTTATTGCAGCACTGTTCACAATAGCTAGGATATGGAAACAACCCAGATGTTCACAGATGAATGGATCCAAAAATTGTGGTATCTATACACAATGGAATATTATGCAGCCATTAGAAAGGACAAAATAATGGCATTTGCAGGGAAATGGATGGAGCTAGAAGAAATCATATTGAGCTAGGTAAGCCAAGAGCAAAGAGACAAACGGCACATGGTCTCCCTGATAAGTGGATGTTAAATCCAAAATGTAAGGTGATACGACAAAATTAACAAGATTTAAGAAACAAAGGACTTCCACTCATCTGGTCGAATCACTACTAAATAACCCAATGCTGCTGATCACATATATGGTATATATGTACACACAGGAGGGAAACCAGGAGGACAACACAGAACTAGAGGGAATCAGGGAAAAACATACAACAGCGGGACCCATCAGCTGCACTGGACATTGACCAAAATGAACTAAGCAACTCAATGGCAGCGATGGGAGGGAGGGAACAAGTGGGAAAGAGGGAACAGCTGATGTTATGCAAAACACAAGAAATGTACATATCACCCAATGTGGAAGAAATCACTGTATTGCAAAGCTCATAGAACTCATAAATGTTATAGACCATGATAGACAATTTGCCCCATGAAAGTTAAAATGTGTTTGTGACTTTAACTAAGCATCACTATCAACAATACTGTGAAATTTGGGAAATCATGTAATCACTTAATAAAGAATGTGGGCCTGTGGGATCTGTCTTCTTTTACATAGGACAATGTTTTTGAGACTGGTCCAGGTGTTGCATGCACCAAGAGTTTATTCTTTATTTTTTTTTAATCATCAGAAAGTTCTGCTGTGTGGAAGTATCCTGGTTGTTTTTCCATTACCAGGTGGAGAACATTTGATCATTTCCAGTTTGGGACCATTATAAATAAAACTGACTGTGATTACTTACATATAAGATAGTGAAAAGTTCTGTCTTGGATCAACCCATGGTGAAATTTCTGAGTCATATGACAAGTGTGTATTTACAATTCTTTTTAGACTGGTACTAGACACCTTCTGTATCTTAGCTTTTAGTTATTTATTTATTTTTTTGCTTAAGGCTTACTTATACTCTACCACTTGAGCCATAGCCCCATTTCCAACTTTTCAGCAGTCAATTGGAGGTGTCTCACAGACTTTTCTGGGCTGGCTGGCTTGGAACTGCAATTCCTCTCCTCTCTTCCCTTTCCTCTCCTCTCTTCTCCCCTTCCTTCTTTCCCCATCCCTTCCTCTCCCCTCTATCTTCCTGTCATCTGATCCTGCTTCCTTGACATATTGTGCCACTATAGACCCGAAGGAAAAGAACTAAGTGACCATGTTCTCAGATCTGGAAAACCAAGAACCAAAAGAAACCTTTCCTCCTTTTAGGTTGAATTTCTAAGGTATTTTGTCACCATGATAGAACACAACTACAAGATCTAAATGCAGGCTGTTTTCTGACTAGACTAGAAAAAAATCTGCTCTGGTGTTTCTTCCACTTTGGTATGACTAAGAAGCATTTTTGAGAATTAAGTTTTCACTTCAGTTGATCTGGATCTAAGAATCCCATCTTTCTATGAATACTTCATCTTCTCCCATTGCCATGATCTGCAACTTATTTGTCCTGTACCAATAATAATAAGTAACAAAATGCAGAGAGAGAGAGAGAGAGAGAGAGAGAGAGATGCTCAACTTTCACTGCAGAATACAGCAGTTGAACACAAATTTTGGTCACCAGCTTGACTTTCTTAAAGTCCCATGTCCACCATTTGCTAACTGGACAAAGTATTTAACCAGTCTGTGCCTCTGTTTCCGCATTCATAAAGTGGGGCCACACGTGTACCGTCAGTTTCAGGAGAAGCTGACAGTAGCCCACAATCTTTACTTGCAAAGGACCTAGAAGATTCCAAGGGACACTTTAGCCTTAAGTAGACTTCGTTGCTTTCTCCCATTTAAATCCACAATCCCTGCCAAAAGAAAAAAAATAAATAAACCAACACAGTAAAGCTTGCTGATAGCCACTCCATCTGTATTATGGCACACAATGATGGCTGGAACTTAAAGGTTTGATATATAGGTCTATTTTTTTATTGCCAGTCCCTGCCCCTGAAGAAAGTATTAAAATTTCCAGATGAGTAACCCAACAATAAATAGATGAGACAGTTGCTGTGAATATCTGATTTTTTGCATAATAATGAGATATTGCTGGATAATGCTCCCTGCCATCCCCAGTTTGTCTAAATTATCATTTTGATTGGTCAAATGTATAAGAAAGATATACCAATAAAGTCATGTCAAGTGCGCTGTTGTAAATGGATGCAAGATGGAGATTTCCTTACATTTGAGGTGGGGGCGGGGGGCTAGCGTGATCTGGGCTCTTCAGTAAGTTACTTTGAGCAGAGGTTTTCTTCAGCCGATTCATAATCAAAGGCATCTGGAATGCTAGCTTCTCTAGGGCCATATTGCATAAACATGAGGTCATTTGTCTCTTCTAAGGCCTTGTGTGTTGTTTTTGGAATTGAACATAAGCACCAAATTCTGAACAAAAGGGTTGTTCCGGGATGTCGGAGGTTTGTTTTGCGTGCAGCTCTTCTCCCTTGATTTTGCATTCCTGAGATAAAACATCAGACTGAGAGAACTTTTGAATCTGAAAAGTCCAATCATTAGGAAGCAGGGTGTCAGCAAATCCAAACAGCTCTGTCTCCATCTTCAGCAGCAACTGCAACAAAACACAAGGAGTTTACAAGTTCCAAATGAGGATGAAAACTAAAATTGCCTGAAGTAGTTTGACTTGCAACTTCTCTTTCTTCTTGGTTGCATAACACTTGGTTTTCTTACATTTGGTATTTCATCCTGGATTTTATTTAAAAGTTTCCCCCCCCCCTTCTTCTTCTTTTGCAGTGTGGAATGGTTGATTTCATCCTTGGTGGTTATTTAAATGCTACATGGCTCTCTTGCATGCTCAGAGGAGTTTGTACATACAAGATACTTAAACACAACAAAGACCTAGCACTCAGGTTTTGCCAGTACTGGGGCTTAAACTCAAAGCACTCCTGATCGTTTGTTTGGTGTTGTTTTTTATTTTTCCACTAAGATTGGCACTCCAACTCCAGTTCTGGGTTTTTTTTTTAGTGGTTGATTGGAGATAAGAATTTCATGGACTTTGCTGCTCAGGCTGACTTTGAATAGCAATCCTCAGATCTCAGTCTCCTGAGTTGCTAGGATTTTAGGCATGAACCCAGCATAGCACTCAGTTTGGAATGCTAAATACGTTACATGCTTCGCACATTTTCCAACACAACAACTCAATGTAGACTACCTTGACGTTCATTATAAATAAATGGGACAATCATTTATCCTGTACCATGCACATGTGAGTTCATTTACAGTCTACATGTCAGCAAAGATGAAAAGTCTTACCTTCATTTTCCAGGGAAAGAAACTGAAAGTCCACAATGCTGGGTATTCAAGCCAATGTGGCATAGTCAGGCAGTGAACTTTTCCTCTGTCAGAAGCGAAGACTCTTCTGCTGTCACAAAGTCACACATCCTTTGCCCTTACGAATAACCATATTAACCCATCCCCAGTTGTCTGTTTAATATCCTGGCCAGTAACCTGACACACCCTCTGACATGGGAAAGTTTGTCTGCCCAGTGTGGAACTGGCTTATGAGAAATCCAATCCATCCAAGGGGCTATTGGCAAACTTGAACCTTCTTAGAGTGACTAACATGAAGATTGAAAGTCACCTTTCCATTGCAGAAGGAACTTGGAAAAGATAGGGCTTTTTCTTTTTTTGTTTAAAAAATGATGTACCTTTGTTTGGGGAGAGGAGGGAAAGTAGGAGAAAAATGAGGGAAGGGGTAATAAGTTTGACAAGAAATGTACTTTTTATGTTACTTATGTAACTGTAACCCCTGGACATCATCTTGACAATACAAAAAAGTAAATAAAAAAAATGAAGCTCGGTGTTGGTAGCTCACGCCTGTAATTCTAGCTACTCAGGAGGTTGAGATCTGCCAGTCCAGGCAGAAAAGTCTGTGAGACTTTTATCTCCAATAAACCACCAGAAAACTAGAAGTGGCACTGTGGCTCAAGTGGTAGAGTGCTTGCCTTGAGCTGAAGAGTGCAGGGACAGCGCCCAAGCCCAGAGTTCAAGCCCCATGGCAGACAAAAAAATAAAAGATGTGCCTCCATTTGTCCATTGAGGGGCATCTGGGCTGAGCCCATACCTTGGCAATGAGTGTATATATACTTGTATATATACGTTATATACATATGCATATGTATGCATATATGTATATGTACATATATACATGTATGTGTGTATATGTATTGTGCATTTATACTTGTATATATGTTATATACGCATATGTACACATATACATATGTGTACAGATATGTATGCATATGCATATGCATATGTGTATGTATATATGTGTACATATGTGTGCGCATATTTATAAAATGTATGCTATATACATATACACACATGCACACATATACACACATGTATACACACATACATACAATGGATTTTACTCATCCATTAGAAAAAATGATACTGCATCATTTACAAAGAAACGGAAGGACCTGAAAAAAATTATGTTAAGTGAAGTCAGGCCCAGAGAGACAGGTTGCATATTTACTCTAATATGTGAAAGCTGGAATTAGTTTATAAACACATAAATAAATACTTTGGGGGTTGTGTGCAAGTGTATACAAATGTATTAATTAAAATACAGTAGATTTAGGGAAGAACTCGGTTTACTTCCTTAGGCGAGGCTGAAGTTCAATGAAATAAACGTCAGGAAGTATGGGGATTTGGGGGTAAGAATAAGGAGAGGGGGTAGAGGAATGAAGAGAATAAGGGGGAGAACGCAGTCAAGAATTCAGTGTATATACTACAAATAAGTAAAGTGAGGGAAGGAGTGAATTGGAAAGGATGGGTGAGAATGTTGAAAGATGACATTCATCAATATGCATTGTATTTATAAACTGCTTTGCACCACTACTTAAAGAGACATATATTTAAAATTTACATATTTTCTACTTATAAATAAATTATATATAAATTTTCTATCACTATGTAAATAAATATAAATCATATATAAATACAATAACTATTACTATAATAGATATTGTATAAATTTATATTTATAATTTGTATATATGTGTTACTCTGATGCACCTCTACACCAGAGTAGTTGGTTTATTGTTAGTTAAATAACATTTGAAGAGTATTGGAAGAAGAGGTTGAGATGGACTAGATTAGAAATAAAGTCTTGCCCATATTAATGAAGTCACTATTTGAAATGACTAGAACTATCTAGGATTCTGACAGATGGTGTTTGGAGCTGATTGCTTTAAACTTCATTTATTGTATCTGGACCTGTTCCTCCTTGGCCTGCTCCTCCCTTTCCTACCCAGTGAGTTCCTTGAAGTAATAGATTTAATATATCCATGTCTGAATGTAACATAACCAGAATGATTCAATTTTTCCTTTATTTGTAACTAATATACATTGAGTAGTGACATTACTTTCTTTCATTTATTTATTCACTCAATTACAAAATTGTGTGTGTGTGTGTGTGTGTATGTTATGACACCAAATGTTTAATCATTTCCAAACAACAACCCAACTGCATGAACTCAAAGCCTGGCTTCCAGCATTGTACCTTTTGCTTGGTACTGCTGTGGTTATTTAAGGGTTCTTTTAGCTTCTGTACGAGTTTTAGGAATATATATAGATAGATAGATAGATAGACAGATAGATATAGATATGTATATGCCCAGCACTGGTGGCTCATATCTGTAATCCTAGCTACTCAGGAAGTTCAGATCTGAGGATTGAGGTTCAAGGACATACCAGGCAGGAAAGTCTGTGAGACTCTTTATCTCCAATTATTCACCAAAACACTAGAAGTGGGGATGTGGCTCGACATGGTAGAGCATTAGGCTTGAGCAAAAAGAACTCAGGGACGTATCTAGGCCTTCAAGCCTATGACTGACAAAATAAATAAATAAATAAAATACTATATTGGAATTTTGATTTGTAGATTTCTTTGATATTATATCCATTTTCATGATATTGGTTTTGCTGACCCATGAACATTGGATGTCTTTAAAAAACCATTGTTACCGTTAGATAGCTGTACAGAGAGGCTTCATTTTTTTAACATGTCAGTTTGCAAGCACAATGCATCTTAGTCAACGTCTGCCTTTCAACATTCTCTCCATCTCTCCCAACCCCACTCATCTCCCCATCTCCCCTTCAATTTCCTAGTTCCATTGTCACATAGGTTCACCGAATGTTATAACTTCATTCCCCTACGTCCTGTCTCCCTCCATCTATACGGCTTCCCTTCACCTCATCCCCCTTAACGCCACAAGGCCCAACTTCCTGGTATTCATCTCGTTAAATGATTAGTTCATTGTTCAAAGGAGTTACACCATTGGAATTCTCCTCTGCATAATACCAAACTTTAGCTGACATGTTTGTGCATATATGCACATGACCCTGTATATATTTACATATACATCTATAGCTTAGATCTAACTTCCACATGAGAGAATACATGTGCCCTTTGACCCTCTAAGCCTTACTTACTTATCTCACTTAACTCTAAGTCCAACCATTCCTCTGCATTATGACATAATATTGCTTTTCCTGATGGTTGAGTAAAATTCATACATATATTCTTTTCTTGATTGATAAGTTCATTGAAGGGCATCTATGCTGTTTCCCTAACTTGGCTATGATGAATAGTGCTGCAATAAACATGGGTGTGAAACTCTTTACTGTCCCATTGGAGGGCTTTCCATCTTTGCGTGTCTTCTTCCATTTCTTTCTTCAATATTTTGTTGTTTTCATTGAAAAAGTCTTTCACCTCATTTGTTAAAACAGGTCTTGCTTTTCCAATTCTACAAATGGTCTAAAGAGCAGGAATATCTCTAATAACTATTTCTAATTTTCTATCTTTCTGTCATAAACACTAACAAACCTAACATGAATTTTAATCTACTCTTCTCCCCTCATTCATTTAGACACAGTCTTTGAAACATCTTCAGCCATGTAAAGAAAGTTGCAGAGAATCACTTCACTAAATAGTGATAAAGCAAAGACTAAGTCAGGTCTTCTGACCATGGTGTATTTTTTTCTTGAGGACTTTGTGACGTTTGTGGCAGTTGATCCTTAGTAATGTCTGTTGAGTTGGACTGACCCATTCTGAATCAGGTGGATTTGAAGCGGGTTAAAAGGATATGTGACTCCAGGTACCAGTGGCTTTCACCTGTAATCCTAGCTACTCAGAGACTGAGATCTGACAATGGCAGTTTGAAGCCAGTTAGGGGCAGGAAAGACTATGAAACTCTAACTCCAATTTACCACCAGAAAACCAGACGTGAAGGTGTGGCTCAAATAGAAGAACATCAGTTTTGTTTGTCCTCTATATGAAGTGAAGTGAGCCAAGCTGAAGGTAGAGATAATCTGCTAGCTAATGGTAGTTGGACTAGTTTAGATACTAGGAAAACATAGTTTGAGCAAAGTATTCTGATTCCATAATTCAACCCCCTCCTAGAAGAAGAAACACTGATTTCAGAGCTGAGGGCATGGACCAAGTGGATGGAAGTTCAAGATCATCCCAGCATAGAAAAATTTATTGGACTCTCTTCTTTTCCTTCTTTCCTTCTTTTTTTCCTTCCTTCCTTCCTTCTTTTTCTTTCCTTCCTTCCTTCCTTCTTTTTCTTTCCTTCCTTCCTTCCTTCCTTCTTTCTCTTTCTTTCTTTTTTTCTTTCTCTCTCCTTCCTTCTTTCTTTTATGCTAGCCCTGGGGCTTAAACTCAGGGCCTGGGCACTGTCCCAGGCTCTACCACTTGAGCCACAGTGCCACTTCAGCTTTTTCTGTTTATGTGGTATTGAGAATCAAACCCAGGGCCTAGCATGCTAGGCAAGCATTCTACCACTAAGCCACATTCCCAGCCCCATACCCTCTTCTTAACTAATAACTAGGCAGTGTAGTATGTGCCTACCATCCTAGCTATCTTGAGGAACAAAGGCTAATCACAGTCCAGGCCCAGGAATAGAAAAAGTTGTTCCTAATCTCAATAATAGCCATCACAAAACAAGAGGAGGTTAGATGTGTGTTCAGCAACAGAGAACCTAACTAGCAAGTGAGCAGTCCTGAGTTCAAACCTCAGTTTATACAACCTCGTTTACTTACGTTCTCATTTACTTACTACTGGAACAAAAGCAGACATTTTACCTAGGCTAAAGCAACCTAACTGTTTTTACTACTTCAGATTGGCTAGTAGGTAAGCCAATCAGCTGTTTCTGTGTGACAAGGTCAGCAGCCACTGCGTTGACAGGACCAGGAGGTAAGCTTTATCCTAGCTCTTTCTCCCTAACTCTCCCCTGTCCTTTCCGTCTCAACTGCATGGGAAAAAAAAAAAATGAAGAACTCTAAGCAGGAACACCTGACTCATCCTAACAAGCCAGCGAACCTAGAAAGGGGGCATAGCTATTTGTACATTCTTCTCCAGCTACAAAATCATGCCAGAAACCTTGAGACAGAACACTAGTTTGGCTTTTCTCCAGTAGCTGCCATATAGTGTGGCATCCATCCAGCAAGATGTGATGTGGAAATTGCCAATGATCATATTCTTGCTATGCATAATCCTTGGTCTATCTAATGTATATGCACATATGTCTCTATAGCTGTATATATGTGTATGTATATGTATATGTATGTGTGTATATAGCTGTATATATGTACATATGTGTGTATAGCTTCTATACACATGCACACACACACATTTGTTGGTATTTACAGGCAAGCTATATATTTGTAACTCTTTATGCCATGGCAGGCAGATCTACTGTGGAACTCAGATACAAGGAGAGATTTTGTTGTTGTTGTTCTGTAAAAACATTCTTAGTTGTAATGTCTCTCTGAGGAGCTGCTCTAATTAATGCAAAACACTCTAGATGCTGCTTAATAAATACTAAGCTTCTTCTAAGTGGTACAAAATTAAGATCCTTTGCTGCAACAGATTTTTCCATATGCCGTATATGCCAGTATCGTCAGATAAATGTGTTGCATTTCAGGAAGAAGAGAGCAACGTGTGGCCAAAGCAAAAACTTGGAAATAATTACAGCTGCAATTCAACGAGTCTTTCCTTAGTACAGACCTCAGTAGACCCAGCTAATGAAGAAAGAAATTAACTGAGTAAATAAAAATATATACATACAAGCTGTAGAGCATGAATTAAAATCACAATGTCTCTAAACAACAGATAATTAAAGAGTGCTTTTTATCTGAACTTACTCTGTTCTGATGAACGCTCCCAGAGTAAATTCCTTCAAAAGCTGGCAACTGATTTGACATTAGCTGTTTGCAGACACAGGCAAAGGGGGGTTGTCTCAGGCAATCTTTTATCCAAATATCTCTGATGATATTCTGGTAAGGAAAATAATCTTCCAAGGAAGGTCTTATTTAGACAGCTCTGATGTTTCATGGATAATTTCTGATTACCTTATTATTCATTCCAGTCAGTTTGATGCCTTCTGGTTATTAAACAAGGAAGTATTTCTTCAAAATCTTTTTTTTTAAGATAAGTTTGAGAGACTTCCTCTCCCCCTCTTATTCCTAGATCCAAATCCACAAATTAAAAAAAATAAATATAACTTTATAAAGTTTAAGCTGCAGTGAAAAGTATTATAGATCCCCCAGTGTACCAAGACATTAAAGAAAAAAAACTCACAGAAATTCATCATGTATTGTCCCTGAGATCAGATTCTCTTTATATTTCAAATTTGAGAAAAATTGGTTCATTCTTCAGCAATTGGACCTTCTTTCCTTTTTCTTATTCTGTCTCTAGACTCCATCTTCATAGTCACTGTAGATTTCTAAGATGTTGGACATAAAAGTTACTAATACCTGCCAAAGCAAAAATAAAAACAAAAAACAAAAAAAAACAAGAAAACCCCCCCAAAACAAAAAATCAACCATGGAAGTCAACCACAGGACAGCAGCAATCCCCTCAGACCATTATTCCAATTTTCCTGACAGATGGAAACTCATCCACATTCCATCTAGGGGAAAAGCAGGAAAATTCTGACTTGTAAATTCTTCTGACCAAGGAACATCTTCTGTCCAGATATTAATGTCTGATCAATAAAGGGCTCAAAAAGGGTAACTAGTAGAAAGTTGTATGTGAGCGAGCGAGCGAGCAAGAGAGAGAAAGAGAGAGAGAGAGAGAGAAAGCAAAAGTGAGGTTGAAATCTCAACTTTTAAGTCTTCTGTGATACCAGTGAACAGTAATTAGTTTCAAGAACAACAACAACAAAAAACAAAAACAAAAAAACTTGAGAGCCCAGATTTTAGTCTTTGAAACTAGCTGCTTATGTAACCCAAGCCTGGAGATGTGTGTGATAGAATGATGTTTATATTGACGTAGACAAAGATTTGCTTAAATCCGCCCCATTCTCTCAGACCTGAGCATTAATCGATCACCAAGAAGAATTCCTTGGAAATCCTGGAGTCCCACACTGCCCGCCCCCCACTCACTCTCTTCCCCTCCCCCATTTTTTTCAGAAGCCCAAGGATGCCTGCTTCATCTTTCACTGTAGTGCAAACAGATCCCCGCAAAGAGAGAGAGGAAGATAAAATGAATTTAAATTCCAAAGGGGTTCCAGTGCTGGTTTCCTAGTCCCCCAGTCAGCAATGTGTTTGTGAAAATTCAGGCTTTTTGTCTCCTAGTAAAAAGGAGCTAAATCTACATCGGTGGCCCAGTCTCGGGTTGCTATTCTTTGCATTTTCTATTGGAGTGAATGAGAGTGAATGAAGTGGCCGGGACCCTCCATTTGATCTACTCAATTGCATAAAGTGACAGAATTCTAATATATTTGTTTAATGCTCTTCAATGAATTTTCACTTTCCCCCCCCTCCCTTGCAGAAAAAGCATGCTAGGGCAAAGTTTCATCCCCCTTTAACACTGGGACATATTTCATAACTCAGGCTATGGTTTGAAGTGATCTTGAGAGGAGTTTTCGACTCAGAAAGTGGAAAATAAAGAAACAGATGTGAAGTTATTGTAGATTCCAGAGTGGGCTCACTGGCTATTGTACCTCCACGGCAGGCGGTCCAAGGGCTGTGCCTTTCATGTTGTAATTGAAACATATTAATTAGATAATTTGTTGTTAGTTTAAACGAAACAAATGCATCACCCTCCCCCCACCCCCTTTGAGATTTCGCAGCCGGTGGGTTGGGTTGTTTTGGTTTGGGTTTTGTTTGGGTGTCTCTGCATGTGTAGCTTTTTGAAGAAGGGAAAAAATTAATCAATATTTATATTAAGCATTTAAGAAAAGATCTCCCCAATCCTTCTTTATTTCTTAACTGAATGCCTTTGGCCAAAAGGAGTTTACCATTGTTCACCCAGCTCTATGCACAATCCTTAACCTTGCCTAAAGAGTTTAAAAGCTACTGTCTACAGCTCTTGCCTACATCTTCTCTTCCTCCCATCCTCTAAACTCACCCTCCTTGAACACTGGGCCAGCATCATGCTTCTGAGATACTCCATGTCTTTATCTATTGAAAGGAATTAAATTAAACTCACTGCTATCTAACATTTTACTCGCTCTGAGGATCCTAAACCAGCAGCTTCTTGGAGTTGCCAGGGCTCCATCCCATCCACATCAGCCAGAAGCAACACTGAGGGGGAAAAAATGTTAGAAATCCATCTATTGTGTAAGCATTTTCCAAATCACAGAGAAAAATCTTAAAAAAACTATAATTAAAGATAGAATTGGGTTGTTTTCTTTAATAGTACAAGCACTCTTGCTACTTTGGGTTCCCAGAGGGAGAATCTAAGGTGATCAAAGAAATCAGTTCTGCACCCGTTTACAAAGTAGAAAAGAGTAGAACTTATCTTGGATCGTGCACCTTCTCATGACTCCTCCAGCATTATTTTAAAGTATTGACTTTGGACTTGAGCCAGGTGAAAGATTTGACGTAACAAAGAGAACCATTAAAAGTTTGGCAGTTATGAACTTCCTTATTTGTGTGACACTTCAGCTAAACAGAGCATTAAGTCTGACATGGTCATTAAAAGATGAAGATGGACTAGAGTTCAGATGTGTGTGTGTGTGTGTGTGTGTGTGTGTGTGTGTGTGTGTGTGTGTGTGTGATGTCGTCTTTGGATTTCTGACCAAGGTCAAAATATCATAGTTTTTTCCTTCACTAAGTAGGATGCCTGCAGATTTGAAAAGAAGGCTCACTATTTCCAAGTTATTTTATTCTTTGCAATATACCATGATTTACCAGTTGCAAAAAAAAATTAAAAAATAACATCAGATGCAGGTCCCATGCCTTACTGCTGCTACTCGGTAAATGTGTGAATATGCGCAATGCTTATCTTTGAATTTCAACACCTATGGTAGGAAGAATAGCTTGTTTGACTGTCTAAATACGTTTTTTAAAAATGTATTTGAAGTTCTGGCCAGCCTCTTTATACTTCATACCCCACTTGTTTCAGAGTTAATCAATTTGGTGCAATCAGGATATACTCTAGACACAGACTTTTATTTTATTTTGTCTACCAGAAACTGTGAAAATATACTTAACTCCTTAAAACGTAAATAGGTTTCTTGTTGAGAACTAAGTTTCAAGAGTTGCCTAGCCTAGGGTGGCTAAGTTTTCCAGGCTTTCTTTGGCTCATCTTGTTGATATAATTGTGAATTGGGCTTGATGAATGAGTTCAGTTGTCCCCTGTCTGATGAGCCTTGGTAGCTTCATGCATTTCAATCAGTCCAATGATTCATTTATTTTCCACCTTTTTTTTTTTTTTTTGGCTGTGTGTGGGATCCTTCCTTTAAAAAAAAAAACATGGTCACACAGGATTAGTTAACCATTGCACTAATTCTAACTTTTTTTCAGGTAACACTCTCCATTAGTAATAGGCACAGATGCTAAATCACACTTTTCTTGGAGTGTATCAATCGTTAGAGTTTCTATGGAATTTTCTGTACATTACAAGCGGGTCTCTGGTTGAGTCATTGTACATAGTAAAGTGTGAATCACCATTTAAGTTTCTCTGTTTTGTAGCTTCATTAGTTCAGTACATCCCTCACTTAGGAAATACTGTGACAACCTCCCCCCCCCCAATCTTCAATAAAGCATCCATTCGCCTCCACCATAAATTATTAGCAAATTTTAATTCTTTGCAAAAAAGAAAAGAAAAAGAAAATACTTTAGAGCCAGGCAGGCATTGAAATAAACTCCATTCACGTCTTTAAAAATAAATAAAGCATCAAGAATTATTTTTTTTGCATGAAGAAGCAATGAAAGAAATCTATTCTGTCCAAGGTGAACAGGTCTTTTGACGTAGAAAGTAAACCCTTGGGTGATTTCTTAAAACAACAACAACAAAAAGGAAGATTTTAATGACTCAATGGTTTAAAGGAATAGGTAAGTGACTTCTCTCTCCTAATAAGAGGTACCAGAATATAAGTATGGAATAAGCAAATCTGTTTTTACTTTTTAAATCTCCTATCCAATCACTACATAAGCCTTATAGTGCTATAAGAAGCATTATATATGTCATAAAATGCATATTTTAGATAAAATACATATCAGAGTACTATATATTTTTTCAATAGCAATTGTTATTTTCTTTCAGCATTATACCTGTGCACCTGATTTATAATAGAAATGTTTAGCCCCATCTTTCCCTCACACTTTGAAGAATCTATCTGAATAAGTCCCACAGAGGAGGCTTGGCTGTTTCCACAGTAAAAAAAAAATATTTTAAGCAAGACTCATAATGCATTTAGAAAGCATGCTTAAGGAGGGAGTACAACCATCTTTTTGTTAAGTTGTTTTCTGTAGCAACTCTTCAAAAACACACAAAACTAAAATTTGAATTTACATATTTTAATGAGAAAATATTATTTAGACTAGGTCATAATTTAATGTAGACACCTTTTCATTTTTTTAATTCTTTGTCTTAAAACAGGCATGCTGGGAACCAGAACATCAATATTTAAAACGCCATGCTAATTCTGTACAGGGAGAACGCAAAATGAAAAGTGAAAAATCTTACAGCTCTGATGATACTTTTTTTCTTTTTCTTTTTTTAAACTTAAGCAGGTCACACCAGAACAGCAGTTCATTTTCCAGTAAATTACCTAAGATGCTAAAGGAATAGGGCAAACAAAAAAAAAGTGCATTTTTACACAGTGGAATACCATTCCTATGCACGAGGATTTACATCTCTTTGCAGCCCTTTAGCTTTGTGGAAAAAAAAAAGTTCTTGTGACAAACAGAAAGACTTGTCCAGGAAAAACAAATAACGATCTATTGGCATCCTTCTTCAAGTTATTAGACAACTTATCTAAGTTCTTCAAGGTTGCCCTTGTTATTTTTTTCTTGGTTTGGGCTTATATTCTTTTCCTTCTCTCTCCTTCTTTCCTTCCTTCCTTCCTTCCTTCCTTCCTTCCTTCCTTCTTCCCTTTCTCCAATAAAATAAATAGCTACAAAGGTCTGTAAGTAGTAAGAAAGTTAACATCCCAATTAACTCTCCCCTTTCCCTCCACCCTCCCCCTCCCCTTCCCCTCCCCTCCACCTGGCCAGAAATTCACATTACAACAGGTAAACTTGTCAAGTGGGCTTTGCCCACTCACCCGCTTTAGCAAGACAGATTCAAGTCCACTGTTTACATGTTGCCGGGCGCTGTGTAAACAATACAAGGGTTCTGAATTCACTTCTTTTCCCAAGTTTTATGATGTTTGTGTGGAGGATTCGCGTCCCCTTTCAAAACTTAGCAGCCTTTCTTCTGGATTCCCAGCGCGGTTGCCAGGAGGGGGTGGAAGGGGGTGGTGGGGGGTGGAAATCAAACAAACAAACAAAATAAAACTCTAAACAAGGACAACAAACACGTCCAGCGCAGCCGGGCCGCCCCCGGTGGACGCCGGCGTCCGCCTGTCCCCGGCCGGGGGGGGACAGAGGTCAGCGCGGCTGGACGACGCTTGGCCTCCTTGAACGCTGCAGAATTCCAAGACGGAAAGGGAACGGGGCTGGGTGGCTGCCGCCCCGGGGGTGGGGTGGGGGGGTCCCATGTGCTTGAGGTGGAGGAGGGTGACTGTTTAGGGGTGTTGGGGGGCGGGGAGGGAGGGTCTGCCCAGCGAAACCTCCCCCCCCCAGGCAGTTTTTTTCCTCTAAGTCCTAACTTTGCGCCGCCGTCGGTGGTTTCGAACCCAGGGCAAGACGTGCTTTTTGTGTTTTGTTTTTCCTGCGTGAAGGCGATCGGTTGAATTCTTACCCCTCCCCACCGCTCCCCCCCTACACACACACCCTTTCCCCCGCTATTAAGAAGGGGTTCGGGGGAGGGCTTTGGAGAGGAGACTGGGTTTTGGAGGTGACCCTCTCCTCTCTACACACAACAGGAGACACCCCGATCTCGCCAGTGGAGGGACACGAGAGACTTCCCACGCGCCTTCCGGCAAGTTTGTGGGTTGGTTTTTTGTGGGTTTTTTTTTCTTTTTCTATTGCAAAACAAAGTTTGAGAGCGAGCGAGCGAGCGAGGAAGGAAAGAAGGAAGAGAAGGTTGGCGGAAGGATGCGGTGCTGGGGTCCCACGGCGGGGCGCGGGGTGGGGGGCTGGATTGCGAGCCCGGGAAAGTGGATCGGGAAGAAAAAGAGACGCGGGGAGGCGGGGGTGGGGGTGTGGGGGAGAAGGGGCCCGGGGTGGGGTGGGGTGCGGCGGGTGGATGGGGGAGGACCGGCTTCCTCGCGCGCGCGCGCGGAGGAGGAGGAAGAGGGGGTGTGGGGGGGGCGTCATCAGTGCACCGCCACCGAGTGCAAGGCGGAGGCCGGGCTGGTGAGCGTCTCGCTGGGGGTGGCCGGGCTACTTTGGCTGGTGGCGGTCTGCGAGGAGGTGGGGCTGAGCGAGGGCGGCGAGTTCGAGAGCAAGGTGGGGATGGGCGCGGGCAGCGCGGGCAGGGCGGGCACCGCGGCGGGCGTGGGCTTGATGGGCACGGGGATGGCGGGCAGCGTCTGGCCGGCTGCGTGGCACAGCGGCTTGAGCGGGACCCCGTAGGCGCTGTAGTCGCCGCTCGTCATGGAGATGGGGGTGGCCGAGTCGATCATGCCCGCCGAGCCGTACACGTGGGGCCAACCGGTGCCCAGCGAGCTGCCCATGGTAGTCAACTGATTGGGGAGCGGATACGCGGCGGGGACGGGTTGCATGGCGGAGAAGGCCAGGCCGCCGGGCATCTTGTACTCCCGGGCGATGATGTTCTCGATGGCGAAGGGGTGTTTGAAGCCCGAGGGCTGCGCCACGCCGCCCAGGTTGTAGGCGGCGGCGGCGGCGGCGGCCGCGGCGGCGGCAGGCGGCATCTGGGGCAGGTGCGAGCCCGAGGCGGCCAGCGCGCTCAGCCGCAGCTTGGCCTGCTGCTGCAGGTACTGCGCCGCGTCGCTCGGCTTGCTGGGCGCCAGGTGGTCGGACTTGAGGACCTTGAACCGTTTGCGGCGCCGCAGGAAGCTGCCGTTCTCGAACATGTCCCCGCAGCTGGGGTGCAGGGCCCAGAAGCTGCCTTTGCCCGGCTGGTCGGGCCGCCGCGGGATCTTGATGAAGCAGTCGTTGAAGGACAGGTTGTGGCGCAGGCTGTTCTGCCAGCGCTGCGTGTTCTCCCGGTAGTAGGGGAAGCGGTCCATGATGAACTTGTAGATCTCGCTCAGCGGCAGCATCTTCTCGGGCGAACTCTGGATGGCCATGGCGGTCAGCGAGATGTACGAGTAGGGCGGCTTCTGGTCGCTGTAGGTGTTTCGGCCGGGTCGAGGCATCTTTTCGGGCTCGGCTCCGCGCGCCCTTCGCCGGGGGAGGGGGGGGCGCGGAGGAAGGGATGCGGGCGGGCGGGTTTCTGGCGGGGCCGGCGGACGGCTTGAATCTGGAAAGGAAGGGGGGCGATGGCAGGGAGGTGGTAGCGTGGATGGACCGCACAGAGACGCGCCTCCGCACCCCCCCACTCCCACACACATCCCCCCTACGAGGCCCACCGGGCCGAGGAACAGACTTCAGGGGCTGAGGAGTTAGGAAAACGCGTCTCCGGATCGCCCCCCGCACGCCCCGCGCGCGCGCTCGCAACTTTACGCACCCCACTGAAGGCGGGATCGGAAGCCCGAGAGGGGCGCGAAGGGAGCGGGAGCGGAGGGTGCGTGTGTGGGAGGGGTGGGGGGGTGAGGGGGAGAAAGTAAGCGGCCAGGACCAGGGTCGGGGTGAGGTAGGGGTGTGTGGGAACGGGCCCCCGGGCCCCGGAGCTCACCTTAAAGTTGTTCCCAAGTTGCGCGTCTCGGCATCCGGGATCGGCGCCCGTCCGATCGCCGCCGGATCCCTCTGCTTTGGAGCTCAGCCCAACCGCAGCGCCCGCCCGGGTTGGGCTGCGCTCGGCGGCGGCGGCGGCGTGAGCCGGGGCTCAGCTGCGCCCCGCAGCGCCCCGCGTCGCCCGGTGGCGCGGCGGCGCTCCCGGCGGTGCCTTTCCCGGGAGGCCCAGAGGATGGGCTCGGCGGAGGGCGGCAGCGGACTCGGGCCGGGGCGGCCTCGGGGCTCCGGAGGGCACAGCTGTGGGCGCCGCGGAGCTAGGTGGCTGCCTCCATGTCCTCCCTCGAACCATCTGATAGTTTTAAGCGGTGGCAGGAGCAGAAAAGACCCCTGTAGCGGCGCTTCATTAATGTGCCACTTCTTAGCTATCATATGACAATCGCCTGGGGAGGAGGGGGGAGGGGAGGAGGGAGGGAAGGGGGAGGAGAAGGAAGGAAGGGGGGGGGGGGAAGGCTGCAGAGGGAGGGGACTGAGCCCGAGCTGAGCTCCTCCTGGGCCAGCTCTGATTTCTTTCACACCTATTTACATGGACACCTTGGCCAATAGGAATCACTAGCAGCTCCAGACTGGGCGAAGGGGGAAGAGTCCCGGCCACTGGCGGAGAGCCGCGAGCACCGGCCCGGGGTGCGCGGTGTGTGAAGGTACGGGGTGGGTGGAGGGGGGTGGGTGGGTGGGGAGAGAGACAGGGAGACAGCGTCCGCGTGGAGGTGGGGAGATGGGGGGGGTGGAGGGGACCATTCATAGGCACCGGGCAGGCCCGAGCTGCTTGGGCCACGCCGGTGATGTTTGACTTGGAAATTGCTGGGCCTGGGGTATTCTATTTCCTCTGCATTGTGTCGGGTTTGTATTGTTCGCTGACTTTCAGGCACGGCTTTCTCCTGAAGCCGACCCTTTTCCTTTGCTTGGCTTTAGCTGGGTTGATTTGCATGGGTTATGTATAAAGAAAACAGACCCTTACCCCCTTACTTTCCTCCCCCCCCCTTACACCCCCAACCTCTCTCCCTCAGTCCTCCAAGAAGTAGGTTGGAATTTGCTTTGACCTTCCTAAACTGCTTCTTCAGCTCTGCGTAGTTGGGTATGTAGCTTTTAAAAAGTGATGAGCTTTAAAAAAAAAATACGAAGTGTAATCTGACAGCCTGGTGTAAGCCTTGTTTTGAATCTCAATGCACTGGCCAAGTGATGGAGGAGGAGGAGGAGGAGGAGGAGGAGGAGGAAAAGAAAGAAAGAAGAGAAAGGAGGAGGAAGAGGAGGAGGAAGGAGAAGAAGAGGAGGAGGAGATGGAGTATCTTGGAGAAGAGACAAAGTCTTGCTTTAAAAGACAGCAGTTTGGTTGGACACAGGAGGGAGAAGCTAACTTGGAAGAGCCTGAGTTGCTTTTATCACCAGATGAGCCCAAGAGATCCTCGCCTTTTCCCGGGTTGTTTGAAACTTTAGGACTGCAGAGTTTCTTGGAAGTTGAGGACGAAAGAGTTTCTTGGAAGACTGCAAGTTGGTATTTTACAACTGAAACGATCCATCCCTCCTTCCTTTCTTCCTTTTCCTTCATTTCTTCCCTTCTTTCTCTTTCTTTTCTTTCTTCTTACATAGGAACAATTTATACAGGGTTAAGAGGGCTCTTAAAGGATCCTGTTAAAACAAGTGCCTTTGAAGATTTGGTTTAAGAACTACTTTCGGGGCACCGGGGTAGGTATGGTGTCTCAGGTGGCAATCAGGCTTGATTGCCGGGTAGCAGGCTCCTTTCGGTTCTGAGTGGCCTCCGATTGGAGGGTAAAATGAATGATTGTCATCATCATCATCATCATCATCATCATCACCACCACCACCCTCCTCCTCCTCCTCCTTCTGGTCTCAGTCCTCTTCCTCCTCCTCCTCCCTCTCTTTGTCATCAAACTGCTATCAAACAGGTAGTGAGGACACCCCCCCACACACACTGCCTGCACCCAGTCTGTGAGATGACGCAAGGAGTTCCCACGCGTTCCCCTGCGTGCTCTCTTGAGCTTATAACTTGACTTCCATGGTCTTAGAAAGAAACCCCAATTGACTGTGTCGTTGAAAACTCAATACCTCCGACAGCATTGAATCATCATCTCCAAAGCCCGGATATTCCAGAGCTTGTTTTGTTTTGTTAAGTTTCAGGAGTTGGCTGTGGGGAGTTATTAGGATGAAATGCCTCCACTTTGATTAATGACAGTAGAGCATTATTTGTGAAACTGCTTGTGGTTAGGCATTTAAAAAAAAAACACAGAAAGCGTTTTTAGCGCGCGTGTGCTCCGCGCGCACACACACACAACTTCACTAACCACACTTTCGGGGGGTGGTCAATAACTCACCAAAACATAACTTAAACACGACGAATTTAGGAGATTAAACAATTTCATTAATATTGAAATGGCTCTCGTGTCTGAGCTGCCTCGCTTGAGATGCAAGCGCACGTTTTCCAATATTAACAGAAGTGCTTGAAGACAAGAATAATGTCACCTTCTTAATTCGGGGAGGAGGGAATAACTAGGAGGAGGAGAAGGAGGAGGATACAAGGAGGGGGGGAGGGCACGTTGAACCCATCTGTGGAGGGGGGGGGGTCTTGGCTGAAACAAGACAGATCAATGTATTGCTTGGCTCCAAAGATTAAGCCAGTTGAATTGAGGTGGAGCCCCGGCTGCGAAGCTTGGGCTAGCGGCTGTCCCTAAGTAGTTTGAAGACATGTGGGGGTATCCTCTGGGCTTGGGCGGGAGGGTTCTGCGGTAGAAGTTGGGGAAGGCCAAAGGGCTGAAGAGACAGTTGAGGAAAGGAATTGGGGAAAAGGCTTGTGTTTCCCCAGCAAGGTCCAGGCCAGATTACAGCTGGAGAGCCAGGCGGGACCCCTCCTGAGTATTAAGGTGCCAGCACCCCCCCACACACACACCCCTAGGATTGTTTTAGGATCCTTTTAGCAAACAGGAGCGTCAGGCCATATTGAAACATAGAGACAAATAAACTATTTCTAGTGGCTGAACTCAAGAGGGTGGGTACAGATCCCGTCGGCTGCACCCCAAGAAAGATTCTTCCCGCCCCCCCTATTCAATGTGAGTTCCTGCGGAGGGGCGAGGGGGGGATAGGTAGGGAATGGGGCCAGAATAATGTTTTCTCGTGATAACAATTGGCATTTTGCTGTCTTGCAAAAGGCTATTGTGTGGCTGTCCAAATCATTGCTCAGAGTAAACAGAAGAATTAACTAAATGCTAAGAGTGGAAACGTTCAGCTGTTTTGTTGTGTTTTTTTTTAAAGCCCAAGTTGGGATAAATCTTTGTAGAGGTACATTGTCCATTCTGAGAAGATAAGTTGTGAGTGTCTATTTAAAACGTGTTTTGCTAAAAGGGGTTTGTTGTGTGTTTGTTTTAGTTTTTGTGCTACTAAAGGGCTTGAACTCAGGGCCTGGGTGTTATCCTCTAGCTCCCCCCCCCCCAAGGCTGGCACTCTACCACTTGAGCCCTAGCTCCACTTCCAGCTTTTTGGTGGTTAATTGGATTTTCTTGCCCCAGCTGGCTTCGAACTTCCATCCTCAGATCTCAGCCTCCTCCTAAGCAGCTAGGATGGCAGGCCTGAGCCACCAGCTCCTGGCTGCTGCAAAGTTTTAATCTCGGTTACTTCTAGAGATCTACAACACCCAGGGGAAGGGAGGGGGAAGGAAGGAAAAGGAGGGAGGGACGCTTTGCATGCTATTTATGCTATTTACACCGTTTTTTTTTTAAGACTGGCATTATAAAGAGAAGGAGGGAAGGAGCACTTTCCAGAAAAGTGCATCCGTCTATTGTACAGAACCCAAAGCAAATAGAAGTGGAGGGGGAAGGAGGAGGGGGCCACATCCGACCCCGGAGGCTTAGAGAGTTGTTGGGAAAACTGTATAAAATACACATAAGTCAATTATACCCATGTGCAAACCAAATGGAAATCTCTTTGGCGCAATAGCCATTCATCGCCTTTGCACAGCCCACCACCGACCACCTTTCTGCTTGGAGAGTTCGCAATAGCCTCTTTTTTTCTTTCCCACAAGCTGGACCACACACGGCTACAGATTTCGTAATAATTTATGCTAATTTCCCCACTATAAATCCACAATTCGCTTCAGTGGCACCGGGGCTGTAGAGGGAGTAGAAAGGAGACCGAGGGGTGACAAATACAATATTGATTTTGATTCCTTCTGTTGTCAAGCAGGTGTGGGTAGGGGGGAGGAGGGGGGCATGCGCAAGGGTGGGGTTGAGTTTGGGGGGGCGGGGGCTCAAGGAGAGGAAAAAGAAGCATCCTAACCTCCCACCCTACCCCCCCTTCCAACCCCTTCACCCACACTCCAGAAAATGACTCGCTTGGGTTTGTTAATATTTACCAAACACCGACGGGAGGTCGAGGGAAAAGAAGCCAGCAGCAGGTTTTAGAAGGTTTCCTAGGCTCCAGAAACAATCCCTGCCAACCACCCCTCCTTGGAAAGCCCGGGGCATTGCAGCACAGCCTCACAGAGCCCCTCTTCTTAAATCTTCCTCCCAGCGATCTTCTAAGCCCTCCCCCACATCCTCTACTGTACCCCCAAATCCTTCATTTCTCTTTGCTTCATTCCCCCCCCCCTCCTTTTAAAAAATCTTTCCTACAAATCTGGCAGCGAAATGTGCGGCGGGAGAAGACGGAAGCCTAGGGATTGGAGGGCCACGGATTGGGGGGAGCTTTTGAAGGGGTTTGTGGGTCTCTCCGACCCCGCCCCACTTGCTGGGCTCGCTCTGGGAACCCGAGCTAAGGCACGGCGCTGCTTTGTCCTATCCGTCATTCTTTACCAAATCTGCACTTTGGTGGCGTGAAGCAACTTAGCTTTCCTTTCAAAAGGATTTTGTTCTCGGGGTATTCAGTACTAAAACAAACTCCCTGAGCCTGTCAGTGGTCAATTAAAAAAAAAATTGCCGTCCTGGTGTCCTGGAGGTTGTTTGTCCTGGGGATCTTTGAGTCCTCCCTCCCACCCACCCCCACCCGCCCCACCCCGTGCTCCCCTGCCCAGCCTCGCAGCACCCCAGACTGCTTAGCTTTCTGGATTGTGGGGAACATATTTGGTCGGAGAAAACTATCTGCCATGACTCTGCCCACCCCCCCCACTACCCCTACTCCGACAAATCTGAGGATTTTAAGCTCACTTTTCCTGGCCAGTTGGACCCAGTCTGTCTGGAAATCTAAAGGGCTAAAAGAAAGAAACGCAGGGTTACCCACTGGCAAGAGCCAGAGCACCCCCTCCACACACAAGCCTTGTGGCCAAAGAACCACACCTTTACTAGATAGTAGGAAAATGGGGCCTCCAGACCTCTGCTTCAGGAGCTGTTGACTGGGACTACATGGGCATTGAATCTGAACTCAGAACTGGAAAGATGAAGAGAAACTTTTTGGGGTTTTTGTTTGTTTGGGTGATGGTGCTGGAGCTTGCACCCAAGGCCCCTGGGCGTTGTCCCAGAGTTTTCATGCTCAAGGCTCTACCACTGGAGCCACAGCTTCACTTCCGTGGTGGTTTTGGTGGTTAATTGGACATAAGAGTCTCTAGGACTTCTCTGCTCCCAGGCTGGCTTTGAACTGAGATCCTCAGATCTCAGCCTTCTGAGTAGTTAGGATTGTGGGCATGAGCCATGGGGTGCCTGGCAGAAACGTTGGATAAATAGTATTATTGTCTCAAATCAGTCTCTCCTTGCCCCCAACCTTTTGGATTCAAAGATGAGACTGTCTACCTTCTGTATATGCTTCACTCTCAGCCAAACAACTTCCCTAGTGCCCACCAGAACTGACCCAGAGTTGACAAGGCCTCTGGACTGACACTGGGACATCTGGACTTAAGTCTGTTTTGCTTGGTGTAGGGGGTGGCTACCTCCTGCACACTTCTAAGAGGCTAGCCTAATAGTGACTGCAATTTAAGAGAGTAGGGAAGGCCCAGGTTTCCATTCATTTGAAAGCCTAAAACAAACAGTAGCTGGAGTTAGGTGCTTGGTCTTGCTTGGCCTCTATCCTTAAAAAGTGCCAACCCTCTTTTTTTTTATAGTGAGCAGGCAATTTCAATGCCTGTGAAAACAACCCAGCACAATGCCCTCTCTTTGCAATCGGTTTGCTAAAGAACCATTTGGTGTTTGCTTTGCTGTGATTTGCTCAGAGACTTCATGGCTTAAAAAAAAAAAATCTAACTTTCCAGATCAAATCCCTCCTTTACTCAAATGGTTCCAGAGCTTTAAACTGAGCAGTAGCTCGCCCACGAGTATTTTGTCTTAAGAAAGTATTTGCAAAAGGTTGGTGGAAAGATTATTTTGTTTTGTTTTTGGTGTGTTTGCTGCTAAACCTGCGTCAGATTTGCATTTCTACTGTGTGGAATGGAAGAAAGCAATTCACATCTTTTTTTTTTTAATTTAAGGAAATTTTGCTAGAGCTACCTTGGTATTGAAGGGATTAACTTGCTTTTTTTTCCCCCTCCCAGCCTCTAACTCAGGGGTTAACACAAGCAGTAGATCAACTGTATAATGTGTGCACTGTTCGCTCATTTGTACAAGCAGAACAAAGGTTGGACTAAGCCAAATTGCATTGCACTTGTGAACCGAGTCTCGATGTGAAGTATCTTTTACAGCGAGGGGAATGAGAACAATTTCGTGTATGTCTAAAAGAGAATAACAAAGCTACTTTCTCCAGCATCTCAAAGTGAAGTAGCGAGGCGTGACATTCCCAGGGTGAGAGGGGACAAAAGCAGGGTCAGGGGGATGAAAAAGAGAATCAAACAGCCACTTTCACTGTCTGCCCTCAACTGCTGCACCTCCGCATAATAGGGAACAAATGTTGTAAAAGGGAGGGGGTTGCTCTCATTCATTCAAAATAGCAAATGATAGCTAAACAACATTGTCAAAACGGAATCAACCTCTGCAGTACCACCCAGAAAAAGGTATTGTGTTTTGTTTAATAGCGGGGTGGAGCCAAGGGTCTTTCTTTTAGTTTCTTTCTTTCTTTTTCTTTTTTTCTTAAGGAGGGGAAAGGGGGGGGGGAGAAACTCACCCTCTACCTTTCATATCCATTTTTTCTTTGTCAGGAATTATGTGTTTGTTTGCTCAGATTTGTGTTAAATCAGGATCTCTATCCAGCTCGGCATCTTATTTTTTTTTAATGTTATTGGGGGTGGGAAGCAGATTTTAGAAAAGTCGATTTTTTTTCATAAAACGTTTCAAAATAAGTTGGGATAAAACAGCTTCCGGGAGGAAAAAAAATAGGCTCGCCATAGAGTATTCAGGTAATTCCTAGTTAGGTGTTGAAAATGTACTTTGCTCATAGTTGGAGTAAAATTGGCTCTGAAATTCAGAGCCAAGTCAGTCTTCTGAAATGAAGACTGTTTTGCATCCGTGCTCTTATTGTTAGTTTTACTTTGGTCTCACATTCCTCCAGTTTTCATTTTTGACTTTCAAACCTGTGGGTCTCCAGCCTTAAAACCCTGCGTTTTACACTGTTTGTTCAGACTGACGGGGGGGTGGGGGCGGAGAGCTTAACCCGGGTGCAGTATGTGTTTTCTTAATGGCAGAAGCGGGCTGCGCGCACCGCAGAACGCAGCGTCGCTTCCACTGTGTTCTTGGAAAGGGTTGAAACTATTTTGAGGCTTTCTTAGTCTCTCTCCCCCTCCCTCCCTCTTTCCATTCCTCCTTCCTTTCTCTCGCCCTCTCTACCCCCCCCCGGGCTTTATAGTTGTGTGTGTGTGTGTGTGTGTGTGTGTGTGTATGTCCCTGCATTCCCCCCTCCCCAGCTGCCACCCACAAAGCAGTTTGCAAAAGGAAAGAAAAAAAAAAACAAAACAACAACAAACCAGTAACAGATCCAAACGGGTCTCCCTCCGCCCCCCCCAACTAAGAATAGGTGGGGGCGGGGCTTGGCGGGGTGGGGGGGGGTGCCTCGCCTCTAGCTTTCCAAAGCCCCACCCCACCAGCTACCTAGTCCCGCCGAACTCTTCCCTCGCTCACCTGGGGCCCCCGGGGGCTGCGCTCCCGCATCCCCGCGCTAGGTACGGACCCCGGTCCCGCGCCCTGGGCTCCCCCGCACGGCGCCAGCTTCGCGCACTCAAGCTGCCCTGGGGCTGAGTTGACAAACTCTCGGTGGATTGAAGTTGGGGGAACCCAGGTACCCCCGTCCTCCCCCTTTCCCCGAGGACCGATACGGCCCCGCCCCACACCCCCTGTCCTTACCCCTCCCCTCCCCTTCCCATCTCCACCTGACTCTCGGCCTCCACTCGCCATTCTGGCCTGGGGTCTGGACCTCAGATTGAGATCCGCAAACTAACTTGGTCTCTTTCCAGCAGCCCAGCCAGTCAGGGATTGTCAAGGGATTTCTTAAGACAGCCGGCCTGGCTGGACACTGAACAGGAGGGAAAGATGGAAGGGAGTGAATGAGCTACACACGGAAAGCCCAGCGCGTTCCATCCCCCCCCCCCCGCCCCGCACCGAGTCCTCCCGCCGCCGGCCCTAGGCCCACGGAGGTGGGCGGATCAATCACCTACCTAACCAGTCCCGGGACAGGTGCCAGTGTCCGGGGACTCTGGCACTTCCCAATCGTGGTTGGTTCACTGCGCTCCTGCTGAGTGAAAAGCTCCCCAACACGCTCGCCACCCACTTGGCATTTATTTCCATTAATACTTCTGTTAATTTAGGATTTGCGCGGGGGGGGGCGCACACAAAATAAGTTTTAATTCAGTCCCCCTGATTTTTCCTTCAAGTGTATCCCTATCTTTTGGGTCAAACTAGAACCACAGAGACCTTCGATCGTTCCGAAAGATTGAGCCAGCAGTGATTTTTTTTTTCTTCTTTGCTGCAATCAACATTTGTGTATGGAGGTCTGGAGCGGGTGGGGTGCATTAATTAGGGTGGGCTCTCTCTTCTTTCTGCGCCGTCAGTAAAGAAAGCCCCATACCTCTCAAAAGCACTTTGAGCTCATTATTATTATTATTATTATTTCTGCTCCTCCTCCTCCTCCCACCCATATTCTCGAGTAGCCAGAACTCGGAAAGGATTTCTGTCTATCCATCTTTCCATTGTTTTTTTTAATGTTTTTTTAAATTTCTCTAACTTGTAAAGACAAAATAACGCTACACACAATCGGAGTAAAAAAGAAAGAAGAAATGGATGAGCTACCGATCTTTTTTTTTCTCACACTTTCCAACTCTTTACCAACACATTAAAAAAAAAGGCAAAGGGGGAGCCTCTGGCTTCAGGGGTCCCCTAGATTGTCAGCTAATAGGGATATGAGCAACTCGGGTTTTTCTTGGAGTCGGCTTGGCCGGGACCTGTTGAGGAGTCGCGGGCGCCGTGGCCGACGGAGCGCGCGAGTGCGCGCGCGCGCGCGCAGGGCCCGGCGTCGAAGTTGGTTATGTAAACTGCTTGTGTATTTCACATTATCCTCGCGCTGTCTGGAGGCAATGTAGATTTTCTAAAGATCTAATGAATAAACAACCAGCAACTGCTGGCGGTGTAATTTACATTGTTAATGCCTACATGTGTATAATAAATATGCATTTGTAAGCCTTCAAATAAACTCTTTTTTTTTTAGTTTTTTAACCTGTGGAGATTTTTTTCCTTTTAAATTCCATCTCCACCCGATCCCCAAACTAAGGTGGGGGAGAGGTTCGCTTTCCTAAGAATGAGTTTATTTTCAGTTGTTGGTATATATATATATATATATATATATATATATATATATATATATATATTAAAAATGGCTCCGAAGGGTAGACCTGCAATCAGGCTGTCTTTCTTTCTCCCCAAATTAAGAGAAGTTAAGATCGACTGGAGAAAGCCTCGGCGGTGGGCTCGCTCAGGAAGAGAGAGAGAGGGAAAGAGGGAGAGGGAGGAGGGAGAGAGAGACAGAGAGACAGCGAGTTGGAGACTCTGAGGCAGAAATCCGAGGCCGGGCTTTCTCAGCACTTCCCCCTGGGGCGGGACTGCCGCACCCACTGGAGCCAAACACCCGACCTCAGCGATCACGTTTCCCCTTGGGGAAGCGCCTGGGAAGTCCCTTACCTCCCCACCGCCACCTTGGGCAGGGGACAGTTTCGCTGGGAATTGCCCGAACTGCGAACTTTCGGCCTGTGCCTCTCTGCAGATTGCATTTTGGACCGGCTTGAAGGGGAGAAACTCCAGGACAGGGTCCTGGGCCAGGGGTCTGAGATCCTAGACTGCCCCTTCCACCGTGGGCTGCCAGACCAGGGGCGCATCGGGGAGCCACGGTCTCGTGCGCCGAGGGGCATTGGAACCCACACGGAAGTCGGTTTCTGAAGCTACACACATGCCCTCGCCACGCGTCCCCGGCCACTTAAGTCGGGCTGGGCGCCCACGTTTGAAATCTCTCCTTTCCACCAACTAGGTGCCACTTTCTTAGCGCGCTCGAAGGCAAATGTCTCATCTCTTCCCCCGTCCTGGCTCTGGAATACATTATTTTAATTAAGTCTATGGCGATTTAGTTTCCTCTGAGATCTATTCCACGGTGCAATTAGGAACGTATTGGTGCTAGCTCGTATGAATATTCAGGAGTGTGTCAATTAATTAGCAGACAGAGGAATCTCATTATGGTGCTCAAACCCCTTTTAGTGTTAAAGCAGAATTAAGGGGATATTTGGCAATGCGCTGGATTAGTGAATATTTTACTGTGCACTCATTTAACTTCATTACCATAGCACTTACACTACTCTCTGATTTTATTAATTAAATTGCTCATTAATTTGTCCCCCGTTTCCAAAAAAAGAAAGAAAGAGAAATAAAAGTTTTAACGTACCACCCAATAACTTGGAAAGTCAACTTTCCACCTAGCTTAAAGCTGTACCTCCCGCTCGCACAGTTGGAGACCGAGCAGGCGCGGTTCCTTCCCCCCTCCCCCCCCCCCCCCGCCGCCTTTATCCGGCAGGTGTGTGTGGGGGGTGGAGAGTCGGACTCAGGCTTTCCGGGACCCCAACAACATCTGGGGTGTCTGGGCAGGGAGGGGTGACGGCGACCACCGAGCAGCCATTCACTTGGGGCCTTCCCTGGATTGTCCTGGAAATCAGGCTCATCTTTCAAGGCAAAACAGAAACAACGCCCCCCACAAAAAAAAAGCTTGCTTCTCCTCTCCCTTCCCCCCGCCAATTGCCGGCGATGGATTTGAGAAGCTATTTGTTTGGAGACTAGTGCCTGGGCACGCCTCCACCTCCTGACTAGGGCTTGCTATTTTCGCGAAGGCGCGCGCCAAAACGCACAGCTACCCAGGGTCGGCCACACGACGCCCCCTAAGGGTTTGCACAGCGCAGCCCCGACGCCTCCCGCCACTAGGGTCCTTTGGTCCACACTTTGGGGGCCACCCCCTCCCACCCCAGGCACCATCTAGGAGGGCATCCTCGTGCGACTCACATCTACCTGCATCTCCTTCGCTCCCACCCCCCCCAAAGGTTAGAAAGACAAATATTAAAATTACTTGCACAAACGGAACTGCTGAAAGAGATTCCCCAATTAATATGCATGTAAAATTAATTAGTTGCATTTGGGGACATCAAAAAATAAGTACCTGGGAAACAGAACACCTTCTGGGCATTTGGGAACATATGCTGGAATTAGAGTTAATTGACTAATTACATAAATTAAGCATTCATTTGGCAACATATCAAGTCTAAAAGATATCTCAATTAATTGTGCATAAATTACCAGGTGAACCGGGGCGAAGGCTGGACCGTCGAGGTTCCCTTTCTCCGACCTCTTTAGGGTCCCCCCAAAATGAGGCTGCAAAGAAGCGGGGGCGCACAGGTCCAGGACAGGCTGGCGGGAGAAGAGGGGCCAGGGAGAGAGCGGGGAACAGGGCCCATGACCCCGGGCAATCGTTAATGCAAGGCCACCCTCCCCCTCATTAAAATCAATTACGCGCAGTTAGATTGATTCGTTTTTGTCACCCAGAGGAAGAACCCTGATCCCTTCACTAAGCCACTCCCCGCACCAATCCACCTTAGTCCGGTATCTGCAGCGATCCTGGAGCCCGTCGAGGTGTCCTCTGGTCCTCAGTTTCCCTCGTGGAGAACTTGGATTGTGGATTTCACCAGGGCTGTTGTGGGTCACTTTTGGATGCGTCGGGACGCTTGGTCTGGAGGTGCTGGATGTATGGTTTCTCTGGAAGAGATCTAGGTCCACTTTTAATTCCTCACCTGGAAATCCACCTTCAAGGGAACTGATACAAAGTAATCTGAGTCTCCGGTTTTGGAGTGATGGTAAATTCATCAAGGAGAGGTAATTAAAAAGAAAATCTAAGAACCCGTGCATACTCCTCAAGTGCACACTTCCCTGATTTGTGGGAGCCCCCGGCTCCCCCTTCCTTCACATGGCATATATAATTCCTTTCCTGTCTTAGGACTTGAAAGAGCAGAACCGCCGTAGCCTGGATGTTCAGGTTGATTTCCTGCTTCTCCCTGCTCCAAGGGGAGTTCCAAGGAACACACTCATAATTCTTCCAGAACAAACCAGCAAATGAAACGCTGCTTTGCCTTTAAAACTATTACCTTGTTGATAAAATGTGAATGAACTTGGCCTAGGCCCCTGGCTCTCCCCCCACCCCCAACCCCCGCCCAAATCTGGGCATTTAAAATGGAGTGGAGGAGCTGTCCCAAAGGAAAGGAAGAGGCATTGGGACAGAAGATAAAGTCCTGCCACTTTCAAATCCAGTGAAATAGCAAGAAAACTCTCACAAATCGCCACCTATTATGATACAATTCTTGACTGCAGGAATGTTGCTTAATGGAGGTGCGCATAAAAGCTACTCCCGCAGCTGTCTGTCAGTTGTGTGCATTGGTTGTTTGCAGAAATATGTTGTCACAAACTCCTCTCTCAACCCCTCAGCTCCAAGAGTCTCAAACTATAATAACTTTATTATCTTCCTTCCTCACTTCCTTCTCCCCTCTCTTCCTTCCTTTCTTCCTTTCTGTTTTCTTTCTTCTTTCCCAAAACAAACACAGAGAGGAAAGGAGAGGACCCTTTTGTATGATTGTCTGTCTGTCTGTCTGTCTATCTATCTATCTTTCTACTTATCTCTCTATCACTTATGTATCTATATCTATACCTTTATCTCCTCATCAAGAGGCTTAGGTCACTTTCCTTACAAAGTAATCCTGACAGCTAGAGACTTAGAGAAAGGCTGAGATCTTGAGTTTCTTGAGACAAACATACCTTTTCATGTAGGGACTTCCTGCTGGAGCCAGATGCTGACAGTACTTGAGGGAGATGTTGACAAGTGGATAATTGTCAGAAGAACTAAAACAGACACTTTGTATACCGTCGAGCATGATTAATTGAGAGTAAATAAAACAACAGCACTCTTTATAAAGTCATCATCCTAGTCCAAATGGGGGGGGGGGGGAAGCCCTGTATGTCTCTAGGAATAAAAGAAGTGGACTTAATACCCAAGGGCTAGTCTTGCCCAGACCTTTAAAGAGACAGCTGGCAATGGTGTGAGTATAGTGAAATAGATAGGCTTTATTGCTTTCCAGATGGTCTGTTCAAAAAAAAAAAAAAAACAAGGGAATGTGTATCCAAATTTACAGAGCTGGATTAGAACATTTTTCTCCCAATTAGCTGAGTTTTACATTTCTTTTATTCAACGATTACTCTTACCCCTCCCTTTCTTTATTCTTCTCCTAAGAGGTAACTCATTTAATGTCAAATGAGCCAGACATGATAAGCCCAAACTGGTGTTGCCAAACAAAGCTGTTAAACGATACTGTGTTCCCTGGAGTCCTAATAAATTGCAAAGGTCAGACTCTTAGTAAACATCTTATGATGGTCTTACATAATAAATGTTAATAGAACAGGAAATGCATGTGTCTTTCAAGGCTGGACATGACTTGTGTATACAAGAAGTACTAATTTCTTGACCCCTACTCTGAATGTTTTGCTAACAAACTTCGCTAATCGTGTGTACGCAGATTTCCACTGTCTCAGCTGGATTGATGTACAGTTGTCTGTAAATGGACAGACAACTTCATACTTAATATCATTTGTATTTAATATAACAACTTCATATTTAATTCTTCATGTGTAATTCTTTGTGTTTAAGATAATACCTAGTAAAGTTCATAACAACAATTCCAAGGCACTTAGAAACACCCATGGATGACTAACAATTCAATTATATTTAGGCTGTTGTATTATTTTATGGTTGGATACAGAATCCTAATGAAGGAAAACAACGCAACCAGAACTTGTTTGGGTTGCTGGGGACCTGTACTGAAGATCTGCTTCTTGGAGCATCTAAGACCAAAGTAAAGCAGAATCTGTTGTAGGCAAGAAGAAGGATGAGAAGGAGAAAAAAAGGAGGAGGAAGAGAGAAAAGAGGCAAAGGAAAGAGAGAGAAGAGATGGAACCCTTCTCCCATCTTCTGAGAACTGGACTTATCTATAAACCAGTGGATTTTTCTTTTGCTTTGAGCTAAGTTCGGAAGATGCTGCTAGTAGCACACTTTTCTTACATCAGAACAACTTTCACATGGAATTCTTTGCCTGCTCCTTCTATTATTTTTCTTCACTGGAAGCAGCAGTTCAGATTCACCCCTTACCTGTGAAGGGTCTGTAGAATAACATTTCAGCTTTGGATCCCAAAGAATTGAATTGTCTCCCTCGTTGGGTGCTGTGTATTATTTTGGTGGCTGTTGAGTTGTGAGGTTATTTATCGTGGCATCTAGAGCCTGCAGCATTTAGAATGGGGCTGAGATGATGCTTCTGCCCATCTCTTAGCTTTTAAGAACTCTTAGAAGTCACTTGCCTGCCCTCCCTTCTTCCTTGACTTTATTTTTCTCTCTCCTTCCTTCCTTTCCTTCTGTAAGCATTTCTGAAGACTAATACAACTCTAGGCAATTAAATAGCAAAGTAGGTATATGATACATTCATTTCAATGTTTAAATGTTAATAGGTAAAAGAGAATTAATAGACACCAACCTCTCAGACTGGCATTTATCATATTGTAGGCTCTTCAAGATTTCAAAATCTTTTAAATAATTCATACTGTTGGCTAGGTGCTGGTGGCTCACGCCTGTAATCCTAACTGCTCAAGAAGCTGAGATCTGAGGATCACAGTTCAAAGGCAGAAAAGTCCATGAGATTTTTTTTTTTTAAATCACCAATAGGCAACCAAAAAGCCAGAAGTGGAGCTATGGCTTAAGTGGTAGAGCACAAGCCTTGAGGGAAAAAAAAGGAAAAAAAAAATCTCAAAGACATTGCCTAAACCCTGAGGTTCATGCCCCAGGACTGGCTCGAGCACACACACACACACACACACACACACACACACACACACATTGGGGGGGGAGGGAGGGAGAGAGAGGGAGGGAGGGAGGGAGAGAGAGAGAGAGAGAGAGAGAGAGAGCAGGCATACTATTAACCATCTGTATGCACGCATCTGTATGCACGGGCTCCACATCTGTGGATTCAAGCAGGAACAGAAAGCATACAAGACAAGGCACAAGGCACATCTGTACTGACATGTATAGAACTTTTCCCCTGTCATCATTCCTGAAATAACGCAGTACAGCAGGTATTTACATAGCAGTCACACTGTATCAAATACTATAAGTAATTTAGAAGTGATTTGGAGTATCCAGGTCCTGGAAGCCTTCTGTGGGCCTCATGAGATTCAAACTTTCTCTATCCTCCCTTACTTTTTTTGGTAGTTGTACAGTGGAAGTTTCCAGAAGCTTCATGATGTGATTGAATGAAGAAAGAGGTGTGAGAATGAGTTTGTCTTGTATTAAGCCAGACATTTAAAAGATTTGTAGGGCTGGGAAGGTGGCTCAGTGGTAGAGTGCTTGCCTTGCATGCATGAGGCCTTGGGTTTGATTCCTCAGCACCACATAAGCAGAAAAAAAAAAGCCAGAAGTGGCGCTGTGGCTCAAGTGGTAGAGCGCTAGCCTTCAGCTGAAGAGCTGAGGGACAGGGCCCAGACCCAGAGTTCAGGCCGCAAGACGGGACCAAAAATAAATAAATAAATAAAAATAAAGGATTTGTAAAACACTCGTACTCTTTTTTTCCCCTTTCTTATCCTTTATTTTGATATAAAAAACTTGCCGTTATTATAAAGGTGATGTACTGAGGGGTTACAGTTTCATAAGTCAGAGTACATTTCTTTTTGGACAATATCACCTCTTCCCTCTCTCCTAGTTTGATTTTTTTTACCTCTTTTAAATCTTTTTTTTTTATTGTGAAAATACTGTACAGAGGGGTTACAATTACATGGGCAAGGTAATGAGTACATTTCTTATCAAGCATTGTTGCCTCCTCCTTTGTTTCCCCTTCCCATCCCTTCCCATCTCTCCCCCACCCATTCGTACTCTTATCATTGATTTTTTTTTTTTTGGTGTTGGGAAATATAGTTACCTTTCATTAAAATGTGTCATCCAAGCCCACTCCAATGGGTCACACTTATAATCCCAGCAATCTGGAAGACTGAGATCAGGTGGGTGGAGTCTGGAGGATAGCCCAGACAAAAGGTTCATCTCAACAGAGAGAGCTGGATGTGGTAGTGCACGCCACTCATCCCCAGTTACTATGAAAGGGAGGATCATGGTCCAGGCCTGCTCTAGCCAAAAGTGAGACCCTACCTTAAAAATATCTAAAGCAAGAAGGTCTGGGGACATGACTCAAGTGGTAGAGTGCTTGCCTAGCAGGTGAAAGTTCCTGACTTCAAACACCCATACCACTAAACAAACAAAAAAAATGTTGTTTATATTAACATTCATTGGGATTTTTAAACTTAATGAATATTTAAAAATTTTTTGAGTTTTAATTACTAATACATTAAATATCTATAGATGTAATGCTGACAAAATCTTTTGGGCAAGTTCTGCTCCCCCCTTCCTTCCTTCCTTCCTTCCTTCCTTCCTTCCTTCCTTCCTCTCTTTCTTTCTTTTCCTTCCTTCCTATTCTTTTTTTTATTTAAAAACCCACTTGTTTCCATTTCCTGGAGTTCATTTCAATAAATATTATTTCATATGATCAGATCTCTGCCTCTGTTCTTTCTTTTAAAGAAAAGGAAACAGAACCAGTTCTTATAACGTTCTAAGGTTTTCTGATGGTGCTGGAGACAAAAAAATGGGAGCACAAAGACATCTTGCAGAATTTAAGGTTTGGCTTCTTCTATGTAGTATTGCAATGAACTTTTTTTCTGTATAGCTGAAAAATGCCCTCTTGGATTAGATGGGTGACTGGCTGGCTTGCTGGAGAAATGGATTAAAACTGCTTTCTATTCTGTTACTTTATAGCAAATGAAATTTTGGACACTGCAAGCAATGTCCAGAGAGCATTAACTGGCAATAGTAAGAACACAATTTGCAAATGTGTTTGCATTGAGGTCAAATGGTAATTTATATACACACATATATATGTATGTATATCATTCAGTTTAAATAGAGTGTAGTGGCCTTTGAAAAATAGGAGTCAATCAACATACAGAATATTTCCAGCACCCAAAACTTTCCCTCCTACCTTCAGCCTCTTTCCTCACTCTCAGTTGTTATGTATGTACTTTTTGTTACTATAGTTATACTTTTTCAAAGCTTCATCGAAATGAAATCAAAGTACAGAAGAATGTCTTTTGTGTCTGGCTTCTCTTAGTGTAATGCTTTGATTTCATTCGCATTAGTTCATCTGTCTGTAGATGATCCCCTTCCTTCCCTTCCTTCCTTCCTTCCTTCCTTCCTTCCTTCCTTCCTTCCTTCCTTCCTTCCTTCCTTCTTTCCTTTCCTTCTTTCCCTCCCTCCCTCCCTCCCCTCTTCCTTTTTCCCCTGGTCCCAGATCCTTCTTTCCCTCCCTCCCTCCCTTCCTTCCTCCCTCCCTCCCCTCTTCCTTTTTCCCCTGGTCCCAGAGCTTGAACTCAGAGTCTGGGCATTATCCCTGAGCTTTTGTGCTCAAGGATAGCTCTTTACCACTTGAGCCACAGCGCCACTTCAGGCTTTTCCTGAGTAGATTATTGGAGATAAGAGTCTCATGGACTTTCAAGCTGGCTTCAAATAGCAGTCCTCAGATAGATGATCTCTTTTCATTCAAATAGTCCACTGTATGGATGTGGATATACCATAATATTCTATCTGTTCTATTAATGGGCTTGAGGGTTATGGGTTTGTTTTCTTTTGGTTTGGTTTGGTTTTCACCATCAATCTAACAGTTTCACAGAGCAAGTTATTTTTCAGAAACATTTAAACAAGATCCAATTTACCCATGTTTTCCTTTCATGAATCATGTTTTAGGTGTTGTACTTTAAAATATCATCACCAAATCCAAGGTCACCTAGGTTTTTCCTGTTGTCTTTTAAAACCATGGGAGTTGTTACATTTAGGTCTATGGTGTCGTGTGTGTGTGTGTGTGTGTGTGTGTGTGTGTGTGCGCGCGCGCGCGCCCCTCCCCTTGCAGCCTCTCCCCCCATCCCAAGCGTGCACCAATCCTGGGCTCTATCCCCTGAGCTTCTTTTTGCTCCATCCCTGTAGTTCTGGCTTCTTGTTGGTAAATTGGAGGTTAAGAGTTCCACCCACTGGCGCCTGGCTCTCTGATGTGTTTGGAGTTCGCTTTTGAGAGGAGGGTGTGTGTCTGGATTCATTTTTGTCTCACCTGGATATTCAGTCATCCTAGCACCCTCTGTTACCAGTGTTTATTTCTGGACTTTCTCATGGTTCTTCCACAGGTCTGGACTTAACAGCGGTGTCCTTAATTTAGCTTGTTGTGGCTTTTTACTACATCATATTATCAGTCATCATTCATGGTAAGTCATCACACATTGTTTTTCTTGGTGTATGTGTATGATTATTGTGGTTGGGGTCCACTGATGTCCTTCAATTGATGAAAGATATTTTTCATCAAATTTGGAAGCATTTTTTTGCCATTATTTCAATCATTTTGTGCATCTTTCTTTTTCCTTCCAGAAATCTAATTATGTATGTGTTAGATTACTTCACGTTGTTCCGGAAGATCTCTTATGTTATCAGACACACTTTCCTTCCTCTAACATGACTCCATTCCTGTGCGCTCACATTTCTTCTCCTTCTTCCCCTTCCCCTTCCCCTTCCCCTCCTTCTCCTCTTCCTTCTCCTCCTCCTCCTCCTCCTCCTCCTCTTCTTCTTTTCTTCTTCCTCCTCCTCCTCTTCCTCCACCTCCTCCTCCCCCCCCTTCTCCTTTTTCTTCTGTGGTGGTACAAAGGGGTTTTGGTTCCACATGTCAGTTTATGAGTACAAGGCCTCTTAATCAATGTCATTCCTTCCATCAGTCTTCCCCATTTCTTTCTTCACACTCTTGATAGTTTCCATGATTAACCCATCCAGTTAATTTTCATTTCAGGTATTAGGTTTTTTACATCTAATAGTGTCACTTGGGGGCTTTTGGACTATTATTTCTAGCCTTGTATCTGTTTGATTGATTTGTGTCCCAGTTATAGGTCCAGGTTTTGCTTTTGTTCACATCCCCAAATTTCTGATTGAATGTTAGTTACTGTGGATTGTAAATTATTGAGTGGAGAAAGAATGCTGAACCAATTAACTTATTGGATTGCTTTGACCCTTTTGACTCTTGATTTTAAGATTTCTATGTCTGGCTCATTGCAACTGTTACTGGTTTTCTTTTAGTGCCACTTTGAAGGTGGGAATCTTGAGAAAACTCATCTGGATGCCCAATGTATTATAGGCCTCTCTGCTGGCTGGGAAGGGAAAATTCCCCTCTGTGGGAACTCCAATAATTGTTCTGCTTACTGCTCTCCATGGTTCTTTCCTTGATGTCTTGGTAGATCAGAGGCACTGAGGGAGACCCCTCCAGATCTCCATTAATCTAGCATGCAAGACAGGTGCTGGTAGTTCACACTTGTAATCCTAGCTACTCAGAAGGCTGAGAGCTGAGGATTACAGTTTGAAAGCAGTCCAGCAGGATAGTCTGTGAGACTCTTATCTCCTGTTAACCAGCCCCCCCCCAAAAAAAGAGCCAGAAGTAGAGTTGTAACTCAAGTGGTAAAACGCCAGCCTGAGAAAAATTAAAGAGCTCAGGGCCAGCACCCAGGCCCGGAGTTCAAGCCCCATGACTGGAAAAAACAAAACAAAACCTAAAAAAACCAAACAAACAAATTCTATCTTCTTTCAGCTCTTCCCAAACAGGCTGTAAGTATTTGTGATTTTCCCTTTTTTAGCTAGTCCATGTCCAATAGAACTTTTGAAGATTAATTTAAGAAGGGAAGGTTTGAAGAATTAGAAACATATGACATTCAATGTGTTCAAATATTTCTTTACTGTATGCGTTAAGTATTTTGCAAAAAAAATTACTGTCCTCATTTACCAGAGAGAAAAACTTTTGCTCATATATTTCATGATCCCTGAATAGAAATAAACTTTCCTAAAAATACCTACCATGACTGCTATCATGTTATCTTTATGAATTCCAGGAAATGGAAACAAGCTGTTTTTCTTTTGTTATTGTTGTTGGTAGTGATGATGGTGGAGTTTTTGCTTTTGGGTTTTTTTTGGGGGGGGGGTTGAGCAGCACAGGATGAAGGAAGGCTGATGAATAAATGTAATCATGCTATTCAGTATACACTATGTGGAAAATGACCTTTGCAACCTTTAGGCAGGGATGGGACAGGGAAACTGGGGAGAAGCAAAGGAAGGGGTAACAATGTCCAAAAAAGGAAATGTACTTACTACTTGACTCATGAAATGGAAACCTTTCTGTATGACAACTTAATAATAACAATAAAATTATATTAAAAATAAAAAATACGAGTTCCATCTGGAGATATGAAATCCTCCATTATCTTTTCCATATTCTGATAATTAAGCATGGTATAATCAATAGAGATTAACCGTGATTATGAAATCATAAAGCAGCTCAGAAAAGCATGGTTAGATTCCTTTATAATCTTACTGCATAAATCCTTATTTGTACCTTCACCTTACCAATGAAAAAAAATCAAGTTTCTAATTTTGCTGGAACAGTATTTATGATTCTACTGCTTCTTTTTAATTATCAATCCAACAGAATTGAATATCTACACAAAGGGCTAAGCTTTTAAAAATTCCTAGCTTTTTATTTTCATTCTGTCTCCTCATATGTGGACTATGTGAAAAGTCATTCTAGGGTTTTGTATATTACTTTGGAAAATAACTGTGAAGTATTTCCCTTTCACACAATTGTATATTTAACTACAAAAAAAGTCATCATGTCATGGTTGCTATGAACCTCTAGTGTTCTTTGTTATCAATTAAAAATAACCTGCATTTCCAGTTCTCTAGTTCCTTAGAGACTATTTTTTAAAAGGCAACCTGAATTGTTTCACCTTCATGCAAAACCAACTCATTGTTTACAAGATGAATACAGAAACAATACAATTAGAGTGAAGAGTGTTTTCCTAGGGTTCTCTTGAGAAAGAGTGGAAGAGACACCTTGGTATGTAGCATGGAAGACATTCTCTATAGAGCTAATTCGCTATTAATGCATTCTGCTAATCAAGTTTATTTTCTCTATTGGCCCAAGTTAGCATTAATCCTTTAGTTTGCAAATGCTACCATTCTAAAATGACATTTGTGATTTGATGGCTGGCAGTGTCATTGTAAGCTGGCTGCTGATTATTCGCATTCATTCTAGAAGGTGAAATTATCCCTACCATGTTTTTTTCTTACTTGCAAAATTAGTGGAAATGCTTCTATTACAGCTGATCAGCTGGTATCACAGCAGGATGCTTGTAAGAATTACTTAATATCTCTTTGTTTATAGTCTTCACTGAGATGAATATATTTAATGTCATTTGTCAACTGCTAACCAGCTACTGATGTTAACTATTTCTGCTAAAGAATTTTTTGTTCACAGTCCTATGCCATGTCGAAGGTTTTCTTATTTTTATTATTATTTCCCTTTATATATGTAAAACTATTTTAAATTATATCTTCTTATCTTTGTGTGTGTGTGTGTGTGTGTGTGTGTGTGTATGTATATGTGTATGTGTGTGCTAGTTCTGAGGCTTGAACTCAGGGCCTGGATGCTGCTCCTGAGTTATTTTGCTTAAGGTGGAACCACTTGAGTCACAAAGTGCCAGCTTTTTTGGTGGTTAATTGGAGATAAGAGTCTCACAGACTTTCCTGCATGGGCTGGCTTGTCAAACATTTATCCTCAGACCCCAGCCTCCTGAGTAGCTAGGATTAGAGGTGGGAGCCACCAGTGCCGGATGAAAGTGTTTCATATTTTTAAAAAAATGTGCTAACTCCAATGAACATAAGAAAGCAAATCAAATCCTTGCATCAAAATAAGAGTTGTGCTGAGAGTCAGCTCTTATTTTGAGATATTGGAGAGAGGAGTTATACACGCTTCAGGTTGATCATTTCAAATATGAATATCATTAAGCTATTTCTCTAAATCTAAAAGCAATACTCAATCCAGCCACCCTCTGCTGCAATGTATTCTTAAAAAAGATTCATTTCCAGTTAAAAGCCATATATCAGAGGCAAGAAAAATGAATGTCTTGGATTAGAGGCTTTGTGGATGACCAGAGGTCATTTTAGTCATCCAGTAACATAAGAATATTTAAGTAGAGAACGAGAGAACAGTTTTCAAGATGCCTGATGAGTCAAGACATGAAATACATCCATTCTGGGAGCTATTTCAGGGATATACTGAAACATAAATATAACTAAAGACCTAAAGTGTTGAGCCAAGTGAAGAGGCTTCCAATAAAACTCTACTCAGACACTTTGCATAGTTCCCTTTTAAATCAACAGGTGCTGCTGCATTTACATCTAAGGGTATCATGTTTCCATAATTTGCCCATTTCTGGTTTGGAGTCATTTAAAAAAATAACGGTCATAGAAGTTTACAGTGCTTTTTTTTACCTGTTTGTTCTTACGTATTTCACTAAATCCCCAGTGATCCTACTTAAGATTTCAGTGCTGTTTAACAGGGAGATTGAGACACTCATAAGCAAGCTATTCTCAGATTATCTTATTCTTGATTAAATTACTCAAAAATTTTAATTTGACACTATATCACTCTTTCTAAACATGGAAGAATAGACAAGTTTCTTTGGTATAATAACATCTATAGGCTTAATCAGTACATTAAACTTCATTAAGAAAAATTCACAAGAAAATAAAAAGAAAAGGGAGATTGCAGTTAAAAGATTCAATACATAGCCTAGGAAACTAGAAAAAATTTGAGGGGAAGTGATGGGTTGGGAGGGATGGAGAAGGATGAAAGGGGTGAGTGACATTGATCAAGATGTGTTGTACTCATAAATTGACATGTTGAATGATAACTCCTTGGTACAACTACTTAAAGATAATAAAACTAGCTGGGTGCTGGTGGCTTGCACCTGTTAGCTTATCTATTCAGGAGACTGTGATCTGGGGATCAAGATTGGAAGCTGGCCAGAGCAGGAAAGTCCTTGAGACTCTAATTTCCAATTAACCACCAAAAGCTGGAAGTGGAGCTGTGGCTCAAAGGGGTGGAGGGCTGGCCTTGAGCAAAACACTCAGGGACCGGACCAGTACACGCATTAAAAAAAAAGAACACTTTATAAATTTACAATTCATCCTGTGCAGGACAGGAGCCGAGAATGTCCATGTCGTTTTAATTTTAGTATAGGTGTTCCTGATGTTACTATATTAATTAAAGTTTTTGTTAGAATATATTAATTATATAATGTCTCATGTCATTTTATATATTTATATAACATATTTTGCTTATATTCGTCTTCATGTAATTCTTAATACCTTTTCAAAAAAAGTCCTAAATAGAAGGAGCATGGTGGCACCTGCCTGTAATGCCAGCACTGGAGAGGCTGAGGTAGGAAGAGCTCAAGCTCAAAGCCTGGTCCATATAATATATATGTATGTATGTATATATATGAGATCAAGGATCAAGGTGTCATTATATATAGAGAGAAAAAGAGAGCTACATATATGTTAAACTTACTACTCAATAATAATTTTATAACTGGTCATATTATTATACTGTAATTTGTTAGAGTCTAGAAATAATGTCTGTTTCTCCATGATAAATTCCTATGCACAATCACAATTTCCAGGCATGCCTGAGGTTAGCAAATATATGTGGACTAAATGAATGTCAGTGGCTTCTGCATTCTTTTGTTTATTCTCCCTCACACTTTTTTTTTGTTGGTCATGGGACTTGAACTCAGGGCCTGAGCACTGTCCCTGAGCTCTTTCACTCAAGGCTACCACTTTGAGCCACAACAGCACCACTTCCTGCTTTTTTTGGTGGTCGATTGGAGATAAGAATCTCATGGACTTGTTTGGCCTGGTTTTGAACCATGATCTTCAATCTCAGCCTAGCTAGGATTACAGGTGTGAGCCACAGGCACCCATGCCCATGCTCTTATACCTGCACAACTGTGAGTATTGTTACCTTCTACCTTCTGCTTGGAGTATTGTCATGTAGAGTCCCAACCAGAAAGGAATCACTCTTCCTGAAATCAGAGGGAATTTAGTACAGAGAACTGGTTGCACAGGATTGAGAAAGAGCTGAGAAGATTAAAAAAAAAAAGAGGATGGAAAGTAACTTGCAGATTAGGAGCAATGGGGATCTGCACTCCTCAACTGGAAGGGCAGAAGGAAGTATGGGGAGCGGGGAGTGTTACCACAGCTCCTGAGCAGGGAGTTCTGCTGGGAGCTGAAACCATTTAAGGGTTGTTGGATGGTGTAGAAACACAGAAGGGGAGGGATACTCAGAGCTTCTCTCTTCCTTCTGTCTTTCTATCATCCCCAGGCCCAGTACCATGGCCACAGGGCCCAGGAAAAGCAATCTACAAACCTCCCATCCCCTTCCTTTCTCCTCCACCCAATACCCAGCAGAGTGGGAAAGCCCAGGTAATGCTTCAGAGAGTGAACACGTGACACATGATGAGGCCACTTCTGTGCTTTCCATCCCCCTCAGACTTGTCACTTCCTGTACAGTTATTCTTCCCCAATGTGACTCGACAGTGACATTCCACCAGTATCCTGTGATTTGGAGAGACCCTTTCCCAGAGTGCCTGACAGCTCAAGATTGGGTAGCTGCCTTATATTTTCCATGCTGCTTGTCTAACAAGAACCCAGCTCCAAGGTCCTTGCTTCAGAGCTCACCCATCAGCCTTACAGAGGACTTCACCCCAAGAGACCACAGGTGATTCCCTTGGGGTTTGGGATGGGAGAGAGCAACGCTTAAGTTTGTTATTTTTTTTTCTACATAAGCTTTAATATTTCACCACATTAAAATTTAAAAATAATGTTGGAAGGAAAGTATTTGACTTGTATAATGTGGGTTTTTTTGGTTGTTTATTTTTTTGTCAGTGGTTGGGCTTGAACGCTGGGCCTGGGTGCTGTCCCTGAGCTCTTCAACTCTATGTTCTCACTCTACCACTTGAGCCACAGTGCCACTTCTGGTTTTCTAGTGGTTTATTAGAGATAAGAGTCTCATGGGGGGGGGGGAAAGGGGGGAAGGAGAAGGATTGGGATGGGGGGGAGGGGGGAGGCTGGGAAGGGATGTGAAGGGTAAACAAAGGAGGAGGCTGCAATGCTTGGTAAGAAATGTGCGCATTATCCTGCCCATGCAATTGTAACCCCTCTGTACAGTATGTTCACAAATAAAATAAAATAAAATAAAAAGAAAAAAAAGTTTGTTATTTTTGTGTATGGGTAGCTGTCAAATCACTATAATTTAAGGACTACTCTTCAATAAAAATCTTTTTCCTTTGCAATCATTCACCTTTCTATTTCATAATCCATCAATGAGAGTAATGTATGTTGTAAAAATCAAGACAAGCTACAAATTAAGATATATTATTATTACTACTATCTATAACATCTTTCCACTGAGGTATTAGCTTCGATCTTTACAATTAACCCAGTGCTGTTAAGGCAAGGTTTCACACCCTTACCACTGTTGACATTGGCCCAGACAAATTAGAAATTCAAGTGAGTGTCTTCGCTCACTAACTGAAAGGTTACAGAATATTATCCAAAGATTAGGTTTTAGAAAATTGTGTCTTTGGACCCTGAGAGACAGCGTTAACTTTCCTTTCCCAAGGAAAATAGTTTTCCAGCTGGCTTTAACTTAATGATTAAATTATTTTTCATTATTCCCCCTCCCCCCTCCACCTCACATCTTAAATCTTTTATTTCTTCCAGATTAACAACACCTTGTTTCCCTTCATCACATCTGTCTGTCTGCTCACTAATGGGCCCGCTTCCTTCTTTGTCAGCAGTTGGCTACCAGATGACGCTTAGATAAATGGTTGTCAGCTTACCTTACGGTGGTTTTTGGATGGAGTCTGGATGGCAGTGTGGAACAGACACTCCCAATAAGAAGAGGCCTGCACTCTCTGCAGATCATTGAGCCCATATGGATCAGAGCAGCTGGAAGGATGGATTTGCTACCTGAGGCCAGTAGTTGTGTCGCCAACCGTGACTCACACTTGCTGACCCTCGTAGAATGCATGGCAGTTGAGGGATTGTTGATCACTCCTCCCCATTTTGTGATGGATGGTCTTGTTCAAAACGGATGGTCTTGTAAACCAGTGGTGAGTTTCCATGTCTCACAGATGTGAGGAGGGGCGCATAGTCAATAAATAATGCCTTGCGCTGCAGGAACATGGGCCTGGAATGTCCTGCCAATGAGCAGGTGTGAAGTTAGCTTAGGCTTTTAAGAGCTTTTTCTGCCCTAGAAGGGGGCCATTATTCAACTTACTTACTTTATTTACTAATTACTTATAGCATTTTAGTTCAAATTCATCCTCATTCAGTACTTACAGGATTTGTTTTTTTTTTATTTCCGTTGTTCCATGTTACATATGATAAGAAGTCCAATTCCAGTTTAATTTGCCATGGAAGATAAGTGATCTCTGTGTACTTTACCTCTCACTAAAAACACAGGCATCTTCTGGAAGCTTATAAGAATTTCAGCTTACCTCCAACTACCATGGTTTTGGGTTCCTCCATTTCTAAAGATATTTAGTGAATCCTCTGTATTTGATCATTTGCACTTTTTACTTCATGGAAGTATTCTCTTGATTTGTATGCTTCCATTTTCCCTGTTAGCTCCTTGCACAACTTTGATTAGGATTTGGATCTTCATGAACTACTATTATCTATGACTCACTAATTTTAATTTGTTATTTTTGTGCTATGTTTTGGGGAATGCTTTCAGCTGGATCATTAAACTATATACCAAGTTTTAGCCACGTCAAGTGTGATCATTGGCTTTTCCCTTTGAATTATGTTTTATATTGACTTTCATAGTTTTAATTTCTAGAAATTTTGGATACTATTTTTTTTCAACAGAGTCTCAGTATGTAGCCCAGGGTTGGCCTGGAACTCAGATTCCACTGATGAGGGCAGAGATAACAGGTGTGTGCCACCATAGCTTGTTGTGATAATTCATTTCAATAGTAGACTGTTCTAGCTTTATGGCTCAGATGTCTTTGATCTCACCAACAGATAAAAACTATTCTCTTTAAGTAATTCCTCCTTCTCTTCTTCCTCCCCATCCTCTTCCTCCTTCTCTTCTGCTGCTACTGCTGGTACTAGGCCTTGAACTTAGGGTCTGGGAATTGTTCCTTTACTTTTTTGTTCAAGTCTGGCACTCTACCACTTGAGTCATACCTCTGCTTCCAGATTCTTGATGGTTAATTGGAGATGAATCCCACAGATAGCATTGTACTCATAGCTGGACTTACAGATCCTTTTATACAACTAAATAATAAGTCTCAAAGATTTTCTGCCCAGGTTAGTTTCGAACCTTGATTCTCAGATCTCATCCTCTCAATTAGCTAGCATCACAGGCATAAACCACTAGTACCTGTCTTGCTCTTATTCTTAAAAGACAAGGATAGTTTTTAAACTTTAGCTTTGCTGGATAGAGAATTGTAGGGGTGCGTGCATACGTGTATGTGTGTGTGTGTGTGTGTGTGGTGCACTGATAGCTCTGTCTGGTATTTAGTTTTTGCTTAGTCTTTTGAAGATAAAAATAATTTACCACCTGCTAAGTTTATTTTTTTTTCTGTTCATATAATTGTTATTGTTTTGAGAAGCTTTGTCTTTTCTCTCTTGCTGCCTGTAAGACACTTTTGTTTATTTGTTTGTTTAACTACTTTGGAGCTCTGACATTTTTAACCACAATATGTCTAGGATTTATTTAAAGTTATTAATTTGTAGTAGTAATATAGTAGTAACTGTGTTTGTGTTTCTGGATTTATATTTCTCGTGCATTCTGCAAACTGTCTCAGCTATTATTTCTATAGCTTTAATTTTTTTTTTCTGATTTCACTACTAAGTAGTCCAGGCTTTCTAGATACATATTCGTGAACTGTTGTATAAATCCTCTCTTCTACCCTGGAACCATGCTTCACCCCACAAAAATAAATCTATTCTGATTATGGCAACATTTATTCTTATAGGCCAGTGCTCCCCACCTGAAATGCACCCTGAAAAATATTTTGGTACCTTTGCCACATGGATGAGGGGCAATAAAGATTTGTATTTCATTAGAAATAGTCTACCTTAATCTCATTGTCTCCTAAAAACAATTCAGCTCTTTAACCATTTACCCAGTTTGACACAAATATCCTCCTCTGGACCATCAAAGAAGGACCTGGGGTCTATTCATTTCTTGGATTATTTCTGAAAAGTCTATTTATGATCAATAGCTATTTTTTTGTTGTTCTCCCTCATTTTGTGTGCATTTTCTCTCTCAGCATTTACTACTCAAAAACTCCCCAGGGACTAGGCAACACCCCACAATCAAAGGCATAATTATTTCTGCAGCAAAAAAAAATATATTCTCACTTGTAAGTGGGATAAACAGAATCTTTAATAATCTCATGTCAATTCAGGTCAGGTTGTCCCATTAAATGAGAGCTGATCAAATTGGGTTTTGCTGCAAAAAGAATACAGAAAAGAACCATTCATAGCTTGTTTTGAATTTTGGAATTGCAGATAAGGTATTGAAGACTTATAATGGTAACAATAAAGAGGAGAAAGAAAGTTTGAATAGAAGTCAAAATATGCTAACAGGCTTGCCTATGGAGAAAACTTGGGCAGAATGAGACCTCTAAAGCATCCAAAACAAGAGGAAGTGTGACAGAGAAGTCTCAGCTGAAATAGTTGTCTTAACTGATTGAAGTTGCATTATTTCACGTTAGCAAATTTGCAAAAACATATCACTACATGAACACATAACTAAGGCTTCTTCCAGGGTCTTGAGAGAGGTTCATTCAAGTTGGAAGCCCTGGAGCTTAGATTTCATTTGCTTCATGATAAATCCGACTCTGGGTAGAAGAAAAGCATATTGTTAAAGTAACTAACAAGAGCTCAGAGCCTCCTCCAGCTACTGATATTCTTCTGTAAAACTCTCCAATCAACTCTTCATATTTCATAGAGAACAAGACTCTAATATGAATATATTTTATCTTCATTCAAATTATATTGAGTACATGCCCTCTTTTCTGGTCCTACTAATGGCTACACATTTCTATATGCATGTTCTGTAATTTAACTGTTCATTTGATGGATATTTCAAGTTTCTTACACTTTGTTCTCACTAACAATACTGAAGTTAATGTTTTTGTAAATATATCTGAACAAATAAGTACATAGTAGAAATACCTGAAATAGACTGCTGGGTCCAAAGCAGTATGTGTTTACATTTTGACTGATACTTCCAAACTGACTCCTCTTAAGGTTTGCACAGATTTATTCTCCGCAAATAGGGGGAGGGGTATACATATAATATTCTATTATGTATGATATATTAAATAATATTCATATTATTTTGCATATACAGGTATTTTTTATGGATCTTAGTTCACAGAAAGTATGGTATAGTTTGAATGTCCTCGTCAAATTTACATTGAAATTTAATTGTCATGGTGATGATGTTAAGAGATGGGTAGATAGGTCAGAAACATACTACCCACATAAATGAACTGATGTCACTGTCACAGCCTTGATCAGCAAAAAAACTGTGTTTGGCCTGGGGATTTCCCTCTCTGTCTTGGGCATGCCTCCTTAACTTCTGCCATGTTTTTAACATAGGCAGAAGAACCTCAGCAGACATGGCTCCTTGACCTTGGACTGCCCAGTCTCCAGAATTGCAAGTGGAATAAATTTCTACTGTGTACAAATGACCCAATTTGCCCTACTCTATTACAGAGTAGGAAAGCGACTAAGGTAATGTATCATTCTAAGTAAAATTCAAATCTGATAGGGGATCAACAGTGAGGCTTTATTGTTTTGATTCACCTTCCCTTTTACCATTAATTAGAGTTTGCTTTTCTTAATAGCTATTCCTTCATTTTTAAAATTTTATTTATTTTTATTTTTTCAGTCATGGGGCTTGAACTCTGGGCCTCTATCCCTCAGCTCAAGACTAGTGCTCTACCACTCGAGCCACAGTGCCACTTCCAGTTTTCTGGTGGCTTATTGGAAATAAGAGTCTCATGGAGTTTCCTGCCTGGGCTGGCTTTAAACCATGATCCTCAGATCTCACCCTGCTGAGTAGCTAGGATTTCAGACATGAGCCATGGGTACCTGGCTAACCATTCCTTTATAATTGCCTGATTGTTTTTTTTTTTTTTTTCGGTCATGGGGCTTGAACTCTGGGCCTGGGCACTGTCCCTCAGCTCTTCAGCTCAAGGCGAGTGCTCTACCACTTGAGCTACAGCGCCACTTCCGGTTTTCTGGTGGTTTATTGGAGATAGGAGTCTCATGGTCTCTCCTGCCCGGGCTGGCTTTGAACCGCGATCCTCAGATCTCAGCCTCCTGAGTAGCTAGGATTACAGGCGTGAGCCACCAGCGCCCAGGAAGTTTTTTTTTTTAATTCTAATATGTGGTAGCCATCATGTTATATTGATTTGTAAAAGCCCTTATTTCCCAGGTTACTGTTACTATGCATGTCTGTGTCAAAAAGTCTGTAAATATTTGTTCCAATTTTTTCAGACACAGCTTGTTTGGTTGTTTTTATTTTCATTTTTAGTTTTTGCCAGTCCCAGGGCTTGACCTCAGGGCCTGGGCACTGTCCCTGAGCTGCTTTTGCTCAAGGCTAGTACTCTATCACTTGGGCCATTACATCACTTCTGGCTTTTTCTGTTTGTGGTACTGAGGAATCGAACCCAAGGATTCATGCATGGGAGGCAAGCACTCTACCACTAAGCCACTTTCCTAGTCTCTTGTTAGGTTTTTGATAGAGGTGGCTAGATCATAGAAGTGACTGACTCACCGGAACCTTGATGGATTCATAATTTGAAGGCATTATTATTGGGAGGTAGTGGAAACTCAGAAGTGGGGGTATAGTGAGAGGAACTGGGTATGTGTTTGAAAAATATATCTTGCCTCCACAGACACTTCCCTTCTGGATCTTTCTCTCCCTGCATCCTGGCTAACATTGAGGTAAGTAATTCTGTTTTGCAACGTCTTCCCACCACAATGCTGTTCCTCACCATCTCCTAGAAACAGAACCAGCTAAATATGGGTAGAAACTGCTAAAACAAAAATTTAAAAAAAACTCACAAGCCTAAACAAACCTTCTTTCTTTTCAATGATTTTAGGTATTTGTCACCGTTCCTGACACATAGTAAGTATTGTATAAAGGTTAGGTAAATGTAATTTTATTTAACTCATGATTTTTCTTTCCTTTTTTTCTGTCTTTCATTTTTTTCCTTTATGCTATTTATAAGTTATGCAATCCAACACACACATGGTTAAGTATCTTTTAGGACTTCATCAAGAATTTTTTTCCTACTATTAACTACTACTGCTACTAGCACTTTTTCTATTTAAAAAGATAAACCTCCTGGAAATTGATTTTTTTTAATGTATGTGTAACTTAGGTTTTGATTTTTTTTCTCCCAAAAGGATAGCTGGATGTCACAATGCTATTTATGGAGTAACTTATTCTTTCTCTGCTCTCCAAAAGGAGCATTGTAAAGACAGTCTTAGATCAAGGGAAAAGTGTATGTTATAGGATTGTGAATTGTCAGTCTGTGTACTGACATAGAATCATAATATAAATGGGTTGTTTCATGTGTTCTTGTATTAACAATCTATAAGAAAAGGAAACAAAGGCATATTCCTATTTTTTTTCTCCTTGGTCACACACTGCCAGGTAAAATGAAAGATGATAAATCTAAATGATGTCCTAAGAACTACTTAGCAGTTACGTGTAATCCAGGCAAACAAAGACAGGGGGAAAGGGTATTGATTTTTGTATCAAACAAATGTGGGTGGAACCTTTAAGCCTTAAATAATTCTCCCAAGGCACTTTTTGGTGTGACCAGGCAAGTTTGTATTTAATGATGTGCTAACTCAGTCCTCTAAAGTCAATGGTCTATGCTTAACCTTTAGGCTCTTTCGTGGCTGGCTGCCCCAGTGGTTTATAGAGTGGAGGCCGACATGATTGGGGATTTAAAACGTTGATGACTTGATCTTGTAGAAGCTCCCTGTGTCACCCAGAATTGGTGATTGAAATCTATTGCAGCAGCTGAAGCCTGGGCTCTCTCTCTCTCTCTCTCTCTCTCTCTTTTTTAGCAGCCCAGAGTCCTCTCCATTTCAAAGGGAGAAGAAGTAACACAGTCACCTTCAGAAAGTAAAATTTAGTTGTTACCATGTTAACACTTTAAAAATAGACTACCAAGGGCAAGTAGCCTGCAGATGGTTTATGTAAGATTTAAATCTGACAGGGGATCTACAGCGAAGTGCAGTTATTTTGATTTGCATTTCTTTGGCCATTAATTAAGTTGGAGTATATTATTTCGTTATCAATACCCATTTTCTTTATAACTGCCAGTATTTTGAGTAAATTTTGTTTAGTTTATGGCCAGTGCTAAAGGTAGTATGCATCATTTGTATTGATTGGTAAAAGCCCTGATTATTACTATGGGTAATTTTTTTTCTTTGTCCTGTGTTTCGAAAACTATTTGTCACAGTTTGTCAGGCAGAGCTTGCTGGGTCTCAGATAGATCTAGTTACAAGACTAGGCTCTACTTTGCTAGCTGTATGATTCTGGTGAAACCACTTCAGCCTTTGTTTTTCATTGGGTAAAAGGGGACAATATGGAATTGATGGTTACTTTTATCTGCAAACTTGCCTGGGCCATGGGCTTCCCAGATCAACATTCCCTGGTCAACATTCTTCTGGGTGTGTTTGGGAGAGTGTCTCTGGAGGAGATTAGCATTTGACCAGGTAAAGTGAGTGAGTGAATCAGACTGCCCTTCTGCCATGTGGATGGGGCCTCATCCAAATCAAGATGAAGACCCAGATTGAACAAAAAGGCTGAGAAACAGGTAAAGACTAACATAGAACGAAAAAGTTGAGAACAAGTAAATTCCTGCCCAAATTCCTGACCTGGGATCTTGATCTTTTCCACCTTCAGACTCTGAATTAAAAATAAAAAATAAAAAATCAGTTCTTCTTGAATCTGTCACTTGTCCTCCATGGACTCTTGTGAGGAAGGGTCTGCTAATTTTGATTTTGGTTTTGTTTCTCGTCTGGCTTTGTTCATTTGGTGCTGTCCAAAGTTTTTCTGAAAACTGCTGGTGTTCTGAAACTTCGTTAGAAAAGAAGGAAGAAGAGTGTGAGGGAAGGAAGCTGACAGAGGGTAACCACATCCTTTTGAAGAACAGCAACACACACCAGAGATTCAGACTAAAGTCTGTCAGCAGAGAAACATTAGACTAAAGCCAACACCATGTTATGAATGTTTGTGCTCTCCTCCCCATCTGCCCTACGTGGCAACTGTAACCTCAGAAGTGAAGGCATTAGGAGGGTGGGGCCCTTGGGAGGTGATCTGGTCCTGAGAACAGAGCCTCATGAATGAGATTAGTGCTCTTATTAAAGAACCTCGATGGAGACCTCTGCCTCTCCCACTTCATGAGAATCAGAATGAGAAGACCCTGGCCTGTGAGCAATCAGGCCACACTGGAAACTGAATCTGCCTACATCTGACTTCCATCTCGGATCTCCTATCCTCCAGAACTGTAAAAAAATAAAATAAAATAAACTCCTTTAGTCCATAAGCCATCCAGTGTATGGTATTTTAACAACTCAAACTAAGACACCCAGAATTTTCTATTTATATTTTACTTCTTTCTCAACAAAACTGCAAAACAGATAACATCTATTCTCCTAAGGTAACTATGGCTGTCGGTATGCTTTTGTAAAATTGTGCAGAATAAGCTGGGTGCCAGGTGTTCACACCTGTCATCCTAACTACTCATGAGACTGAGATCTGAGGATCCTGATTCAAAGTCAGCCACAGGAGAAACGTCTGTAAAACTCTTATCTCCAATTAGCCACCCAAAAAAACCTAAAGTAGAATTGTGGCTCAAGTGCTACCCTCAAGCAAAAACAAAACCAAATCAAACCTCAGGGATAGTACCCAGGACCTGAGTTCAAGCCCCAGGATCAGCACCAAAAAAAAAAAAAATTGTGTGAAACGAAACTCAACCTATCACATACTCCGTGTTATTAATTTCTTTCCTGAGATGTCAAGGAGGACTTTTTGTGAGAGGAAAAAAAAATTGACCATGAAACTTAATCAAAATATCAGGGAACAAATCCAACCTTCACGCAAGAGCTTATTGTCAGTGTTGTACAGGTCATTCTGCTGTGTCTGTCGTTTAAAGAAGAGAGTTAAGGCTAGAAAATGCATAGTGCTGGGGCGGACAGGAGCCTGATCAAGGCATCTAAGTGGCTCTACCTCTTCCATATGTGTGGTGTAAGAAGACCGATAAGGTGGGTAGAATGGCACATATTGAGTTCTGTGGGCATCTTAATCTGGGTTCAGCTCTCCTTACTTCTCTCTGTTCTCTCTTGGCACTCTTCAAGGTGGAATCTTCTAGTATTGGGCCTCAGACCCATGCAGTGTTCACTGGAGGCAAAAATGAATTGCTCTACTTCATGCCGTAACTTCTGATAGATTGTGATGAGGCCTTTGGGCCTGCCTACCAAGTAAAACTATTTCTGAGATTTAATGATATGACCATATTACTTTTCTCCTTTAATCTGTGGGTGGTCAAGAGACTTCATAATCCTGAATTATCCTTACATTTCCAGAGTAAACCCTATGTGGTTATAGAAGATAGGTTTGATATATTGTTGGATTCTCCTTGCTAATAATTGATTCAATTTTGCATTGAAAATCCTAAGACAAGTCTATAGCTTTCTCTTTTTCTTTTTTAAGGAATATTTGTCAGGCTTTGGTATTCAGGTGGTGCTGGAATCATAAAATGAATTGGAGCTTTTCCCAATTTACTATTATGGTCTACAACATTTTGAATTACAGGAAAAAATACCTGTTTTTAAAGATGAGACAAAATTCAAGCTGTGATACTTTTTAGTTCTGGTTCTTTTAAAAATGATAGCTCTTCAATCTTTTCTCTTTTTCTTTTTGTTTATACTAATTGTCATCTATGATAACTCCCTTGTTTTCTAAATCAGTTTTCTTTATAAACTTAAAGAATAGCTTTATCAAGTATGATTTACCTTTTCAAGATTTTCAATAGTTTTGCCTTTAATAGAACCACATATTATATCACTTGCTCTGTCTGGCCCATTTCACTTAGTAGTATTTCTCAGATTCACCCATGTTGTTTCTATATCAATGTGTTTCTTTAAGTGGCTGAATACAATTATGTGCTTTAGAGAACATTTTGAGGTCAATTAGTATAAATGTTTCCATTTTGTTTCTTTTAGAAATGTTTCAGCTATTCTAGACCCTCAGTTTCTCTCTGTAAATCTTGGAATTAGCTTGTCAGTTTCTACCCAAAATACTTCCTGGTACTTTGACTGGGATTTTGTTGATTAAAAGACCAATTTGGGGGAAACTAAGATCTTAACAATATTGAATTTTCCAATCTATGAATGCATTCTAGAACTCTATGCAGTGTCTTTTTCATTCTCTCACTAGTGTTTGTTATCATGTAAGTTTCATTCTTGCTTTAATAGTATTGTTCCTAAGTATTTTATTTTTCATGGTATCATAAATACTGATTTTTTATTTTATCAACTTCTAATTGTCTATTGTTAGTGTATAGAAATACAGAAATAGTTGTTTTTTTTTAAAAAAAGACTGCATCCAGTGACTTTACTAAGCATGCTTATTAGTTCTGGTAGTTTTTTTTTAATTTTTTTATTTTTTAGGGCATCTGCTCTGTTCTTTAGCTTTTCCCCCTTCCTTCCTTCCTTCCTTCCTTCCTTCCTTCCTTCCTTCCTTCCTTCCTTCCTTCCTTCCTTTCTTTCTTCCTTCCTTCCTCTTTCTTTTTCCACTACTGGGGACTGAACTCCAGTCTTGGGCACTGGTCCTGAGCCTCTTTTGCTCCAGGCTAGCCCTCTACCATTTGAGGCACAGCACTACTTCTGGATTTTACTGTTTATGTGGTTCTGAGGAATGGAACCCAGGGCTTCATGCATGCTAGGCAAGCACTCTACCACTAAGCTAAAAATCCTTTTTAAAAATCAGTCCTGAGGCTTGAACTCTGGGCCCTGTCCCTGAGCAACTTTGGCTCAAAGCTAGTGCTCTACCACTAAGCCACAGCACCACTTCCTCTAGTAGTTTTTAAAATTAGCAGTCCAGTATTTTTCCTTCCTTCCTCTCTTCCTCTTTTCCTGTCTTTTTCCCTTCCTTCCTTCTTTCTCTCCTTCCTTCCTTCTTTCCTTCCTTCCTTCCTTCTTTCCTTCCTTCCTTCCTTCTTTCCTTCCTTCCTTCCTTCTTCCTTCCTTCCTTCCTTCTTTCCTTTCTTTTTCTTTCTTTTTTGATGATGCCTCTAGGGTTTGAACTCAGAGCCCGGGCACTGTCTCTGAGCTTCTTTGTTCAAGGTTAGCAATCTACCACTTGAACCACAGCTGCACTTCCAACTTTTCTGATAGTTAATTGGATGTAAGAGTCTTATAGGCTTTTCTGCCTTGGGTTGGCTTTGAACCAGGATCCTCAGATCTCAGCCTCCGGAGTAGCTAGGATGATAGGCATGAGCCCCCAGAGCCCAGCATAAATCCCTTCTCTTATGTTCTGCAGAAAACACCTGGGGAAAATACTGCCGAGACCAATCCTGTGATCTCTTTCTTACCTTCAATCTGAGAACAATACTCTGAGAACAATCAGCTAGCTGATTGCTATAAAATGCTCTGAGCAATGAAATGTGCTCAGAATTCTGAATAGAATTTAAACTGCTGTTTGAGATGTCTTTAGTCCCTTGTATTTTTGACTTAGAAATAGTGGACAAATATTCTTGCAATCTGTATTACTGAACTAAGTGGACAGAATGATTGCTTCCACATACTTCTGTGATTCTTCACCTTTTTCAATATTCTCTTTCTGCCTGAACTTCAGACTCTTTGGTCCTTTGCCCTGATGTGTTACATAAGTATCTAAAAAGTTTTGTACATGTGTATATGTTATGTATGTGTGTTTCAACAGGAAACACAATGCTATGTCTGTGCTTTGTTTGATGGTCAGGGTGATAAGATAAATATAAAGCAAATATTATTAGTCTTTTTGGAGAAAAATAACTTTCTAATGATTGACAGCATACAATTATGCCAGCAACAAAATAAACAGCATGGCAAATGCTAGCACGAGGCCAATGATGTTGTGACTGACCATATGAGACATGACAGATTATTGGTAGAATTCATGTTGTTCCTTGATGCTAGGTTGTAGCTTTTAAGGGCAGAACAGCTCCAAATTGTCTGCCTCTGTAATTAAAAGCATAAATGTTTCAGGTTGAGTACATCCTATTAGTACAATTTTTTTAAAGAAACAAAAAATTTAATTTATTCACATTCGATATGGTCTGTAAATGCCACCATTATATGCCTTCCACTGGCCTTTGATTAGCTATGGATTAATAAAACTTTTATACCTTCTTTGTCAGCCTCATTGTGAACTCTGTTTTTGCATACTCTTACTATTAAATAAATGAATTAGTGTCCAGAAATGTGTCATGCATATTACCTAGCAGCAGGAAGCATAATACAGTGGTCAGCTCCCCGGGAGCTCTATAAATCCTAATATGCTCAGTAACCTGCTCACGTGGACCTATTAAAAGCAGGATGATTTACTGGAGCGGTATTTGTGCTTAACAATGGAATTTTAGTTAATTCAAAACAAGGTAAATCATCTCCAATTACACTGTTTGAATATTCACAATTGCTTCACAAGAACATGTAACTGTTAACTAAAGCCCCAAAATATAGTTGTTGTTGTTAAAAAAAAAAAAAGGAGAATCTTACTGAGTTACTTGTCCAGAATAATGTTTCAGGTAGGTTTTTTTTTTGGTTGGGTCTGTTCAAAATAACCCAATCCAGAAAAGAACAATGTTACTGGGCCCAGTGAGCTAACTCTGCCAAAGCAATTTAGGATGTGCACAATACGGACGGAGCAGCCTGGGAAGCTGGTGCCTGCTGGAATGTTCAGGTGAGCGCAGTAATTGCAGGAGCCTGGCTGCCCAGGGTGGTGAGGTGATGTTGTTCCTAGAGGCGGCTGGGGGCTTTTCTTTTTTTCTTCTTCTTGTTGTTGGCTGCTATTATCAAAGTCATTTCAGATCCGTGTCAGTAGCTTCTTGATACTGCAACTACTGCTGCGTCCCTGTGGGTATGGCGCAGACCAGAGAGCATCCTCTGGTTTGAAACAGGCTCTTTTATGCTCAAGGTCTCTGAGGGGCCTTTCCAGGAGATAATGATGACGAGCTGTCCAGCTGCAGTGATTGTTTTCAGCAGTGTGAGGCCCTGGCACTGTGTCAGAATTCCACACAAGACTTCATCTGAAGACAGGGGTCCCTCCCTAGCCCCCTCTTCCTCTCTCCCTATAACCCCCTTCCCCCCCCCCAAGTCTTTCTGGCTAGGTGAAGTAGGAGCAGAATTAATGGAGTACAGGTGAACTTTGTGGAAAGAATTCGTTCCATCTATTGTTGATTGGGTGTTTAGGGACAGTGCACAACTTTCTTGGCCTTCCACACGTTCTGCAGCTGGGTCGACCATGTTTATTCAGTGGCAAGCAGAGCCTGGAGAGCGTGCCATTTGGGCATGCTTTGTTTTGCTGTTTGCCAATAATCACAGGGTGCTTTCTATAAAATTATGATTTTCTGCAATATCACTGTCAATTTCAGTTTGTTTGTTTGATTGTTTATGGTATTGGGAGGGTAGGAATTTAGAGGCTCTTCTTGGTAAGCAGGCGCTTTACTGCCCAGCCTTTTTTTTTTTTTTTTTTGAATTGGTTATTTCTGAGCTAGGGTCTTCATCCTGCCTCAGCATGTGTGGATCGGGACCTGCCTATGTTAGGCTTCCGGGAGTAGTTGGGTAGACAGGGGTGTTCCAACCCCCACCCCACCCCACTCCCCAGCTTATTCCATTAAGATGGAGTCCTGTGCACTTTTCTTCTTGGGCTGGTCTGGAACCTCCATTATACTCATGTCAGCTTTACAAGTAGCTAGGATTATAGGCACGCACCTATCTTATTTTTTTTTTTTTTTACTGATGTAAAGAAGTTTCCCCTTAAACCTCCTTCACACATTTGTTATTAGCATCAAGTATGAGGGGGTTTCATTCCAACATGTCCAGAAATGAACATGATATACCATGATCAGACTCACCCCCCTCATCAATCCCTCTTCCCTTCCAAACCAATCTTGATGAGCTTCACTGCCCCATTTCTACACGTGTGAAAAGTACTTTGACCATATACACCCTCCTTCACCCTCCCCTGCCCCACGAGTGCCTACACTCCAGACAAAATACATTTTACACTGCTTTCATTAATTTTCTAACTGCATATTAATTGTTCAAAGTGGTTTTACCTTGGTATTTGACACATGTATATATTGTATTTTAATCACATTCACTCCCTCCCTTACTCCCAAGTCCCCCATCCCAACTCTCTATTATTCAGCAGCAAAACTCCAGTGAGTTTTGTTCTGCCATCTGCATTCACAGATGCAATAGATTTCAGTATTGTTCACTCTTTAATATTCTCTTTTCTTCCCCTTCCTAGTCTCAGCCTCACAATTACAAAAATGTATGTATGTGTGTATACACACACACACACACACACACACACGCACATATATATGTAGACATAGATATAGGTGTGATCCTGTGTATGTTTAACCATATGTTTCTTTTTTAGTTTCAGCAACCCCAAATGAGAGAAAACGTTTGTTTTTATGAACCTGGTTTACTTTGATTAACATGATAATCCCCAGTTCCATCCACTTCCCTGCAAAGGATATCATTTCCTTTTTTATGACTAAGACTCCACTGTGTATATATACCACATTTCCTTGATCCATTCATCAGCTATGAGGCATCTGGGATGTTTTCCTAGCTTAGCTATTGAGACTAATGCTGCAATGATCATAGGTATGCAAGAACCTTGATCGCTTCCTGACTTACATTCCTTCTATTATATACCTAAGAGTGGTACTGCTGGATCACAGTATCTACTTTTAGGTTTTCAAGAAACCTCCGTACTGATTTCCATAGTGACTACACTGGTTCACATTCCCACTGTCATTGTAATAGAGCTCCTTTTACCCTTTGTCCTCACCAGCATTTGTATTTGTCTGATAGAATTTCTCTTAGGGCCTTAAAAGTTCCTACACCCCCACAACAATTATTGCAAATAAGTGTTGAGCTGATTGTTTCTTGTGTATCTCTCCACCAGGTAGTAAATTCCCTGAGGACAAGGATTATGTCTGGCTTGCTCATCATTCACACCCTTAAGTGCACATGCCCAACACATAATAAGCTTGAAATACTTGTGGACTGAATAAATGAATGATTGAACTGATATTTCCTTGTCTCTGGTATTAAAGAAAAAGAAAACATTTACACACCCATAGGAAGCATAGGATAGAAAGTGATGGCTTTTCTAGCATTTTCTTCTCTGTGGACCCACTTTATTATCTCCAAGACAGCATTGCTACCATATATGACCTCTGACTAACACAGTCCCTTGTGAAAGCTCTTACCCTTCATCCATGTGGCCCAGACTCAGCCTTTATTCAGTCACTTCAAATGCCACCTTCCTTTGGCCACAGGGACTTTTCATTCTCTGTTTCAAATGCCTGTGGTACTTAATGATCATCCGGTTTAAATGGAATGGGATGTTCGTAAAACTCAGGCCTTAAAATCCTGTCCCAAAGCAATGATGTTGATTGAAAACAAAACAAAACAAAATGAACACATGCCAGCTAACCCCAAACCACTTAGAACCAATGTACAGACTTTAAAGTAATACTTCTTTTAAAACTCTCATTATGTAATCCACTCAACAAATATTATGTAACCAGTAGTAGGTGCTAAGAGCTGTATTTTGTAATGATTCAAAAATAGAGTGCTTGCTCTCCTGAAGCCAGTGGCCCGGTATTGCAGAACAATTAAGTAAGTGCACAGTCTCCCTTGTTCATGTTGGACATGTCACAGTACTTTTTGGGGAACCCAAACCAGGCACCAGGAAACAACTATCTAGGTACCTGCATTCCCAATGCTGTGAGGCAAATTACCTACCTATAGTTGATGCCATGCCTCCAGGGCTGTCTGGTTTCATACCTAGTGTGGACCACAGACTTTATGCACAGTGCAGACACCACTTAACTGCACACAGGTGCAACCCAAAGATGTGCATACATTAGAGGATGGGAGGGACATGGAGAGGTACCTGTCCATCAGCATGGGTCACGTGTCCATGGTAAATGCCTGGCCTCCTATCTTAACTGGTCTGATTCTGAGACTTGCCCTGCAGGATTCCTCTAAGCCGGCAGTGGGAATGAACCCAGTTGTCCACGACAGCCATAACTAGAATAGGAACAAACCCTTGTGGCTCTTCGCTCTTTCCACTCTCTTCATGCAAAAAAAATGCTCACTTTGCACCCAAATCCTTTCAATGGATTTTGTTTTCAGAGGAGACCAATCTAAGACACCCAAATTCTGGATTGTCTTCACCTGCAAGAAACTCAGCAAAAATAAGTAAATTCATTGTAATTAACTGCTGACCAGAAGTAAGAACAACTCAGCCAAATTTCTAAGTACTTGGAAGGCCCTCGAAAAAACTAAATGTGTGTGTGTGTGTGTGTGTGTGTGTGTGTGGCCCCTGCCATTAAGGAACAAATAGATTACCAAAAGAACTACTTTTCATAAGGCCGAGTAACTGAACAAGAAAATCTGGTGAATAATCTCCATTAGGCCCCCTTGGGTAGGCCTGTGTGACCCAGGGAGTTCTATGGCTATCCAAGCTGGGCCCAATACACAGTGCAAGGTAGACCTCATGCTCATTTTGCTCTGAGTTTGGAGTCTCAATGGTCCCAGGGACAGAATCTCAGTTCAAGTTGGCTTGAGCTACAAAGCAACAGGTCAGCTGATGGCGCTGAGAACGGGGAGAGGTGGAAACTCAGTCTCAATGATAGGGTTGTATCTCTCTCTCTCTCCATTTCTCATACCTGGTGCTTTTGGATTGCACTCGTCCACTGTGGGAACTCTTCATGTGAGTGAAAAATAAATGGCTCCCAACAGGTCTCAACTTACCTAGTCCTTTTATTAAATGATTCCAGGAGAAAGAAAGAAAGAAAGAAAAAGAAAGAAAGAAAGAAAGAAAGAAAGAAAGAAAGAAAGAAAGAAAGAAAGAAAGAAAGAAAGAAAGAAGGAAGAAGGAAGGAAGGAAGGAAGGAAGGAAGGAAGGAAGGAAGGAAGGAAGGAGGAAGGAAGGAGGGAAGGAAGGAAAGAAATGATCTTCTCTAGGAGGATCTTTCTTCCTAGGATCTTTTCCTAGCATATAAAATATCCATATTTACATGTTTTTATGGAGGACATCTGGCATTGCTTCTACTGTGTGCTTATCTCTGAAACAATCATAGTAGCTAAGAGAATAGAGAAACCCTGGCAGGGCTAAGTCTGGCCTATTACTGCTGCTAGGAAGAATAAACTCTGCCCTAGTGAAGCAGGGGCTCTGGTACTAGAGGCAAAGCACAAAATGTGCACACCACACTAAAGCTAAGATCAGTCTTTTTTTTTTTTCAGTCATGGGGCTTGAACTCAGGGCTTGGGCACTATCCCTGAGCTTTTGTGTTCAAAACTAGTGCTCTACCACTTTGAGCCACAGTTCCAATTCTGGTTTTCTGGTAGTTAATTGGAGAAAAGAGTCTCAGAGACTTTCTTGCTGGTGCTGCTTGGAACCATAATGCATGGATCTCAGCCTCCTCAGTAGCTAGGATTACAGGCATAAGCCACCCATGCCCCACAAGCTCAGTCTTTTATAGTTCCAACGCCGCAACAAATACTTTCATCTTTTCTTTAGGAATGGAGGAATAGGTCCTTAAGCAAAATGAGATTCTCAGACAGGTATTTATTTTGAAGTTACCCCAAACAGGTAGGAGCTGCCTCTAGTCATAGTTTCTGAGTTCTGGATACAGATCCCCCAGGCAGCCAAGTCCTGCAGCCCCTCTACCTTATAGCTACATCTTCTGTCCAGGTCTAAGGTGACTCATTAAAACTATCATGGCTGTAGCTACTGGCTCATGAAAAGAGGGGTCAGTAGGGTAGTTTCACCAGAAGCAAGACCTTCATTTTTTTGTGTGTTTTGTTTCTGTTTCAGAGCTGAGAGCAAGGGCAACTTCCCCAATCCTTGGAATACAAGAAGAGAAGCTCAAAAGTTGGTCCTCAGCCTCAAAACAGCTGGTAAAAGCTCAAGTGAAGGCCATTTGCCTGTGGTCTGAGCAACACCATGTGGTGCTGTCTGGGCTGTGTCAACTAGGCAGGATGCTGGCTGCTTTAACAAGCTGACTTCCCTACTGAGGTAGAGTATGGCAGTGGATGGTTTGCTCAACTCCGCGATGGGCAAGGCTGAGCCCTCTCTCTTTGACCTTTGCTATATACATTTTATCCAAACCCTAGACCAGAAGTGCCTGCAGCATCTGGCTCTCGTCCATGTTCACTCCAGAGCCCTTTCTGTGTGACAGAAGGGCAGAAGCGTCCATTCCATCAATCCATGCATTGGCCCCTTTTCTGTCTTTGTACTCTGCAAATGCGGCTCTAGGCTGTGTGTGATTGCCCAGCCAGCTGGCCATTCTGGATGTTAAGGAATCACTAAAGGAATCCGACAGATCCCAACTTCTTTTTCTTCCCCATCTTCCTCCCTCCCCCACCCCTCCCTTGGCTTGTAATTAGCCATTTTTCCTCATAGGGTTGAAGGCTCCTTATTTGAAATTCATGGGTGAGTGGGTCCTTGGAGAGTTACTCTCAATTACAAATTGAAGACTAATTGTGCTGAGATGACTCTGTCTCTAAGACGCCTCTCCTGGAATCACTTCCTAAATTAACTCTTGCCTCTTATTGAACACTAAGTCAAGGCTTTAAAATGAGCTGTAATTTGTCGTGTGAAATGTAGCCATTGTTGAGCTGTGGAGTTATACCTTGTTATTGTTTTGTTTAGAAAATCCTTTTTATTTCCTTCTGAATTCTGAGTTACTGTGTGTGTGTGTGTGTGTGTGTGTGTGTGTGTGTGTGTGTGTGTGTGTACATGCCAGTTTGGGGTTTAAACTCAGGGCCAGGGCACTGTCTTTTGTTTTTTTCAATCAAGGCTAGTGCTCTACCACTTGAGCCACAACTTCACTTCTGGCTTTTTGGTGCTTAATTGGAGATAAAGTCTCATGAACTTTCCTGCCTTGGCTGGCTTTGAACTGCAATCCTCAGATTTCAACCTCTTAAATAGCTAAGACTACAGGCATGAGCCAACAGCGGCCAACTAGATTACTTTTAAAATCTAAAATTTGCTTAATGGAAATAACACAGATTTTGCTTTTTCAGTAAAGTATTTGTCACATAAAGTTAAAAATTTTTTCCCCAGGCTATTTTTTTGCTATGAGAAATGGTTTCTTTTTGTGTCTGCTGGTACTGGGGTTTCAACTCAGGGCCTTACATTCCCATTTGGCCTTTTCCACTCAGGAATGATGTTCTACCACTTGAGTCATGCCTCCAGTTCCAGCTTTTTGCTGGCTAATGGAGGTAAGATTCTTGAGAATTTGCTTCAGATCATGATCACCAGATCTCAGCTAGCAGAGTAGCTAGGATTATAGGCTTGAGCCACTCAGCTTGAAAAAGGTTTTGAAAAACTTAATCTAGCTGCCTCTAGTAGCAGACACTACTTTTATATTGCCTTGGGGTATACCTTTCTTTTCCAAAGTTGGAGTCATGAGAGGGAGTCCCTGACGTCTTGTATTCAGTGTTCTTTCCAGGCATTGACAGACAATGAGTTGTGTCCTGGTTATGTTGGGAGCTGGGGCGGTATGTGTGCTGCAGGGGGGGGAGGGGAAGGGGGGATGATATATAAAGGGGGTAAGTTGGGCTCTCAGAGGAGGAAAGGCCCTGCAATCTTTTAGGCCATGACAGAAAAAGGAAATGTTGGAACAGATCCCAAAATGTCAACCACAGATGCATCCCCTGGCAGACATAATCAGTCAGGGTATTCCTCAAGGAGATGAAGAAGTGGCTTCTAGGAATGTGACACAAGCTCCAGGTGAAATTTAGACTTTTGAATTAGGAATACACCTTTGAGTTTTCTACCGATAGATGGCTATGTGACTTTTAATTATAGATTCAAAAGTAATTTAAAAGGCATCTTAGAATATTCTTGATGATGATGCTATAAAAAGCCATCGCTTGGCTTCTCTCCAATGGACAAGTGGAGGGCTTAAGCTCACTTGGTTTGCTGTTTCTGCCACTGAGCCAAATCATAGGAACACTCAGTCCTCTGGTTACAGCCCCAACAAGGACAATGGCGCCAGTCAGACCTTGAAGGCAATGGTCAGTCAGATGTCAAGGAGAACACAAAAGGAAATGAGCAAGGGAAGTAAATGGTAGAGACACGAAACCCTCCAACTTCTCAAATTCAGAGTCAAGTGTGACAGTGCTGCTTCCTAGTCAAGTCCCTACTTGGCCTCCCTCTAGGATTTATTTCTTGCTGTCTTTCTGCCTGCCCCTTCCTCCTGGATACTGTCCCATGTCCTACTGCTGCAGCGCAATCGGCACACAGTCTGAACATCTTCATCTGTATAATACCTGGTGGGAAACATGAAACTTATATGGCAGTCACACAGGATCTCACCTATTCCAGGGGAAGGGTTTGTCCCTTATCTATCTAGTTTGCAGCCAGATAAACTTCAACATTTTTAATTTTTTGTCAGTCATGGGGCCTGAACTCAGGGCTTGAGTCCCTGAGCTCTTTTTGCTCAAGGGTAGAGCTCTACCACTTGAGACACAGTGCCACTTCTGGCTTTTTCTGAGTAGTTTATTGGAGATAAGAGTCTCATGGACTTCCATTCCCAGGCTGGCTTCTAACTGTGATCCTCAGCCTCCTGAGTAGCTATGATTATAAGCATGAGCCACTGGTGCCCGGCTGACTTCAACACTTTTACATGAAAAAGGGCTCACCAGAGAACAATCTCATGCAGAAAAATGCAACCTGCTCTACCCATTCCTGAAGGCAAGTGAACATCCAGCTATCTACCAAAGATGTGGTTGTCTGAGGGCAAGACTCCTCCAGAGCTACTTTCCACATGTAAAAAGCAGTGATTTAAAACAGTGCCAAAATACATTAAAGACATTTTTTTGGCTAGCTTTTAGACAAATGGAAAACCAGGCCTTTCCAAAACAGTCATGAGTGTGCGCATTTGTGTATTCACATATAAATATGTGTGCATATACATGTTTATACATATAGATACATATGCATCTATCTATATATCACAATTAGACAGACAAAGAAGAGTTAATTTCTCCCATTTCAATGTGGACACAATTTTCTGTTGCATTTCCTTCAGCTAAGACAGGTAGATTGCCTGCTGCTACTGCAGAAATAGAAGACGCTCTCCCTCCTTTGTAATATTACACACTGATGAGTGAAAGCATCGGAATTTGCTAACAAATTATTCTACCTGCTGCTTAGTCCTCCTTTCCCCTCCTCCTTCTGCCTCCCAACCACACATATCTTTGTCTATTCAAAGCCATTTGAATTCCTAGTTCAAAGAAATCTTTGTTAGATAGCCAATCTGTTCCCAAGAGCATCGGAAACAACTATGAAAAAAGCCACAATATTTCATACATGGTGGCATCGCGCCAGTCTGATCCTGCAAGCATTGCTTAAGAGAATGCTGGCCAGCATGGGATCTCGGACCCAGCAGGCAGCGGAAGCAAACACGACTGTGGTTTAATGCATATTCACAAGGTGCCCTAATCTCCCGTGAGGTGTATTGAGTGCCCACTGGGTAGTTTGTACCCCTGTTAAGAGCATTCCAGTGGCAACCAGAAGGGAAGTGAACATACTAAAATATTGTAATCAGATTCCTAGGGCACTGTTTTTCTCCTAGCTCAGCGATTAGAGATGTCCCTCTGGAAATGTGGTTCACATGAAAGTCTTCAAATAAAAAATATTGTACTAGAAGAGGAGGGGGTACATGTAAATGTACAGTCAGCCCAGAAATGTGTGGTGTTTCTTTTGCTTCTGTATTTATGCACACACACATATTCCACAATGACAGGTATACACCCCCAACAAAGATATTAGAGACAAAGATAGAGCAAAACCTTTCAAACCTTGGTACGTCTAAGCAGAGGAAATGGTCACTCCAAGGTGAGAGAGATATCTCTGAAGGCTCTTTCAGTTTGAGTCTTGATCATATGCATCAATAGCTTTTCAGGAAGTGGAGGACTAATTCATTCATCCTGATTGATAATTAGAACTGACAATGAACAGATCCACACAAATCATGAGGGCAAAAACATCTGGGACTCAGTTTTAATGAGATACCCCAAAACCTCTTTAGTGGTAATTGCATTACAAGAATCAAGTAGATTTCACAGTTTGGGTTTTTTTTTTTTAATCCAAATGATACAAATTAGCACCCAAGATCTGAATAGTATACTGACGAGGAAAAACATTAGGGAATTTAGCAGGACCCTGGGTAGTTTGGGCAAATATATGTATTAACCTAGATATACTCTGGCACATAATTTTGGGACTTCTTGTAGGGGGAAAAAGTTAAGAATGAATCCTACTGCTATTTGTACTTGGAAGTCCCAGGTGAGCAAGTTCATCAATGAAGCAGTTTTCTTCTCTCCCCTCAGAATCCCTTACCAATTTCACACAAATACCCTGAGAATTTTTAAATATCCAAGATGCTTAAGGAATCTGCAGTTCAAATCCTTTGCCTCATTAGGAAATGTAGATACTGCACAAACAAGCTGAAGGTTTTCTGAGTGTTTAGTTGTACTTAAGCCAGCCAGGAAAGCTGGAATAAAATGGAAAAATTGCCCAGCTTCTTGTATCTAACTAAGCTTACCTGGTGAGACCGTATGAAGCCATTTTTCAAAGCAGGCCATTCCGATTGTATTTTGTTTCCTTCTGCCCCATTGCAGTGTGAAGTCAGGAAAAAGTGCTCCTCAGGAACAACCCTGCAGAGGAAAATTTGTGACATTAAGTATTCCATAAACAAAGCAAGAAGGCTTCGTTTTAAAAAGCATCTAGGATTTAGGGCTCAAATGTTAGAATGCTTGTCTAGCATGTGCAAGATCTTTTCTATCTATAGGTTAAAAAAACAACAATATCAAATATAAGATGTGGAATGAGAAATGCCTTTCTCAATACCTGACACATGCTAGGGCTTGAATTTAGGGCCTGGGGCCTGTCCTTTGGCTGTCCCATTTTCTGTTCAAGGCTAGCACTCTACTACTTGAGTCACAGCTCCATTTCTGGCTTTTTTCATGGTTAATTTAAGATAAGAATCTCACAGATTTTACTGTATAGGGCTGGCTTGAATCTCCATCCTGAGATCTCAGCCTCCTGAGAAGCTAGGATTACATTGCATGCTTGGCTCTAAGTTCTTTTTTTAAAAAAAATTTTTAAGACGAATAAATTCCAAGTTATCATCAACAGTGTTTCAGTCATGAGAAGCAACCTGAGAAAATGTAGCCTATAAACAATTATCTTCCTTCCTCATTCTCTGTTACTTACAATATACCAGGAAGAGATTTTAAAATGGAAAGATCATTTTTATTCTACAGAGAATCTACTGAGTTCAGCAGTTAGAATGAATTCCTTTGGAGGATGTTCAAAAAAAAAAAAAAAGGATTTTTATCTTGTCAAATTCATCTCCAAAAACCTAGTGAAACTTTATTCTGCATCTTAGTGTTACACTTTGATAATTTACCTATATGTGTTTCCTTTGAAAATTCAATTACAATATTAAAATTTATTGCAGCAAAGGTTTAAAATATCCTTCAGTGAGATAGTCTTGAAATGCTAAAAATAATGTGAAATTCAAATCTGGATAACTCTCAACGTTAGATTAGATTCAAACCAGATCATTTAGAAAGAGAAGTGACATATCTTGTTACAGCTTCATAACACAATTACTGTATAGTAATAGAGTTGGTTGAGAAAGGAACCTCTTAGCTTAGTCAATATTATAATGAAAATTACATAATTCCCAAACATTCACAAGAGGATCCATAGGCCCCTGTCTTCCAAATATACAACTGCCTTAACAAAACCCTGTTCATGTGGGTTTGTTATTAACTTCTATATTTGAATTAGAATTCCCTATCTTACAGCTTGGAGCTAAACTCTGTTTACAAAACAGTATTTACACTTGACTAATTTCGCAGATCAAACTAATTAAATCAATTAAACTGGTGATTAACCAAATGAAGGCTGATTGCAAAAATTAGTGGGTTTATTTTGGAGGACTGAAAGTAAGCTAATTACAGCAGTGATTGCTTGAACCTGGAGTACTCTAAATGTGGTATAAATTGAAACCTCATCGTGAATTAGACTGGGAATTCATTACAGTTTAAAGCACAGTTAATACTTTTCAGCCTGTTCCTCCTTGGGGAAAATTCCTCGCTCTCTGTTTTGTATACTGATAAACAATTGCTTAGGTGGAATGCATTCTGTGACAGGACCCAATAAAATGAGGGACAGTGAAGAAAAGGTACTTTCAGAGTCCTATACACAAGCCATCCCTTAATGCTTATACAAAACTCTTTGTAAGAGTTGAATTATGATTGAGTATATTGGAGGTGGAGTGGTGATTGGGGTAGTGGGGGGTCCTGGGAGTTTGGGTGGGAATGTGTATCAATGACACATGACCCTTTAAGCTCCCAGATTGATGAGGATGCTGCTCCTTCTTGGACCACACTTTTGAGCACAAACTACATATTCCAAGATACCTTGCTATCTATTAGAATTAAGTTTGATGCTTAAGGATGAAACCTGACCTACTTTGGGATGCCCGCACAGGTAACTAAGCTAAGTATAAGCTAGCTTCAGTATTGGGTTATTACTGATGAATTGGCATTCTTTTTTTTTCTCTCTCATGGTACTCTGGGGCAGGTGTGTTACTAACAGAGTATTTATGTCTATACATAATGTCTTCTACTAATTGGTTCTTAAGGCATATCATTTTAACAAAATGTGAACGCAGCTAAGCATGCAGTCCACATTTTGCTGATTTAAATATCACTGAGCTTTCAGTTCTCTGTTTGGCCTTCATTTTAGATGTATGAGATAGTATTTACCCTATTAAAGAAAAACTTCAAGTTCTGTCCAAATAGATATGGTGCAGTCTAGGAAATTGATGTTGGTTGTATGCAAAAAAAAAAATTTAAGGGAAACAGGTAGCGCTCTTTTGTAGAGAAAGGAGAGGACAGACATATCTTTTATTTTCAGTGCTGCATTCTCCTTAGAAATTAAGGGGAAAAGTTAATATTCCCAGTTAATCAATGAACCTGTCTTGACATTTGGTTTCCTGCAAGACGCAGGTTCATAGCAAGAAACACCTTGTCCCTACGGGAAAGCCCACAACCTTTAGCAATGACTATTCATTGCCATTTGATAAGTGGTACCCCCTGTGTGCCAGGGGCTAGAGAGTGCAAATTTGAACAAATTAAGACCACAGACTGTGTTTTAATAAGGACAGAACTCTCAGGGAAGGAAAGCACATCAGAGGAGTTTCCATGTGATGAAAGGGGAACACTGTGATAGTTCCAAGAAACAGCCTATATGAGGGAGAGATTGCTCAGAGCTTTGATGAGATACCTGAAAATTAGAAACATTTTTGGTCGCAATTCTTTCTTGACATACTTCTTGGAGAGGGGTCCCAATGGTAGACTGCCCTGTCTAGTAAACACAAATCTCTGAGTTTAGACCCCAGCACCATACACATACACACACACACACACACACACACACACACACACACACACACACACAGAGACATATGAAAAGACCAAGAAAAGACATATGACATGCTTCTTAGATCGTTTCTTCATGTTGCCATTTTGTGTGTAGCCGTGCTCATATTTATCCTTTATGAGCTAGCAGTGTGCATGTGAACTAGCATCATAGAAGCTATAGGTGGAGATATAGAAGGTATGAGCTGAGCACATATGTATATATATATATATATATATATATCACATACATATATATAACACATACATATATATGTATACACATACATACTAAAGCTTGGACTCAGGGCATGGGTACACTCTCTTAGCTTTTTCCACTCAAGGCTGACTCTCTACCACTTGGGCCACAGTTCCACTTCTAACTCCTTTCTGGTTAACTTGGAATAAGAGTTTCATGGGCTTTCCTGCCTGGACTGGTTTTGAATTGCAATCCTCAGATCTCAGCCTCCTGAGTAGCTAAGATTACAGGTGAGAGCCACTAGCACCCAAGGGCTGATGTGTTATAGATCCCGGAGAAGTGCCTTTAGAAACCAGACACTTGGAGGGGCTGGGAAGACGGCTCAGTGGTAGAGTGGTTGCCTTGCATGCTCAAGGCCCTGGGTTCGATTCCTCAGCACCACATAAGCAAAAAAAGAAAAAAGCCGGAAGTGGCACTGTGGCTCAAGTGGTAGAGCGCTAGCCTTGAGTTGAAGAGCTGAGGGACAGCGCCCAGGCCCAGAGTTCAGGCCCGACGACCGGACCAAAAAAAGAAATAAAAAAAAAAGAAACCAGACACTTGGAATAAGCTTGTATGATTTATTCCCAAACATAAAAATAGTAAAATAAAATTTTTATAGGCTGGAACTTTTAGTTGAATGAAATGCTATGATTGTAAACGTTGAAGATTTTGTTAAGTTGAATTGTTAAGTAGAATTTGTTAAGGTTTTGTTAGCTAGCTACTCAGGAGGCTGAGATCTGAGGATCACTGTCCAAAGCCAGTCTGGGCAGGAAAGTCCATGAGATTCTTATTTCCAATTAGCCACCATAAAACTGAAGATGGAGCTGTGACTCAAAATGGTAGAGCATTAGCCTTGAGTGAAAAAGCTTAGAGTCAGAGCCCAGCCCGAGTTCAAGCCCACAACTGACAAAATAAAAAAATAATAAAAATAAATAATAATGATTGTTATTATTTAGAAAGAAAGAGAATAGTCCTGCTTTACTTAACAATTTGGAGATTGTTTTCTGAGTGTTCTTTGGAGATACGACTTATATGCATTGTTAATTAGCCCAAATTACTTTGTTTTAAATATTGCACTTTTAAAAATGTGCGTGCTAGTCCTGGAGCTTGAACTCTGGGCCTGTGTGCTGTCTCTGAGTATTTGTGCACAAGGCTAATGCTCTACCACTTGAGCCACAGCTACACTTGCAGCTTCTTTGGTAGTTTAGTGGAGATAAGAGTCTCACAAACTTTCTTACCCAGACTGGCTTTGACCCATAATCCTCTGATCTCCCAGCCTTCTGGGTAGCTAAGGTTATAGGCTTGAGCCACCAGCGTCCGGCTAAAATATTGTAAAAAATATTTTTAAGTGCCACAAAAGAGCTCTCTCACAGATATTTCATGCAACAGTCTGGAATAGCTTTGTATCAGAGGCATCAGATATCCTGTGAGGTGCTGGGGAGCTTGTAAAAATCAGACTTTGATTCTCCCACCAAAGGATCCCAGGTAAGACCCTAAGACAGTGACAGAAAAAGATAAAAGTGACTCCAAGGTTTCCCCTCTAGTGAATTGTGAGAGAGGGAGGTCACTGAAGTAAACTAACTTAAGTTCTTCGATAAGCTTGGATCTCTGTGTGGAACTTCAGATGTTCTGGAATGGTCTGTGGAGATATTTCATGCCACTGGATATTAGCAAGCTCTTTGAATTCTATGCAATATTCCAGTTGTATCTATTTTGACAAAATTCCTGCACATTGCAACAAGGCCATCGGTCACAGGTAAGCCTGTAATATAGAAAGTCATTACAGCTACATGTGATAGAATGTTTGATGTGAGAGGGGTGTTTTCCAGGATGAAACTGGGGAGGGGAGATTCCTTTGCTTGGCTTTTGATTGAGGTTATCTTTTTGTTAAGCTTTATTTTATTTTATTTTATTTTGGTTAGTCGTGGGGCTTCTCTGGGCCTGGGTGCTGTCCCTGAGATCTTCAGTACAAGGCAAGCACTCTACCACTTAAGCCACAGCATCAGTTCTGGTTTCTTTTTGGTTACATGGAGATAAGTCTCATGGCCAGGTGCTGGTGGCTCACACCTATAATCCTGACTACTCAGGAGGTTGAGATCTGAGGATCAAAGCCAGACCAGGCAGGAAAGTCCATGATAAACCACTAGAAAACCAGAAGTGGTGCTGTGGCTCAAGGTGGAGGGCTAGTCTTGAGCTGAAGAGCACGGGGACAGCGCCCAAGCCCAGAGTTCAAGCCCCACGAACAACAACAAGAGTCTCTTGGACTTTCCTGCCCAGTCTGGCTTTGAACTGTGATCATCAGATCTCAGCCTCCTGAGTAGCTAGGATTACATGCATGAGCCACCAGCACCAGGCTTAAGCTCAATTTTTAAAATTTCATTTTAAGGAGTCTTACAAAGGGTTTTTTTTTTTAACTCAACAGGTCAGATTATGAGCATAATGCATCCTGATCCATGTTAGCCTTCCCATCATTCTCCCCCATTGAGTTGATCTTAAACACAACTTCGGAAAATAGCCCAATCCAATGAAAGGAAAGTATATGGGCTTGGAAAACAGGAGATGTGAGTTCTTTTTTTTTGACCAGTAACAAGAGTCTTGGATGATTCATTTAGTCTTTCCGCTCTTCCATAAGGCACAGAAATATCATTTGCAAAAGTAGATAGATAGGACTGATTAGTCCTGAAGGCTCTTCCAGATCTTTCTTTCCATGATTTCTATACTAGTCTAAAGCATTTTTTCATATCATCCTAACTCCTTTACCCTTGGGAGACTCTCTGTCAGAGGTGTTCAATAAAATTTTGTAAAATCTTTCAGCTTCCTGAAACGTAATCAATAGTTTCATATTTTTACTTTATGGAGCCCTGACATAGTGCCATTATTAAGGATATTTCTAACCAGGGGATGAAATAGAAGCATAAAGGGAGGAAAGGACTTGTCCAAGGCTCATGGCTGGTATAGGTGAGGACCAGGAACCAAGCCCACATCCACCCACATGGACACACATGTCCAGTTAGGCACACACATAAAAATGCACACAGATGCACAAGAATCCTTCCATCTCACCCCAACATGACCAGTTTCTGGCTGGCCTACCATTGAGAAGCTTCTAAAAGAAAAATACTCGTAAAGACACTATTAACTCTTTGGGATGGCAGATGCAAAATTAATTTTCTAAACTTTTCATTCTGAAGTAATGTTATATTTACAGAAAGGCCACAGAAGTAGCACAGAGAATTCTTCACTCAGCTCTACCAATGTTAACATCATACAGAACTGTGGACTTTTATTGAAACAAAAAAATAAGATTGGTGCAATAGGGGCTGGGAAGGTGGCTCAGTGGTAGAGTGCTTGCCTTGCATGCCTAAGGCCCTGGGTTCGATTCCCCAGCACTACATAAGCAAAAGGAAAAAAGCCGGAAGTGGCGCTATGGCTCAAGTGGTAGAGCGCTAGTCTTGAGCTGAAGAGCTGAGGGACAGCGCCCAGGCCCAGAGTTCAGGCCCTACGACTGGACCCCGCTCCCCACCAAAAAAGATTGGTGCAATATTATTGATTAAATTATAGGCATAACTTAGATTTCACCACCTCATGTTTTTTTTAAATTATTTTTGTTTGTGTTGGTTTTGGTTTTGGTTTTGTGCCGGTTCTAGGGCTTGTACTCAGGGCCTAAGAGCTATCCCTGAGCTTTTGTGCTCAAGTCTAGTGCTCTACCACTTGAGCTACAGATCTGCTTCCAGCTTTTTGGTGGTTAATTGGCAGTCCCCTGGACTGTCCAGGTTGGCTCTGATCTACAATCCTCAGATCTCAGCCTCCTGAGTGGCTAGGATTACAGGCATCCAATTAGAGTAAATTGGCAAATGGGAGTATGCTCAAAGAGATAAGGTCTACTGATTCCCACCAAACAATACCAGGCTTTCATGTGTACTGTAAAAGCTGCTTATGACAGATGCCAAAGCATCCCTACCCTTGATAAGAAGGTCAAAGGTGACCTTTGTGATGATACCTTTAGGGATGAGAAGACCAATGGGTCATAGAGAACACTGATAACAGAGTCCAAATGCACCAGGTGGCCATCCAAAGACACATCTCAGATCGTGTCTTTTATGGACAAGATGTTCACAATCACCATCAATCATTTCCTAAGTATAATCCTTTCCTGGAAGATATTGCAGTATTATTCAAAATGTGCCAAACTGGGCAGGAGATCCCAAGAGTAATTGTGAGTTATGAGGTCATGAGGACCTCATTGCAAACTATTTGCAAAACTTAATTGGGGTAATAAATAAACTAAGCATGTAAATGAGATTGAAGACTACAGTGTGAATTAAAAGGAAGCCATTAGCCTGCCTACTCAAAATGCCTGTTTCCTGTTCAGTAATACTTGCTGCCTTCCCTGTTAATCGAGGGAATATTACATTCAGATCTCCTAAAGTTGCACAAGGAAAATGGGGAGCAAATGAATACATTTGGTAAGGTACTTTCTAGGCAAGGATGTGAACTGTATTTTTTATGATTAGGCACTTGGAAAATTTTGAAGGAAAACAAAAAGAATGGCTGGGAATTTACAACCTGCCCTCCCCCAACCCAGGGTGAAAATTTATCTTAGCCAGTATACTTAGAAGCAAATACAGAATCAAAATAATGAAGCTAAAAAAATGAAATAAGGCAGTTGTTTCAAAAGAGATCTGAAGGCTGAAATAACATTATCTCTTCTTCCTTTCCTTTAGTTAAACTAGGTAGTCTTAACGTCAGGCCTGACTTTCCTTGTTCATATAGCTAAGGGATGAGTAAAAGGACCTCCTGTAGGTAAATATAAATATGAAAAGGAGAGCAAGAGAACATCCAAATACTGTATCTAGTCTTCTGTCTTTCAAGTCTTAGAGTGGCTGGGTTTTTTCTTTTCTTTTTTTTTTTTTTTGAACAGTTGATTGAATGAATACAAATGTCTCTCCTCTGTCACTGGGGATACCACTTGATATATCCCATTTTCTAGGCTCTAATTATTCCATTTGTAGACATGAATGCCATTTAGATGTAAGCTAATTCAGCATGGTAACTCAATTAGATTTGTACCGACTTGGATTTATGAAACATCAATGGGTTCTTGGTGAGACCAATGGGACTGCGGGTGGTTCATTCCCCCAAGTCTCCCCGACACAGCCTCTCAGGAGCTCAATTAAACATGCCAGCCTTGAGGATGCTTGGGAACTGGTGTGGTTCACAATTAAAAGGGGGGGGGAGCTTTCTGTGGTCCTTGGTATGCAGGGCCAAGCAGAAAAGAAAGACCTGTAACAACCTGACTGGATTTTTCCTTTAGGTAAGGTGTCCGTGTAGGAGAAAAGCTATGTTCCGTGCTGGACTCCAGAGCATCTTTGTGTCCAGGATTCAGTCATTGACTCATATTACAAAGGTCAGAGGGCTTCGCAATTTTGCCTGGAATTCAAGGGCACTCAATAACTGTGGATTGAACCAAATCTGTACTTCATCTGAAAGCCTGTGCATGCATCTTGATTCTGAGAGCGGAATGGCAGTTGCTGAATACTAAATCAGATTTGTAAAAGTGTGAGAAATCTCAAAGTGAGAAAAAAAAAGTTACTAACTATATTTTCAACCTAAAAACATGGCCCAGGGTAAGGAAATGAGGGGAAAAGATTTGAATGTGGACAACTTGTAAAAAAACAAAACAAAACAAAATACTCTTTGCAAGAAATGATATGATGGTGGAATTCTCAGGAATGCAGGCTTACTCATTCCTCCCAATTTAAATACTTGTGGCTGGTAGAGATTTGCTTCACTCTATGTCTTTTTCGCTGGGGAACATTTGATGATTAAAGGATGATTAAAGTTCTTCGATCTAGGGCCTGGTACAGGGAACCTAATTAGAAATATTATATAAATTCGTGATGAATCACTTTCAGACATGTCTGTTGTTGTTTTCCTAAATCTAGTCTTACATAAGAAAGATACTGCAGCCGGGCGCTGGTGGCTCACGCCTGTAATCCTAGCTACTCAGGAGGCTGAGATCTGAGGATCACGGTTCAAAGCCAGCCCAGGCAGGAAAGACCGTAAGACTCCTATCTCCAATAAACCACCAGAAAACCGGAAGTGGCGCTGTAGCTCAAGTGGTAGAGCGCTCGCCTTGAGCTGAAGAGCTGAGGGACAGCGCCCAGGCCCAGAGTTCAAGCCCCAGGACTGACAAAAAAAAAAGAAAGATACTGCAGGCCGGCACAGGTGGCTCAAACCTGTGATCCTAGCTAGTCCGGAGGCTAAGGTCTGAGGATTGAGATTCAAAGCCAGCCTGGCAGAACAATCCTCTTATTTCCAATTAACCAGCAGGAAAGTAGAGATGCTGCTCAGTGGTAGAGTGCCAGTCTTGAATGGAAAAGCCAAACAAGAACATGAGTTCAAGCCCCAGACCTGAAACACACACACACACACAAGAAAACACTGCATTTGTTTTCCCCCATATCTGGAGGAAGAACAATGCAAAAACAAGGAGACTCAATTTTATCATATTTCTCTTTAACACCCTGTCTTGTTTAGTACTGCACTATGTATTTCCATGTGAGATAGGTTATTCCAATTGCAGAATAGTATAGCAATATCAACAATGGTGGTAACAAGTAATTACTTTTACAGCTGAGGAAACTGGACCAGAGAGAGACTGGTATTTCAACCTTGCCCTTCTTTTTAGACCTCTCAAATACACGTGTAGCAGAAAAAGCATGGGTGTTATATCAGAAAACATCATCTTAGGCAGGGCCCTACTGGTTCATGCCTGTAATCCCAGCTACTCAGGAGGCTGAGTACTAAGGATCATCATTTGAAGTGACCCAGAAAGTTAAGTCTGAGAGACTCTTGTTTCTAATTAACCACCAAAAAGCCAAAAGTGAAGCTGTGAGTCAAGTGGTAGAGCACTAACCTTGAGCACAAAAGCCAAGGGAGAGTGCCTAGGCCCTGAGTTCAAGCCCCAGTTACCAGCACAGAGGGGGGAAAAAAGAAGAAGAAATAAAGGAAACCCTGTCTTACTTTCTGGTTTTGTCATTTTGATTCTTGAAAGAGATGATGGCTTGTGGGGGGGGGGGGTGCTGGGAGATGTAATTCTTAAGTTTGAGTTACATAAAACTTCCAAACTTCTATACTTAAAATCATTTCCCAGGATTGATTTCACTGGCAGAGTGTCAGAAGGCTAGGAGTACAGACAGGACTGCTGTCATCCAGCGAGAGGAGCGTCTCCAAGCCTAGCACCTTTCACATTTCTGTAGGGTGCCCCGGCTTAAACTGGAAATAATATGGACTCTCTTTCCATGCTTTTAGAATAATCTTGTTTCTTACTTCAAATGTCCAAGAGTGATGATCTCTGCAAAGGTTTTTGAAGAACACCAAGAAAGAAGCCTTTCTTCTATGCCTGTATCAATTAACATATGCATAATTCACTGCAATCTTGACATATCCCTTAGACCACCCACATCATCCTGGTTCATTTTCCGGTCAGGAGATGCCACCTGGGCTGATGCGGGGGAGGGGCATGTCAGCAAGACCACAGCACTAACAGTCCACCAATGCCCTGCCTCTACCCTCCTGCTTCACTGAGGATCACTGTGAATCCAGGTCTGCCACCAATGGGCAGGACAACCTGGGCAATGCTCCTAGTTCCTCTAGCCTATTTCTTCATCTGTACCCAGAGTGTGCCCCTAAAAAGACTGTGAGAAGAACTTGCAGCCATGGTATAAGACACTTGCCCAGTGAAAGGCTCTGAATTCAATACTCCAGTAACACACACACACACACACACACACACACTGTTAGAAGTATCCAACAAAGTAATACATGTAACAGTATTTTGTGTACCATTGAACCTGTGCTTCCTGGATTTTTTTCCAAGGGTCACCTCACTATAACATGTCCTATCTTAAAAAATAAGAAGAATGGATCAAGAAAATGTGATGTATGTATGTATACATATATATACATATATATATACACACACATATATATATATATATAGAGAGAGAGAGAGAGAGAGAGAGAGAGAATGGAATTCTATGCCTCCATCAGAAAGATTGACACTGCCCCATTTGTTAGGAAATGGAAAGACTTGGAAAAAATCATATTAAGTGAAGTAAGCCAGGCCCAAAGAAACATAGGTCCCATGGTTTGCCTTATTTGCAATAACTAGTATATGTCTATGACAAGCAAAAAGGTCAAAAGCTATGTACATATGACCATATAAGATGATGCTAAGCAAAATGAACCCCAAGATAGGAACACAAGAGGTTTTATCTTTGTTGCTGTTGCTTTTAATGTACTTATAATGTACTGTGTGATTTTTTTGTTTATTTTGCATGTTCTTCCCCCATGGTATAACCCCTGTTTTCACTGCATTTGATTCCAGTGCCCTGTATCTTGTATATACATTTTTCTAATTTGGGGAGGGGAAGGGAAATAACAAAATGCTGAAATAAGGATATAGGTTGACCCATTGTAACAATGAGATGTACAAGACACTATGTTGAAAATGAACTTTACAGCTTGGGATGGGGAGGAAGAAGTTGGAAAGGTGGGGAGGGAAAAGGTGGTAGGGGAAAAACAAAGGAGGGGGTAACAGTAAGCCAGGCCCAAAGAAACATAGGTCCTATGGTTTTCCTTATTTGCAATAACTAGTATATGTCTAGGACAAGCAGAAAAGGTCAAAAGCTATGTACATATGACCATATAAGATGATGCTAAGCAAAATGAACCCCAAGATAGGGACACAAATGGTTTTTTTTCTTTCTTGCTATTGTTTTTTCATGTGTTTATAATGTGCTATGTGATTTTTTTTGTTTCTTTAGTATGTTCCCCCCTCCACCTTATAACCCCTGTTTTCACTTCATTTGATTCTGATGCTTTGCATCTTGTATATACAATTTTCTAATTTGGGGAGGGGAAGGGAAAAAATGGTTAAATAGGGATACAGGTTGATCCATTGTAATAATGAAATGTACAAGAAACTATGTTGAAAACTTTACAACTTGCAGGGGGGGGGGCCGGGTTAGGGGAGGAGGTAGTTGTGGAGGTGGGAGGGAAGGGATGGTGAGGAAAAACTAAAGAGGAGGCAACAACGCTTGATAGGAAATGTACTCATTACCTTGCTCATGTAACTGAAACCCCTCTGTACGGTATTTTTACAATAAAAAAAAGTACGAAAAATATATACTAAAAAAACCACCATTAAAATAATAATAAGTATGATCACTACATGTTAGTGTACATCACTGTGTTCTTTGGTATGCTAAAGAACCCAGGAAGGCTGGGCGCCGGTGGTTCACACCTGTAATCCTAGCTACTCAGGAGGCTGAGATCTGAGGATCACAGTTCAAAGCCAGCCTGGGCAGGAAAGTCCGTGAAACTCTTATCTCCAATAAACCACTAGAAAACTGGAAGTGGCACTGTAGCTCAAGTGATAGAGCACTAGCCTTGAGCTGAATTGCTGAGGGACAGGGCTCAGGCCCAGAGTTAAAGCCCCATGACCGACTTAAAAAAAAAAAAAAGAACCTAGCAAGCCCAGAGAAATAAACCCTTTAGAAGCTTACTCAGTGCAATGTTTCACACACTATTGGACCGCTGAGTCTATCTTTCATGTAGTGTCTCATGCCACAGTGTGTTATAATCAGCTTTAAAGCAATAAATCAACACGACTTATTGTCACTGCTTTGTGAAGTGGTACTCTACCTTTCTCCTTCTCCTTCCCTCCCTGATACCATCAGCCCTCTTCTCCTCCATTTGCCTTACCAAACATATGCAAAGATGACCACCAGCAACCAAAATGTACCTTCTGAAGCTTAGGAAGCCAAGAGAAAGAGCATCTCTTTCTAACAGGTCTAGAAATAGTATTGAGTTCATTGACACACTTTGAGTCATGTGCCCAAACCTCAAGTAATGGCTTTGGAAAGTGGAAAAGAATCCTCTCATTGGTTAGGACCAGGTCCGTGTGTTTACTTCTAGAAGGGGAAGGGCCAGCCAGAGCTCAGCTGAATAGACCAGGTCTCCATGAATGATGCCACAAATTGGGGCTGATGGTGGTAGCAAGAGAATTCTAGCTGATGAAGGAGAAGGTCACATTGTTCAAAAAGAAATGCACTCATTACCTTACTTATGTAACTGTAACCCCTCTGTACATCAACTGTACAATAATTTTTTTAAAAAAATTCTAGCTGGGCAAATAACAGGAATACTCATCTTCTATTGCCATTATTCCTTCTCCTAGGACAGAAGTTTATAAAATTTGAGGTAGGTGAGAATCCCCCATCAAGTTTACTGAAAATACACATTTCAGGCTTTCCCTAACCTCCAAGATTCTGATTCCATATGCTTGGCTATTATCCAGAAACATTTTTCATAAGTCTGTAAGTTGTCAGAGAACCGTATCTTGAGAAGTGATGACAATAGGAAAAACGTGTTTCTAGCAATCCTCAGACTTTCTTCCTTATCAAGATTACCTGTAGTATTTTTCCTCTCAAAAAAAAAAAAAAGATGAAATCCCAAATTTTCCCCAGCCATCTAACCAAATCAACATTGGTGGAGATAAGAGCAGTAAAGTCAGGGCTACCACTGATTTCCAGGTGTTTCTGCTGTGCCCCTCAAAGAAGGGCTTCTCAAACTTTGTTGCAAATCAATAATAACCTTAGAATTCAGCTTCAGATTCAGCAGGGTTAGAGTAGGGCCAGAGATTTTTGCATTTTTAACAAGTTCATAGCTGTAGATACTGCTCCTAAAGTATAGATAGTAATACCTTTCTAAACTCAGGAGGTTCTTGTGACAATTAAATGATGACAATTTTGCAAATGCAGGAAGGAAAACACAGGATTCAGAGCCCACTAGCTAGATAGCTATTCTTCCGATGCAGAGATACAGATGCTCCCTCCTAACCCTACTATCAGTTTGCAAAGGGATGCTACTGAATTTAAAGGTTAAAGATAACTTTAAAGATTTAAATTTATTTAATTTTATTTATTTATTTTTTGCCAGTCCTGGGGCTATATGTGGTTGTTCATATTTCTCAATTCAGGAAACTGTGATGCAGAGAAAGAAAATTAAACTTAAAAAAAAAAAGAGGTCCAGGGCCTCATTCAAGACCTGTTTGTGTCTCGGTCCTTTACTGTGCAGCACATTCCACAGCAGGAACAGAGTCCTGTTCTTCATATTAAAACTTTTTTTTCCCAGTCCTGGGGCTTGAACTCAGGGCCTGAGTGCTATCTCTGAGATTTGGTGCTCAAGGATAGCTTCCTAACACTTGAGCCACAACACCACCTCCAGGTTTTTGGTTGTTTTTTATTTTTAATAGTTTATTGGAGATAAGAGTCTCCTGTCTGGGCTGACTTCAACCACGATCCTCAGATCTCAGCCTCCTGAGTAGCTAGGATGACAAGCATGAGCCACACCAATGCCCAGCTGTTGTTTACATTTTAACTAGTCAAAACACAACTGCGTCCAGCAGAAAAGGAGTAAGGTGTTGAACTACAAAGAATACTGCATTGTAGCATATTACCGAATTGGACTTGGAGGGTGGAAGCTCAGTGGTAGAACCCTGGCCTAGCTTTCAAGAGGTTCTGGGTTCCTGTAACACTGGGGTAGGGGTGGGAGACCCTGTGATGTCCAAACACTCATTTCACAAATAAGGACACACTTGCAGGTTAACACCCCCTCTCCTTGCTTGTCTTCCCCCCCCCCCCGCCCCCATCACATAACAAGTGGCCAGGAAAGAATTCCAGATCACTTCTTCTGGCACCTAGCCAGGTACTCCTGTCCTTGAGCTAATGAAAACCTTTGGAGGGAGAGCAGAAATGGGGGAGGGGGGGATGAGAAAGGCAGGGGAGAGATTATCTCTACCGTTCCAATTAGTCTCCATGGATCCTTCAGCAGAGAATTCAAAAGATTTTTTTTTTTTTTAGCTTGTGAGTGTAGTCTAGTGCTTGTTAGAATTTCAAAGCTTTTGCCTTGGAAGTTCCAACAGGCTTACTGTGAGACTTTTGAAATGTTGAGTATAAATTTAAGTCTAAAAAACATTCCGGAGCCAAGAGCACTGACATATTTTTGGATAATGGTAGGAAGAATTACAGTAGTGAATGCTTTGCAGAGCCACACACTGAAGTTTATTTGTTGCAGTTTTCTGAACTATACAAGGAGAAAAAGAGAGAGGGAGGGAGAGAGAAAGAGAGTGCACATTAGTGTTTGTGATGAGGGGGGAAAAGGATTTTGGTACAAAGATCATAGAAAAAGTGCTCTTGAAAAAGCATTTTTCAACCAAAAAGGAAAAAAAAGGTCATCTTAGCCAGGTGACCATGATTCACACCTGTAATCCTAGCTACTTAGGGGCTAAGATCTGAGGATCACAGTTCTAAACCAGCTCAGGCAGGAAAGCTCATGAGATTCTTATTTCCAATTAAGCCCAAGTAGAGCTGTGGTTCAAGTGGTAAAGTGCTAGCCTTGAGCGAAAAAGCTCAGGGACAGCACCCAGGCCCTAGATTCAAATCCCAGTTCCAGAAAACACACACCCACACACACACACACACAAGCACACACAAAATCATCCTTTGGCCAGATGCTGATGGCTCGCACTTTATAATCCTAGTTACTCAAGAGGCGGAGATCTGAGGATCACAATTTGAAGCCAGCTTGGGCAGAAAAGTCCATGAGACTCTTATTTCTAATAAACTACTTTAAAAAGCTGGAAGTGACGCTGTGGCTGAAGCGGTAGAGCACTAGTCTTGAGCAAAAGAAGCTCTGAGACAGTGCCTAAGCCCAGAGTTTAAGCCTAGGACTGGTACAGAAAAAGTCATCCTTCATTGATTAAGATGCATTGTACTGGGGCTGGGAAGGTGGCTCAGTGGTAGAGTGCTTGCCTTGCATGCATGAGGCCCTGGATTTGATTCCTTGGCACCATATAAGCAGAAAAAGCCAGAAGTGGCACTGTGGCTCAAGTGGTAGAGTGCTAACCTTGAGCAAAAAAAGCTCAGGGACAGTGCCTAGACCCTGCATTCGAGCCTCAGGACTGGCAAAAATACATTAATTTAATTAAATAAATTTAAAAATCTTTAAAGTCATCCTTGCTATTGAGTGTGGGATATATGTGAGATGTCCCTTGGTTTTAACTTTTAAGTAAACCACTCCTTTGAATCAAGATTTTTTTTTTAACGTTAGAAACTTGCTAGAATACAAAACACAAGGAGCATGATCTCAAGTGTGAAATGTCATTGTATGTTGGGGAGCTAACCATGGCCATGGTCAATGAAGGTTTTGACTTCACAGATGAATGCAGCTGCCTTTCTCTAGGTACAAAGCCTTGAAGATGCTGTGTTACAACACCAAGTCCCTTGGCCAGGATTCATAAACCTATAAGGTGAGCCTCAGGCATACCAAGGTCCTGGGCATTGAGGTTTTCTCCTGTATCTTGACATGACTATGTGGTCATGACTGAGCTTCCTCCTTGCCAAGCCCCGAGTCCTATCATAAACACAGATAAAGGGAAATCCTTCTCCTCTCCAAGCCTGAGCCACCTCCCTAACTCCAGCTGGTGGCTCCTCTGGCTTCTGGCCAGTGGAACCTCTCCATACACCACCACCACTGCCACCTTCTGGCATTTCCTGGTCATCTGTCTTCATTTTCTGGTTAGACTTAGGAGGAGGTGCGGTGTTGCTCCTAGCTGCCCTGCCTACCCCAGCAAGTAAAGTGGAGTTACCCACTTCACTTATCTATTCCCTAGTGAGCCACTCGGAAGCTGTGTAAATTAAGGCAATCAACAGCATTAGTAGTTGATTACTATAATTAGCATCGATTGAATGCAGACTTTATAATTAGTATAAGACCTTAGACAAACTACTTTACCTCTCTGGTCCTTATTTTCTTGTGTATGAAATAGGAATCATAACAGTACCTGTTTTATCCTGAAGTTCTGAATTCAGTGGTGGTTCTAGTGGTAGTTCTAGTTCCAAGATGGCACACGTACAATGCTTTCCAAAGTATGAAGCACTCAGACATTCCATCACCATTAGTTATATTCATCTGTCATGGCAGGATGGACAATTATGAACTACCTTGTAATATATGCAAGTATCCTTCCAGGGGCATTATATACATTATATGATTAATTCTGAAAAGTTGCAACTAAAGTGGCATCATACCCATTTTACAGATGAAGCTTTCTGATTCACACACTGTAGTAAGTGGATAAATGGCTGGAATGTGAGATTGGCTCCAAGCCTGATCGCCAAGTGGCGAAGATGTAGGTGATCAGGAAAAATCTTGAATGACAGACAGTGAGAACAGTAGAAAAGCTGGGGTCATGGACATTCTGTGCTTAAATGCCTCAAAAATAGAACACACTGAGAGTGTTGTGAACAGAACCTAAGAGGCGATTGTTTGGGCAGTTATAGTGACAATAGGCTTTAGGAAGTAATTTTTTTCACTATTTTTGTTAAACCTTAATTTCCCCCTGCATTCCCAGGACACTGTAATGTGAGAAAATGCAGATTGATTTTTACTCCTAGCTTGATTTAGTTCTCCTATCCATATTTATTCTTTTTTAAAAAACTTATTGTTTTTTAAATTATCTTCAAAAGTAGTTGTACAGAGGGGTTTCAATTCACCATGTTCATCTATGACTGCAATGCATCTTGATCAACCTCACACTTTCCAATGCTCTCCCCGTCTCTCTCAACCCCTCAACTGAATATTTTGACTGCATTTGCCTACCCTCCCTATCTTATTTATTCCTTATCTCTTACTTTTCCCATCTCCTGACTGTGACCTGTTACAACCTTTTGGTAAAATAATTATCAACGATTATTAGGATGATAATGCACACATCCTCTTACCCAGCAATGCTGCTGTGGAGACTATTTTCCCAAGATAAACATACTTGCATGTGGAAGTCGAAGTGTGGCTTAAGTGGTAGAATGCCAGCCTTGGGCAAAAAAGCTAAGTAAGTGTGTGAGGACCCGAGTTCAAGTCCCAGTACACCCCCCACACACATATACACACATGCACACACATACACACAATGTTTGACTTTTAAAAAATACCTGTATGGGATACACAAGTATACTTCTTGTAGCATTATTGATAGTTGGCAAAACAAATTGGAAAGAAGATGTCATCATATTTATCAATGAGGGGCTATGGAAAAATTGTGGCTTATTGATTTGGGGGACCATTGTGTGATATCATAAAGTACAAAAGGTAGCTAGGCACTGGGTTCATGCCTATAAGCCTAGCTATATAGGAGGCTGAGAGCTGAGGATAGCAGTCTGAAGCCAGCCTAGACAGGAAAGTCCATGAGATTTTTATCTCTGAGTTCATAGACCCAGGACCCTCTCCCCCAACACACACACACACACACACACACACACACACACGAAAGGTAGAGTGATTTGAATGAAATTGTCATACAATCTTCATTTACTTAAATGAAAGGTGAATAAAGGGAAAAAATAAAAATTTGTGCAAAACACATTTACACAATTCCAGAAAACACAAACTGGGAGACTTCTTTTTTTAAAAAAACAAACGAACAAACATTGAGAAACTCAGGCCTCACTGTGACATTTTTATGCTGACTTGCACTAAGAAATTATTTCAGCTGGGTGCCGGTGGCTCACGCTTATAATCCTAGCTACTTAGGAGGCTGAGATCTGAGGATCGCGGTTCAAAGCCAGCCCAGGCAGGAAAGTCCGTGAAACTCTTATCTCCAATAAACCACTCAGAAAACCAGAAGTGGCACTGTAGCTCAAGTGGTAGAGCGCTCGCCTTGAGCTGATGAGCTGAGGGACAGCACCCAGGCCCAGAGTTCAAGCCCCATGACTGACCAAAAAAAAAAAAAAATTATTTCATGGTGAATGGTCTTCATAAATTACCTTCGGATATTAGTTTAAGAGAGTAGATGAAAAGAAAAGTTAAAAAGACTTAAGATTCAGTAAAAAAGAGAGTGATTGATTGATGCCCATTGGGCCTGGTAATAATGTCCTATAACCCTGCCAGTTTGTAGTAAAGTGATAAAGTAACTAAAAGTACCTGAGGGGAATCCTTGCCCTGTGGTTTGCAATTTTGAATTGCTAGCAAAAATAAAATAAGATAAAATGTTTGCCCTGGGTAGACTTTCCAAATGCCCCATTCACCCTACTCTACCTCCTACCCCCATCCCCTCTACCACAGGACAAAATGTTCCTCTAGCTGTGTCTGCTTAATCTTATCATAGGCATATCGGTCTTCCTTAAAGCATCTTGTCCTGAATTTATCACAGCTTTAAACAAATGTCCTGGTGGGTTCTAACTTAATGATGAATGTGACTGATTTAAATATTGTAGATCTTTTTTTATCCTTGCTAAGTTTGCCTCCAGATGGGGGCCTTTTCATTATAAATGAGAACTAACCTACCATTTAACAAAAATGAAGAACAACACGTTGGAACTTGAGGTGTATTGCAGGGGGGAGGTGGAGGGGGGAGATGAATGAAGAGAGGAAGGGTGGGAGAATGCACTCATAATATTCAATGTATATATGTGAAAGATGGAACTAGGAAGTTTGAGGGGATGGGTGGAGTTGAAAGAAATGGAGGAGAATGATGAACGTTATAACACTGATCAGGATGCATTGCACTCATAGACTGATATATTGAACTGAAACTCCTTTGTACAACTACGTAAAAGTAAAAATAAATGAATAAATATAAGTCCCTAAATACCTCTTCATACCTGGGAAAGGAGAAGAGAAGTACCTACAATAAATATTACAATTGATTACCTGTGATCATAGTAAGTTCTCTGGTTTCATGATGTTTGCTTTACTAGGTTTTGTGGGAAATTGTCATTTCTGAGATCCTGAACAAAAACATCCATCCTCTTGTTTTTCTGCAATAGAAAGTTCTAACAATGAGAAAGATTCACCTCCTCCCCAGACTCCTGCTCAATTGTGAATTAAACATTGGAAGATTCAAACCCAAACATGTAAATCTGTTTGTACACATTCATAGAAAGCTCTCATACATTTGCTAAAAAACCCACACATTAATATTGCTTACTTTGCATCGGGGGTAAATGAGGGTCTCCCAGACTTCCTCAGAATAGGCTGGAGTTAAGTAATATTGCATGGTTTTCATTTTACTGTGATAAATGCAAAGCTATTAAATAACCTTTTAAAGAGTTGGTGTAATTATCTGTAAACAGTAATGTTACTAAGAAAAAAAAAAAGGTCAAGTTGTCCTGCCATTAGATGTTTATGGATATAAACTGGATTTATGTTTCCATAAAACAGGCACCGACTAACTAGATTAATTCTCTACAAACTAAACCAACTGTAGTAATATTTAGACACAATAAAATGATGGCAATTAAAACAATTTTATTTTTTGTGTCATATTGATTAATGGTGCACTAAAATTAACCAGAGACCTGAAACTCAGAATGGTTGGCGGAAAAAAAAAAAAAGGAAGAAGAAGAAGAAGATGCATCCCCATCTCAGTATTCTTCCCAACAAGAAGAGCAGTTAAGTGGCATGGTGGTGAGTAGTATGAATATTTAATTAATAATTAGTCATGTAATTTCTCCTCAGGAATTATTATCCCTCAAACTGGTTTGTGAATTTAATTATTAGCAGACTTTTTGTTTCCATGTCCCCTCATTACTGTCAGGATTGATGTAACATAAACTTCATTAAAAATTAAAGCAAGAGTCTTAATTACAAGGCTACCCTGACTGAAGTTAGAATTAGCCAAGTCACTGATGTGCAAATGGCTACATTATTTAAGAAACGTGCTGGAAGTGGTTATGCTAATGCAGGAGGCTCACAGTAGCAGACCTTTTCACTGGCACTTGCATATTCATTAAATGCACTATGCAAATTTAATGTAGCAGTCTTAGTAATGCGTTGTTAATTTATTCAGATTTATTGAGTACGACTTGTTAAAAAAAAAGTACAAATTTAATTACACTATCTAGTAAGGATGATGTTCGGAGATAGCAGAGGTTTCCGACGTGCTGAACTGGATTACAGTAGTTTGACAGAAGACTTGGTATCAGAGGACACAATTTTGATAACTGGGCTTGAAAGAATATTTGATTTACTTATGGAATGATCTAAGAAATCACTGAAATTGCAGACGGTCTTTCCCAATAGGAAAGTTAAAAAAAAAAAAAGTCTCGGTTGTATTAACTTAAGAGCTAAAGCAGAGCTGAGTCCACAGCCTAATGGTCGTAATGACTCTACAGAGACCACTAAAGGTTATGGATTGAGATGGGCGTGGAGTAAACTGTCTTTGTGGAAAGTTCATTGGTGGCAGCCTGCGCCTCCACTGTGCGCTGAGACCCAGTGGAACAGGGACAAAAAGCCTCACTCACTACCACTGGGCAGGTAAAACAAAAAACAAAAACAAAACCCCACTCTGGTGTCTTTACAGAGTTGCTGGGGCTCCTGATTTCCCAGGATGTGGGGGAGAAATTGTGTGCAGCCTGCCCTGGACTCCTGTCTAGGCTCACATTTCCCAGGTGGTATGCAAATGTCTCTCAGGTCTCACTCTCTGGAAAAGCCCTGCCTTGTAGGTTTGCTTATCCCCGATCTACAGAAGAGGAAACTGAGACTGAGGTGGGACGAATGAGTGAGGAAGGTACCACAGCTAAATTCCAGTGCTGCCTGGAGCTCTTCCCAAACCAGGTTCCACCGGCCTCTTCCCTCTGTCCCCTGCGCTCCTTCTCTCTTGCCTTTACATCTTTTTGACCCACACCTGCCATGCTTTATTCCTCCCCCTTTTTTCTTTCAGAAATTCCTCTCATCTTCCAACTCCGTGCTGCTTCAATTCCTTCATTTCTCTCCTTGTCTTCCTATTTCATCCTCTCTTCTTCCCTCTTCCTTCTCTTCTTCCCCTACCCTCTGTCCTCTCCTCTCTCCCCTTCCTTCTTCCCCCTTCCCCTCTCTTCACCTCCCCTTGTTCTTCCCTTCATCTCCCCTTTTCTTTCGCTCTGTCTCTCTGTTTCTCTATGTATCTCCCTTCTCCTCTCCTCTCCTTTTTCCTCTTCTCCCATGACTTCATCAATATATATGTAGATGGAAGGTGTGTAGGTAGAATTTTAAAAGCTGAGAAAGACTGGCTGTGTTTCCCCTTTCACCAAGTGCTACACGTGTGTAAGCTACATTTTGGATAAAACTAAAGTTCAACAAAGCAATCCATGCACTGAGATTAGATGATGAGGGATGAAACTAGGAATGTACTTTCTAACCCAAGGCCATGGGACGGCTGTGTAAGTACCTACCCACAGCTAAGTGGGGTCATCTGTCCTTTAAGAATTTTCAGTTTCTGAGCTGAAGATTTAAAGAGAAACTTCTCCAAAGAAGAAAAAAGAATGGCCAATAGGCAAATGAAGAAATGCTCAACTTCTCTAGCCATAAAAGAAATGCAAATCAAAACAACACTGAGATTCTACCTCACCCTAGTTAGAATGGCTGTAATCAAGAACTCTAGTAAAGACAGATGCTGAAGGGGATGTGGCCAAAAGGGAACCCTATTGCATTGTTAGTGGGAGTGTAAGCTTGTTCAACCACTTTAGAAAGCAGTATGGAGGTTCCTCAAAAGACTTCACATAGAGCTCCCCTATAACCCAGCAATCCCACTTTTGGGCATTTACTCAAATGATCACAAACAAGGCTATACTGAAGCTACCAACACAACTATATTTATTGCAGCACATTATTTACCATAGCTAAGATGTAGAACCAACCCAGATGCCTCTCAGTAGATGAATGGATCACAAAAATGTGGTATATTTATACAATGGAATTCTATGCCTCCATCAGAAAGAATGACATCGACCCATTTGTTAGGAAATGGAAAGACTTTGAAAAATATATTAACTGAAGTAAACCAGGCCCAAAGAAACATGGTTTCCCTTATTGGCAATAACTAGTATAAGTCTAGGACAATAAGAAAAGGTCAAAAGCTATGTATATATGACCATATAAGATGATGTTAAGCGAAATGAACCCCAAGATAGGGACATGTGCTTTTTTTTTCTTGCTATTGTTTTTAACGTACTTATAATGTACTATGTGATTTTTTTTGTTTCTCTTGTATGTTCTTCCCCCACAGTATTACCTCTGTTTTCACTGTATTTGATTCTGGTGCCCTGCATCTTGTATAGACATTTTTCTAATTTGGGGAGGGAAGGGAAGTAACAAAATGCTGAAATAAGGATACAGGCTGACCCATTGTAACAATGAGACATACAAGATACTATGTTGAAAGCGAACCTTACAACTGGGTTGGGGGGGGGTGAGGGGGGAAGGGAAGGTAGGGAGAAAACAAAGGAGGAGGTAATAATGCTGATAGGAAATGTATTCATTCCCTCACTCCTGTAACTGTAACCCCTCTGTATGGCATTTTTACAATAAAAAACATACAAAAATATTTTTCAGTTTCTTATGTGAGATATATATATATATATATATATATATATATATATGAATTCTATGCCTCCATCAGAAAGAATGACACCATCCCATTTGTTAGGAAATGGAAACACTTGGAAAAAATTATATTAAGTGAAGTAAGC